>NC_087344.1:205439586-205742617 GCF_030014295.1 Loxodonta africana | reverse complement strand
TATTGTGTACTGATCAATCTGTCCACCAGGGAGTGCAGTCCTCTCTCTCTGGTTATTATTCCCTTCCCTCTTCTGTTTCTGTGACCATGTTTTCAGTCATAGAACCCACACCCAACAAGCCCCTTTCAATGCTGTGTATTATCCTCCAGTTTTGTCCAGTGTTTCCTTTCCTGCTCTGTGGGGGCTGCTTCTATCTGAGCTGATTTTCAAGGGAAGCACAAGCAAACTTTCTTCTGTTTCAGGAGGAAGAGCAGCTGGCACCCCCAAGAAGAACCCCTTAGAGATCTGTCTCATTGGTTTCAGAAACCCAGTGGCCCTGTGGTTGTTGAGGGAAGGGCAATCTTCTCTCAGGTGAGCCTCCTCCTGGCTCCTCTGTTGGGGACCTTCCATAGGAGTTCAGATCAGTCCGGCAGCCAACAGTTACTGGGTGGGGGAGGATTGTCACACTCCAAAGGGACCCCAAGGAGGTCTACCTTGTTGCTATCAGAGCCCACCCTGTAGTATGTTGACTGTGAGTGTAACCTCCACTCAAGGTGACTACTTCCTAGCACACAGCAGCCTCAGATAGCAGTCCTCAGTTCCAACTGGAAGTGGGGGCAGACTAACCTAAATTGACCCCTAGGGAGGTGTATCCTTCAGAGGCTGGAGCTATGGGATGCCCAGAGGGGCAGGTAGAGAGCTGATTATGAAAGTAGACTTCACTCCAGGGGCCTTCTGTAGCAATACACTGCAGGGTTGCAGGTGACAGTGTCCAGGTAGGAAAGAGTTGTCACACTCAGAATAGGCCCCCAGGGAGGTCTGTCTTATTGCTGTCAGAGTCCTCCCCCCCATAGTATGTTGGCTGTGGGTGTAGCTTCCACTCAAGATGCTTGCTTCCTAGTACACAGCAATGTCAGTCAGTACTCCTCAGCAGCAACCAGAAGCAGGAGCAGCCAGACCCAAAATGACTCTCCAGGAGGTCTGTCCTGTTGGTTCCAAAGGCCTGAGCTATGGCAGATAGAGTGTTCACTGAGAGAGCAGACTCCACCGCAGGGAACCTCTTGAAGCAATCCACAGTAGGCTTGCAGCCGACAGTGTCTGGGTGAAGGAGGTGCTGGCACACTCCAGATGGACCTCCGGGAAGGTCTGCTTGTTGATTTTAGAGCAGAAGTTTGGAGTCTTGTCTTTTTGTACAGGCAGGTGGAGTGGTGGTTAGGGAAGCAGACTCCCTTTCTGAGGGCACTTTCCCAATTTACTGCAGCTGGCAGCCCACATAGCTGGGGGAAGAGGCAAGGATGGTGGGAGAAGTGGTTTTCCTACTGTATGGAACTTATTGATTCATTGATTCTTGCCTGTTTGAAGTTCCACACTGCTTTCCACTGCTCCCTAATTCAGAGTCCTTCAAAGCCAAGTGCTGTTTCTGTGTTGTATTTGTGGGGGAGGGTTGAAAAGATGGTCTGTTTACACCCTTATCTTCCCAGAATTCACCATGAGTTAGCTTTTTAATAAACACTGTCTTCATAAATAATGTAAAGGTCAATAGCAGCAGAGCATAGCTCCAAAACAGACCAAATTACCACAAATTCCAGGCTAGCAGAATTCAGTTAGTGAGGTTGCACATGCAGCAACAGCCCCAATAATTTGTGTAAAATTAGAAAATCATGGGCTGGCCTCCAGAAACTAAGAGTTGTGTGTGCGTGTGCACATGCATGGACATGTCTCTGCAATAACACATGTGGGAGCACACATGTGTGCTTGGGCAGGAGGGAAGTGTGAGAGATCCAAGCATTTTTTTTTAAAAGAGGAGAAACTAATTTATGTTGCACATGAAGTTGTCTCACCTTTGCTGTTTTCCTGCTCCCCACTCTGCAGAAATCGCATTTGACTAAAGGCTGGGCTCTAAGGGAACTGGATGCCAAATGGATAGAGCCCTTTTTTTTTCCTCGACAAGAGGGTGGTAGATTCATGTTAAAATGGAGCTTACAGCATTTACCAGACTAATGGTCCTCTCAGGCTAATGCCCCATGCAAATTAACTCATCTGGTCTTACCCTGGCTACCCTGTGGGAAGCCCCTGGGGGTTCTCATCACTGTAGCTTAATTAAAAAACTGCAGGGACTGTGTCAGCTGGTGGCCATCACAGTGCCTAGTCTTGGATTAATTTTAATATTTTGCTCATTAAATTTCTGGAAGGAGACATAATCTCAAGTCTTTCACGATCCTTCAATCCCCCAAATCAGCAGGCAAACATTTAGCATATCCCCCTGAAGTCTGGTTCCTGGAAAGCTGCCAACACTTGGCAAAGGCTCCCTGTTGTTGGCCCAAGGCACACAGCATGGCTTAGCATCAGGGCAGACATTTTGATTGTCTGCCTGACAGGACTCCCAGGGCTCTCTATCCACTACTGTCTGAGCATTGCAGGGGAGGTTCGACACTGTGAGATGAGCCTTTCCAATTTAGGGAAAGTCCTTCATGGGAATCAGGTGAAAAACATGGACGATAAGATCAACATTTTCTCTGTCACCTTTATGGAATCCTCCTCTTCTTTCCATCCTCTGTATTGCAGGTCACCAAATTCTTCTGCTGGGAATCTAGTTAAAATGCTGATTCCTATTCTGAACTAGAAGGTTGACATGAGGTCTGAGAGTCAGCATTTTAATAGGGTGGTTTCAAAGCAGGTGATCCACAACCCACACTTTGAGACTTAAATACGGAAGTTTCTGCACTCCTCTTGGTCTCACACCTCTTCGAAATGCAATTGCATTCACTTTTTAACTACCATCTCTACAACAAACCTTTTCCCTGAGCTCTGGGTCTGTGTAGAACCAGCACCATCATCACAATCACATCCTTGCCACCATATTTATCATTTGATACACCTATCACTTGCCAGACCCTTTGAAATTGCTTTAGAAACGTTTTCATTCAATTTTACAACCCCATAAGGTAGCTATTTTTATCTCTTCTTTCCAATCTGTCTTGGAAGAAGTACAGCCAGAATGCTCCTTAAAAGGGAGGATGGTGAGACTTCATCTCACATACTTTGGACATGTTGTCAGGAGGAGTCAATCCCTGGAGAAGGATATCATGCTTGGTAAAGTAGAGGGTCAGCGAAAAAGAGGAAGACCCTCAATGAGATGGACTGACACAAAGGCTGCAACAATGGGCTGAAGCATAACAAGGACCAGGCAGTGTTTCATTCTATTGTGCATGGGGTCGCTATGAGTTGGAACTGACTGGATGGCACCTAACAACAGCAACAAATTAGGGAATTGTGGCTTAAAGGTTAAGCAATATGCCTGAGTTCAATCAGCTGCCAAATGCAAGACCTGTCACTCCTAAAGTCCCTGTCACCTACAGAGTAAAGTTGAAGCCCTCTAACGTGTCACCCAAGGAGCCCAGGACCAGGACTTACCCACACCTGCAGATTCAGCTCCCTATAGTGGCTGGCCAGCTTGTATTCCCCCATTCCCACCATGCTCTTCCTGTTTTCAGGCCTGTACTCAGGTTTTTCATCTGCCTCTATCCCTTTCTGTTGTCTTTCTCTGGTTACCCTTAACCAGTCTGTTGAGATGCAATTCATGACTCATTTTCTCTACAAACTCTCTCCTGAACTCTGGTTTGGTGTAAGGGTTCCTTCTTTGAACAGCCATAGGCCCTTGTGCAGAAGGCTATTTTAACAGAAACCAGGTTGCCTTAGTTGTATGTCAGCCTTCCTGACTGCAAAGCATGTTCTTTAAGGACAGGGACTACGTCTTATCACTGTTGTGCTCCCACCTCTTGGCACAGGTTGTGGTGCATGGTGGATGCTAAATAAATGTTGGTTTCACTATAAACTGAGTTCTCCATGCTCACCAGTAAAAATGTTGGGACTCTAAATTCTTCAAGTTCTCTTTTTTCCCCAGATTTGCCCACAGGAGTCTCTTCCATCCCCAGGCGGGATTTGGGGTGAAGACATTCTCTCCCTGTACTCCTCTCTACGGTCAGTTATCCTCAAAGTCAGTGTGTGGTCCCCACCTCTACACCATACCCTGAGCATGGTTCAACCCTGACCCTGTGATGGCTTCAAGTCTGTCTTTGCTTTGAGCCTTCTAATGTCCACCCTGCCCTCTGGTTCCTCCTCAGCTCTCCCAGATACTGGGAAGCCGGTGGGTTACTAGAGAGGTATGCAGGGCTCTCTGTCTACAGAACCTAGAGAAATGGGGTGGATTAGAACATGGGGGCAGTTTCTTTCTCCTTTCCCCCACCCCTTCTTCTCTTGCTAGCTCCTTTCTGCTCTGCCTTCGCCCCTTCCCTGCCTCAGAAATAGATTAGGTCACTCCATCTAATGGGAATCTGACTAAAACAGATAATTTGAAACAACAGATGAGAAAGAAATTACATCATATGTGTTATTTTTGCAACACCAGCAGCATTTTGTTGTTTTAACAGTTTTTTTTTTTTTCTCATGCTAATCTTTAAGGGGAATTATATTTTCAGAATGCATATCAACTAGTGTATGCTTATAGTTATATGGGGGCGTGAGTCGTCCTTTTCTGTGGGACCTTGCACCTGGTAGGGAAGCAACATGCAGTGGGGGGAACAGAAGGCCTGGGAGCCAGAGAGGACTTACTTCAAGTCCAGGAGATGACACCTGCCAGTTGGGTGGTTGTGGGTAAGTCTGTGAGTGTAGCCTCTTTGAGCTGTCCTGTCTGAGCTGCCCCTTCTTCATTTTGCGTGGTTGTTTTGAGAATTAAAGACTTTGTGATAGCTGTCACTAATATCTATTGATATTAATAGTAGTATTCTTTCTTCTCAATTTAACTTTAAAAGCCTAGGGTCAAATACTTACTTCTTCAGAATTCTCTTTACTATTTGTCACAAACAGGCTATTACCTCTTTCTAACTAGATAACAAAAAAGGGAGAAAAGAGATGTCATGTTTGGGAATGAAACAAAATAGCTTTAGGTAATCTGAAAGGAACTATACCAGGTAGTTGCCTCAAAGGGAGAAAACGTGTTACTGATGGCTGTGTATATTTGAAGATACTATAAACTACTGGGTTAAAACACTGTTCACACAAAAACCTGCACACAAACGTTCACAGCACAATTGCCAAAAACTGGAAGCAACCAAGACCGTTTGGATAAGCAAACTGTGGCCGATCTATGCAATGGAATATTATTTGGAGATAGAAATGAGTTACTAAGCCACAAAAATACATGAAGGAAACTTAAATGTGTATTGTTAAGTGAAATAAGCCAGTGTGAAATAGCTATATACTCTATGATATCAGCTATATGACTGGAAAAGGCAAAACTATAAAACCAAGCCCATTGTTGCCGAGTTGATTCCAGCTCATCGAAAGCCTACAGGACAGAGTAGAACTGCCCCATAGGGCTTCCAAGGCTGTAATCTTTATGGAAGCATACTTCCACATCTTTCTCCCACAGAGTGGCTAGTGGGTACCAACAGCTGACCTTTCAGTTAGCAGCTGAGTGCTTAACTCCTGCATCACCAAAGCTCCTGGCAAGACTCTAAAGACAGTAAAAAGATCAGTGGTTTCTAGAATCTGGAGAAAGGGGAAGGGATGGCTAGATGGAGCACGGGGCATTTTTAGGGCAGGGAAACTCTTTTGCAGGATAGTGTAACGGTAGACATATGACTTTATGCATTTGTCAAACCCATAGGACTGTGCAACAGAAAGAGTGAACCCTAATGTAGCGAACTATGGACTTTAGTTAGTAATAATGTATCAGTATTACTTTACCAGTTGTAACAAATGTATCACATGAAGACAAGTTGTTAATAATAGTAGACACAGTGTGCAGGGAGGTGAGAGAGCATAAGGGAACTCTGGGCACTATTTGTGCAATTTTTCTGTAAATTAAAACTGCCTTAAAAAATAAAGTATATGTTTAAAAAATCAACAACAACAACACCCTAACACCATCATTCTTCATGCAGTATCTTCCTTGGCAAATGGCCATCAGTCTTTTGCTGTGCCCTTAGTGTTTTCTTTCTTGCCTGGAACTGACATGTGTTTGTTATTTGCTTCATACCTACAATCACAAAGCACCACTGGGCCTGCACATGGTTATCAGCTTAACAATTTACCAATCAAGAGAAGAGGGCTGAGGGGTCATCTTCTGACAGGGGGCACAGATAGAACAAAGATATAAAAATCATTGCCACTGCCCCAAAGGAACTTACAATCCAGCTGAAAATATAGGTTTTACAGCTTTTTTTTTTTTTTTTTTTTTTAATTTAGACTATGCAACATAAGCAATGCCAGAGGAGTGATACAGAGATGCTGTGTCCTGGGTACTGCAGCATTGTGGTGGGGTGGGGAGAGAGAAGCCGTCTGTATGTAGATAGGGAACGCACAACAGGAGCATCCCAGGTGTGAGGTGTGAGGGCTGGGGATCTCCATCAGTGGTACTTTCTAGGCTGTTCCTCCTCCTTCCCCGCAAGTGACCTGCCTCCTCCAGCCCAGAATGTAAATTCAAGTTGCTATCTCATGACGGAAGGCTACCTTTTCTGTTGCTGTCCCCCTAGCCTCCCAGGGCAAGCAAAGCACTTTTTCCCAGGAATGGAAAGGCTGTAGGACACTCTCAGATGCCACCTGTCCCCAGAGCAAATGGGACATCAGTCATAGGACCTCACCCACCATGATCCACCAAGATTCATTTCATCCCTGGATTTATATCAAGAAATGGCTCAGGTGATTGTAGAGGCTGGAAAGTCCCAAGTCCGTGGCTTTGGCATCAGGATGGAGGCTTCTTCTGACTCACTTAGCTGCGTGGGCTGATGAACCCAAGATTGGCAGGTCAGGTGGCAAGCTGCTGGCTCATGGGCTGCAGAGGCTGATGATTCCAAGATTGGCAGATAAGATGTTGCTAGCTCAAGTCCTAAGAATTGGAGTTCAGATGATAATGAGCAGAATACAGGATCCAGAGCACAGAAAAGCCAGTGAGCTTTGCCAGAAAGTCGATATATATTGGATGCAGGCCATACCCCCAACCGATTGGCTGTTCATAGCAAATCTCATCATTGAATAACTGCTAAACTACGTCATAACTGCCAAACCATTGAGAATCATGGCCTAGCCAAGTTGACAAACAACCTTAAACATCACGCTCCTTAATAAAAACAATTATAAAATCCATATTGTAGGATTGTTATTATGTTACTGCACTTGAGCACATAAAGTACTTGCAAATCAATTTGCTCATGATACAACATACGATATAAGGTATAATATACAATATGATGTATAATCTGAATCATACTGCACAATATAGGGAACCCTGGTGGCACAGTGGTTAAGAGCTCAGCTGTTAATCAGCCCATCATTGGAAACCCTATGTGGCAGTTCTATTCTGTCCTATATGTTCATTGTGAGTCAGAACCAACCCAACGGCAACAGGTACACTACACAAAATAGTTTAATATATAATAAAACATGGTACATGATATATAACATATATGACACTTGTGAGAATAATTCACTATATATGAGCCTACCCTAAATACCAAGCTTTCTGTAAGGGACCTAAAACTGAAGCTGTGGGGACCAGAGTTCTAGGCACTCCAAAAAATTCGCTAATCAAAGACACAGAGGAAACTTCTGTGGGCTTTCTCTCCTCGAGGTATAAACTGCTTCTGCTATGACTTATTTTTCCAGGGAACTCCAGCTCACCTTTCTGTACTCAGAGAAAAATTTCTGCTGCGCAACTCTACGTTGTAAATATTTGCTCACTTGGTGTTCTCCCTGATGAAACTGTAGACGACAGCAGCATTTTTCAAACTTCTCATGACCCATGAAGACAATCATGTAATCAATTATGATTCAACCCAGTACATTGTGATTTGCATTTAAAACAAAAAGGACAGAGTAGAGCATGGCAGAAAGCATCACACGTAGTGCAGATTAAGTTTGTGCTGTAAAACGTCTGTTTTCTCCCTCTCTCTCTCTGTGTGTGTGTGTGTGTGTGTGTAAGAGAGAGAAAGAGAGAGGGATTGAGGAGGAGATTGTGTCACAGTGTGAAATATTTTACTGTGGATCAGGATAAAAAAAAAGTTTGAAAGCCTTGAGCTAGAGAGCTGGGATTTTCTTGCCCATTTCTGTTTCCCTCAGTTCCTAGAATATCTGTTCCCAATAAATGCTTATTGAATGCATAAATGAGTTAATAGATCAATGAAAGTTAAAGAAATTGATAGAGTAATTCCTACTCTTCTCAACTCCTTGCTACTCCAACAACTTCCAGGCCCTCTCCCTCCCACTATCCAAAACCCTGTAACCTATAACCACACCCCACAGCATCTCTCCTCTGCGGCCCCTTCAGTCAGGGGTCTCAGTTCACTACATCCCACAACATCTCCCCTCTACAGTCCCATCAGTCAGGGGTCTCAGTCACCACACCCCATAGCATCTCCCCTCTACGGTCCCATCAGTCAGGGGTCTCATGCTGGGTGTTGATCTAGTTAGCACAACTGACACTGTATGATGAGTGGTGCAAAATTGGAATCTCCCATTTGGGTATTTGCAAAGCTGAAGACCTGATCTCAGCTGCACAGTGCGGGGCATGGTGTTGGCCAGAGGGGACCTACTCTAAACACCAGTACTTCCTCAGCCCCTGCCCAACCACCCACCCTTCTCCTGCCCTCCACCCCTCAACTAGTGTGCAAGTGAGGGGAAGATCCTAGAATAAATCAATACCCTATTACCTCAGGCAGACACACAGCCTAAGCCCCCACTTTTCCTTCTTTTGCTGCGGCATCTGAACTCCCTGGTCTCAGGAGAGTCAGGTCCAACAAGGCTAGTGTTTCAGAGAAGTGAATTTGGGAGGTGACAGCTGCAGCTATCTGTCTACATATACAGGGTGCCCTGCAAATGGTTCTGTCTCAGCCGGCTTTCCGTGAATTGTGGGACTGTGTAGTGCTTCACTGCGGCTGCCCTTATCTGCTGGAGACAGTCCCCTTTCAAAGGTCTTCATGAGCTTCCCTCAGATAAAAACACTCACACTCTGATTTGTCCCACTTGTCACTCTGCTGTTCCTCCAGGCAGCCAGTGGGGACAGAGCCAGCCACAAATATTTGACCTGAGATGGGCACTGAGCCAGATTCATTCCAGATGAGCTGCAACAGCAAACCCGGCAGGGCTAAGTGACCACAACCCCAGAGAGGTGCACAGCCTGGGAGAAACTGAGCCAAGGAGAGAGCTGGATACTGCGGGGCGGGGCGGGGGGGGGGAGGGCTTCTTCCCTAGGATTGCCTCTGAGAGTTTTCCTCAGTGGAGGGCACAGGCACTTCACAGTTACTTAACAGATGAAAGGGTTGTAAACACGCTTGCCTGATGACAGGAAGCAAAGAGCAGATCCAGCCCAGGGGGGTGCTCCTTGGACCACTGGTTTTTCCCTCCTCTCCTGAGGGCAGGCATGGCTCTTGCTCACGTGCTGTGTGCAACACTGAGAAAATGGGCAGTTACAGTCAGGTGCACAGTGGGCATTCAGTTGGCATGTAATAAATGGTTTTTGATTGAATGAATTAACCTTTTAAAGCGTCTTTAGGAAGCAGAACTTATAGGAGCTCTGGTGGTGCAGTGGTTAAGCACTCTGAAGGATGGTGGTTTGAACCAGCTTGCTCCGGGGAGAAAGGTGTGGCAGTCATCTCCTGTAATTTACAGCCTTGGAAGCCCTATGACGCAGTTCTACCCTGTCTTAAAGGATTGTTAGGAGTCAGGACTGACTTGAGGGCAACAGCTTTCTGGTTTTGCTTTTGATTCCAGAGAGTAGAATAAATTACGTGTCCTGAAGGAAAGTAATTAAGATATAAATTTAAAGCAAACAAACAAAAACCTTAAACGTTCCAAGAGGCTCACTCTAGTGGTCTTATTAATTGGGAACGCAATGACGATAGGGAACCTGGCTTTCATTTCTAAACCCCCTGTGTTTACGAAATTCTTGGCACTTGGCACCAGTAAAGGTTTAAAAATGAAAATATTTCAATTTCCAGGATGAAAAAAAATCCTCCTCCCAACCTCCATCTTCCTTTTCCCCATCAAAACACACACAGACACACACATGTGCATACACGCAGGCACAAGCACAGACACAAAGACATATATGCATGGACAGTCACGTGTGTAAGCAGACACACGCATGTGCACACACAGACACCGGACACACACATGTGCATACACGCAGGCAGAAGCACAAACATACATGCATGCACGGACATTCATGCATGTAAACAGACACGTGCATGTGCACGCACACGTGTATGCACATAGGCACAAGCACAGACACAAACACATGTGTATGGACACTCATGCATGTAAACAGACATGTGCATGTGCAAACACGGACACACACATGTGCATACACACAGGCTCAAGCACAGACACAAACACGTGTGCATCAACACTCATGTATGTAGACAGACATGCACATGTATACACACAGATACACACGTGCACACACAGACACACACATGCACACATATGCACACACTCTCTCCCTTTTTCTCTCATTATGTTCCAAGGCCTAAAATTTCATAATCAAAAATACTTTCTTTTAAATTGAAGCTTTGACTGTTTTTTTAAACTCTTTGTGGGGTTCCAAATCACAGTCTTATTTAAAAATATTTATTTTGTTGTTGTTGTTGTTGAGAATATATGTAGCAAAACATACACAATTTCAACAGTTTTTCATGTACAATTCAGTGACGTTGATTACATTCTTTCAGTTGTGCAGCCATTCTCACCCTCTTTTTCTGAGTTGTCCCTCCACCATTAGCATAAACTCACTGCCCCCTAAATTTCCTATCTACTTGCTGTTGTCAATTTGATCCTATTTATATAAAACCAAACCCAGTGCAGTCAAGTCAATTCCGACTCATAATGACCCTATAGGACAGAGTAGGACTGCCCCACAGAGTTTCCAAGGAGCACTGGCAGATTTGAGCTGCCAACCCTTTGGTTAGCAGCCGTAGGTAGCACTTAACCACTACGCCACCAGGGTTTCCCCTATATATATATTTCTTAAAAAAAGCATAATGCTCAAGGCAGACATTCTTTACTAGGTAAGTATCATGGATTGAATTATGTCCCCCAAAAATATCTGTCAGCTTGGCTAGGTTATGATTCCTTAGCATGATTGTATGATTGTCTACAATTTTATCATCTGATATGATATGATTTCCTTATGTGTTGTAAATCCTATCGCTATGATGTAATAAGATGGATTAGTGGCAGCTATATTGATGAGATTTACAAGATTAGATAGTGTCTTAAGCCAATCTCTTTTGAGATATAAAAGAGAGACATGAACAGAGATACATGGGGACCTCATACCACCAAGAAAGTAGTGCCAGGAACAGAGTGCATCTTTTGGCCCTGAGGTTCCTGCACTGAGATACTCCCAGACCAAGGGAAGACTGATGACAAGGACCTTCTTCCAGAGCTGACAGACAGAGAAAGCTTTCCCCTGGAGCCGGCACCCTGAATTTGGACTTCTAGCTTACCAGAATGTGAGAAAATAAATTTCTCTTTGTTGAAGCCAT
This sequence comes from Loxodonta africana, assembly GCF_030014295.1. NCBI lineage: Eukaryota > Metazoa > Chordata > Mammalia > Proboscidea > Elephantidae > Loxodonta > Loxodonta africana. The sequence goes on along the minus strand of NC_087344.1, from coordinate 205,731,095 downwards.
CTACTTGCGGTATTTCTGTTACAGCAGCACTAGATGACTAAGACAGTAAGCTAAACTATTGTTTGGTTTTAAGATGACTTCAGGGGATATTTTTGGCTTAAGGTTTAAAGATTCTCTCAGGGCAATAGTTTCAGGGGTTCATCCAAACTCCATGGCCGCAGAAAGTCTGGAGTCCATGAGAATTTGAAATTCTGTTCTACATTTTTTCCCTTTTGATAAGAGTTCCTTTATAGAGTCTTGATTAAAATGTTCAGTAATGGTAGCCAGGCAGCATTTAGTTCTTTTGGTCTCATGGCAAAGGAGGCAGTTGTTCATGGAGGCAATTACCCACACATTCCATAGGCTCCTCTTCCTGACTCTCCTTCTTTCTCTGTTGCTCCAGATGAATAGAGACCAATTGTTGTGCCTTGGATTGCTGCTTGCAAGCTTTTAAGACCCCCAGCACTAAGCAAGGAACTAGGGGGTAGAACAGAAGCATGTTATTAGGCCAATTAACCAGGATGTCCCATGAAACCATGACCCCAAACCTCCAAACCAAGGAACCAAATCCCATGAAGTGTTTGGTGGTAAATAAGCAGCCTCAGTAGCTACTCTTTTTTTAGTTTTTGTCATTGTTTAAATATTTCGTACAACTTTTGCCAAATAAACATTTTACAGGTGTACAACTTCTTGACAGCAATTACAATAATCTGCTATTCAACCCTGCCCTTAATCCATATGATTTTCCCATCACCATAAACCAAGCTTAGTACTCCATAAGCAATAACCCCCCTTTCCCTTCCCTCTCACCCACTAATAAACCTTGGTCTCTATACATTTGCATATTCTTAGCTTTCTGTATAAGTGAGGTCATATAATATTTGTCCTTTGGTGATTGCCTTATGTCACTCAGCATAATGTCTTTAAGCTCTATTCATATCGTATAGCAAGGCTTTTTTTCTCCTACTGACTGAGTAGTATTCCATTGTATGTATGTGCCACATTTTGTTTATCCATTCACCTGTTGATGGGCATTTAGCTTATTTCCACATTTTGGCTGTTATGAGTAGAGCTGCAATGTACTAGGAGTGGAGTTGCTGCATCATATGGTAGTTCTATTTTTAGTTTTTTGAGGAATTGCCACAGTTTTCCACAATGGTTCTGCTAGTTTGCATTCCCACCAGCAATGGATAAAGGTTCCAATTTCTCACATCTTCACTAACATTTGTCATTTTCTTTTTTTATCTTAGCCATCCTAGTAAGAGTGAAATGGAATCTCATTGTGGTATTGATTTGCACCTCTCTAGTGGCTAATATTTTTGAGCATCTTTTCATGTGTTTGCTGGCCATTTGAATGTCTTCTTTGGAGAAATGTCTATCCAAGTCCTTTGCCCATTTTTTGATTGGGTTATTTCTCTTTTTGTTGTTAAGTTGTTGAACTTTTATGTATATTTTGGTTATTAGATTCTTATTGGATATATGGTTTCTGAAGATATTCTCCCAGTTGGTAGCTTGTCATTTCACTTTTTTGGTAAAGTTTTTTGATGAACAGAAGTTTTTAATTTTTATGAGGTCTCATTTATTTGTCTTTTGCTGTTTGAGCTCTTGTTATTTTATTAGATAATCCACTGTTAAAACCTAGGCCTGACAGTGTTCTCCTGCATTTTCTTCTAAGAATTTTACAGTTTTAGTTTCCACATTTAGGTCCTTAATCCATTTGGAATTTGGTTTTGCGTGTTGTGTGGATCCTGTTTCACTTTTCTGCATGTGGGAATCCAATTTTATCAACACCATTTATTGAAGAGACTCTTCTTTCCTCATCAAATGGACTTTGCACCTTTGTGAAAAATCAGTTGGCCATAGATGTGTGGGTTTATTTCTGGACTCTCAATTCTATTTCATTGGCTTATGTGTCTATTACTATACCAGTACCAAGATATTTTGATTACTATAGCTGTATAAATATGTTTTAAAATCAGGAAGTGTGAGTCCTCCTGCTTTTTTCTTATCAGTCTACATTGCTGTAGCTATTCGGAGCCTCTTGGTATTCCATACAAAGCTGAGGATTGGTTTTTCTATTTCTGTAAAGAAGGTTGTTGGAATTTTGATTGGGATTGTGTTGAATCTGTAGATTGGTTTGGGTAGTACTGACATCTTAACAATATTGTCTTTGAATCCATAAACGTGGAACATCTTTCCATTTATTTAAGTTTTCTTAGTGTCTTTCAGCAGTGTTTTATAGTTCTCATTGTATTAGTCCATCATGTACGGGTTAAATTTGTTCCTAGGTATTTTATTCTCTCAGGTGCTATTGTAGATGGAATTATTTGCTTTATTTCCCTTTCAGGTTTCTTAAGGTTGGTGTATAGAAACCCAACTGATTTTTGTTTGCTTACCTTGACCCTGCAACTTTACTAAATTTCTCTATTTGCTCTAGAAGTTTTGTGGACTGTGGGATTTTCTGTATATAGATTCCTATCATCTGTGAGTAGAGATAATTTCACTTCTTTTGCAATCTGGATAATTTCTATTTCTTTTTCTTGTCTTATTGCTCTGGCTAGGACTTCTAAAACAATATTGAAAAGAAGTAGTGTGAGTGAGCATACTCCCCCCCCCCCATATGAAGGAGAAAGCTCTCAGTCTTTCTCCATTAAGTGTAATTATGGCTGTTGGTTTTCATATATGCCTTGGATCATATTGAGGAATTTGCCTTCTATTCCAATCTTCTTTAGGGTTTTCATCAAGAAACATGTTGGATTTTATCAAATGCCTTTTCTCCATCCATACAGGTGATCATGTGGTTCCTTTCCTTTGTTCTATTGGTTTTCTAAATATGAACCTTCCCTGAATTCCTAGAATAAATCCCACTTGGTCATGGTGTATGACTCTTTTAATATGCTGCTGTTCATTAGCATTTTGTGAAGGATTTTTGCATCCATGTTCATAAGAGACATTGACCTGTACTTTTCTTTTTTGTGCTGTCTTTGTCTGTTTTAAGTATCAGGATTATGTTTGCTTCATAGAATGAATTAGGAAGTATTCCTTCCTTTCACATCTTTTGGAAGAGTTTAAACAGTAATCGTGTCAATTCTTTTCTAAATATTTGGTAGAATTCCCCAGTGAAGCCATCTTCTCTAGGACTTTGGTGGGGGGGGGAGGCTGGGGGATGAGGCTTTTGATCACTGATTCTATCTCTTCACTTTTATGGGTCTGTTAAGACTTTCTATTTTCTCTTGAGTCAGTTTGAGTAGGTTTTGAGTGAAAGGATGGAAAAACATATTCCATGAAAAAATAATAACCAAAGAGGGCTGAGGTAGCAATCTTAATATCAGATAAAGTACACTTTAAGATAAGACCTGTTAGAAGAGTTAAAGATGGATATTTTATAGTAATATAAGGGTAAATTAGTCAAGAAGATTTAACTTCATAAGTATATATGTACCCAACATCAGAGCACCTAAATGTATAAAGCAAACACTGATAAAATTGAAGGAATAATTAGATAGTACTACAAGAGTAGTTGAAGACTTTAATACTCCACCTTCAATATTTGACAGAACATCTAGAAAGATGATCAACAAGCAAACAGAAGACCTGAATGACACTATAAACCAACTAGACTTAATAGACATATATAGAACACTGCACCCAACAACCATCCCATATATACTCTACTGCAGTTCACATGGATCATTCTCCAGGGTAGGCCACATGTTCAGTAACAAAGCAAGTATTGATAAATTCTAAAAGGTTGAAATCATGCAACCTATTTTCTCTGATACAATGGAGTGAAGCTAGAGATCAATGACAGAAAAAAAATCTGAAAAATATACAAACATATGGAAATTAAACAATACACTGTTAAACTACCATTGGGACAAGGAAGAAATCAAAAGAGAAATCACGAGTTTCCTAGAGTCAAACGAAAATGAAACTACAACATACTAAAACTTATGGGATGCAGTGAAGGCATTACTCAGAGGGAAAATTTTAGCAATAAATACATACATAAAAAAAGAAGAAAGATCTGAAATCAACAGCCTAACTTGACAATTCCAGGAACTACAAATGGAAAAGTAAATTAATCCTAAACCTACCAGAAGAAAAGAAAAAACCATGATCAGAGCATAAATAAAATCGAAAACAGAAAAACAATAGAGACAATCAACAAAACCAGAAATTAATTGTTTGAAAAGATCAATAAAATTGACAAATCATTAGCTAGACTTACAAAGAACAAAAGAGAAAAAATGCAAATAACCAAAATAAGAAAGGAAAGAGGGGACCAGATAGAAATAAAGAGAATTATCACAGAACATTATGAGTGACTGTATTGTAACAAATTGGATAATTTAGGTGAAAGGGACAAATTCTTAGAAGTAAAATCTCCTTATGGTTTAGAACAAAGAATGAATCGGTTTGTCCTCCCCTCCCCTCCCATTCACTCCTTTTCACTCCCTCCCTACTCAGACAACCTTTGACCTAGACAGAACCCTGCAGACCAGAAATTTAGATAAAGGTAATCTGGGGCCTAAATCTCGATAATTGGCATGAAATTATCCAAAGTAGTAAGGAGCAGATCCTGTCATCACACTCTTAAAGAGAATCAGGTTTAAAAAAAGTTAAAAAAAAGAAAAAGAAGGGATAATTTTAAACAGAAAATCACAGGCTTTCAGAAAAGAGCTGAGAAATAAAATCCAGATTTAGACTGCAAGATTTTGAGTGAGTTTTCCAGAGGCAATTAGCCTCAGCTTGGACAGGAATTTGGACAGGAATCTAACCCCAGCAGGTAACTGTTAGAGCTGCCATTTTTCTGCTCAGAGAGCAAGGGACCTACTTTCTGGGTGCCCAGGTATCACAGGGGATTAGGCAAGGAGACTAAGAAGTGAGATTCAGATTCTTCCTTAAGAAACTGTACCCATATTGCAAATTAGCTTTTAGAAATAAAAACAGAAATTTTTAGGATAGAAGGATCACAGAGATGAATGGGGATACTGAAGCCACAGAGACCATTATCAAGAACTGGAGTTTCAACCCCAAAATCTTGATTAACAGCCACACACACTTTCTTTTTTTTTACTTTCTTTATTTTTTAAGTTTATTTATTGTGCTTCAGGTGCAAGTTTACAAATCAAGTCAGTCTCTCATACAAAAAGCCATATACACCCTGCCCTGTACTCCCAGCTGCTCTCCCCCTTAATGAGACAGCACTTTCCTCCTGTCCACCCTGTATTCCCCATGTCCATTCAACCAGCTCCTGTCCCCTTCTTCCTTCTCATCTCACCACCAGACAGGAGTCACCTGTATAGTCTCATGTGTCTCCTTGAGCCACAAATTTCACTCCTCACCAGCATCATTGTTTGTCTTATAGTCCAGGGCAATCCCTGTCTATAGAGTTGGTTTTGGGAGTGATTCCAGTCTTGGGCTATCAACGAGTCCAGGGACCATGACTGTCAGGGTCCCTCCAGTCTCAGTCAGACCATTAAGCCTGGTCTTCTTATGAGAATTTAAGATCTGCATCCCACTGTTCTCCTGCTCCATCAGGGATTCTCTGTTGTGTTCCCTGTCAGGACAGTAATTGGAAGTAGCCAGGCACCATCTAGTTCTTTGGGTCTCAGGCTGATGAAGCCTCTGGTTTATGTGACCCTTTCTGTCTCTTGGGCTCAGATTTACCTGGTGTCTTTGATGTTCTTCATACTCCTTTGCTCCAGGTGGTTTGAGGCCAATTTATGCATCTCAGATGGCCACTTTCTAGGGTTTAAGACTCTAGAGCCTCTCACCAAAGTGAAATGCAGACCGTTTTCTTAATACATTTTGTTATGCCAGTTGATCTAGATGTCCCCTAAAACCATGGTTCCCAGACCCCCACCTATGCTAGTCTGGCCTTTGAAGCTTTTGGTTGTATTGAGGAAATTTCTTTGCTTTTGGTTTAGTCCAGCTGTACTGACTATCCTTATGTTATGTGTTGCTCTTCCCTTTGCCTAAAAAAATTTTTGTCTACTATCTGGTTAGTAAATATCCCTCTCCCTCCCTCCCCACCCTTGTAACCATCAGAGAATATTTTTTTCTGTGTTTAAACTTTTTCTGGATTTCTTATAATAGGGGTCTCACACAATGTTTGTCCTTCTGCAATTGACTAATTTCACTCAGCATAATGCCTTCCAGATAACTCCATGTTATGAAATGTTTCACAGATTCTTAGTTGTCCTTAATCATTGGGTAGTATTCCATTGCACACACACGTTTTTCATCTTCACTTTGTTAACAGGATGAGAGAAGCTGGCTAGGGTGTAGTCACAGGAGTGGACTTTGGGAACATGGCGCCAGCAACTGTGTGTCAGGTCTATAGTAATCAATGATTTATGGTCTTAAATGGCAACGCATCCAAGTAATTGTCTATTAATAGAGCATAGGCTCTGGTATGATGGCACAGCTCCCATTCTCTGCTGTCTTCAGGACAACACCACTACCAGCACTCAGAGAAGGTAGCAGCAGCAGCTCAAAGGCCAAAGAGTTTGCACTGTCAGCTCCCTGAGATACTTCCAGAAATACCATTGGGACCTGGATGTGGGAAAGTGGTTGTAGAGACAAGAACCAATCCAGGGATGTTAGAAAAGCATTTTGCAAGCCCAGTGCTGCCTTTCATAGTGAGGAGAACCAAACTGCTACAGGAAAGCTAGATCTGGACACCTTCATCCACCCCCATGTGTCCTCCTGATACTCCCTCCTAAGGGGGAGTCTTAATGTCTACAAATGAATTGTCTCTCATAACCATGTTATTTCAGGCTGGGCAGTTGAAATACACTTCTTCATGTGGTATTTTCAAGGCTGCTATTGCTAAAGCTTACCTCTGAACTGTCCATTATAGGAACTGCAGGCATCTTTGACAAAGCCACAACTTAAGGATCTCCACCCATGCCATGTTTCCTAAATTGCCCCGACCAAGTCTCTTTCACAGGACTCAGAACAGGGCCAGGAGCACAGTAGGCGTTTGGAATGGAATGAATGAATGAAATAATGGTTTATTCAATCTCATGAGGCAAATATTTATTCATTCATTTTTCAAGACATTTACTGAAAGCCCAGTTGATGATCAGAATGGTAGCAACATGTTGCTCTTCTTTCCCTTCATGGTTGATAGATAACTAATGAAACCTGGACAGGATTAGTCCGTGAACAAAACAGACATTAACGGGGGATTTTGCAGGCAAAAAAATTGATACAAAGCCAGGACTGTAACACCTGTCTCTCTGAATCCAGAGCCTACATTTCTAGACATCATATTGACGACCTCCCTAGAAAATCAGATATGAAAACTGCCGTGATATTGTAGTTGTATGAGGAGCCACAGAGCTGGCAGTCTGTGGTAAAACTGGGTCTTTCATGGCAACACGTCTGCTGCAAAGCTCTCTGAATAATCTCATTTTAGGCATCTATCTACCATAGATGGATAGATGGTGGATAGATGCCTAAAATGAGATTATTCAGAGAGCTAAGGGCAAACCAGAAAGGAGCCAGGCCATCAATTCTCCACTTGGGTCAAAAGTTTAGAAATTTTCTGCCACTTAAAATTTACTTGCAAAATGTGGTAATGGCTAAGCCCAGGGAGTCCTCAATTTAAACATCACAAAAAATTCACAGCTCAAGCTGCCCATCTGTACAGACATCTTCAAGAAACCAAGGGCTGACTCTAACCAAATGGCTGAATTGTTTTTGCCCGGAGCTGGAAGGAAGGAGCCTGCAGGGTAAGGAGAGAGGTTAGATGGAGGGGAGGGCAGATGGCAGAGCACCGAACAGTGGTTCTCCAGGGGTGCTCCCCTAGAACCTTGGCCTCAGCTGTGAGGTCCTTAACCTAAAACGGAATATGGTGGGGTTTTTTCCCAATTAAACTAAAATTAAGTTGAGAACACTGTCCACACCAAAATTCCTTCTATAAAGTTTTCTTGAAACTTGAGTTCTTCTACTACTTGTCTGCTAAAAAGAAGTGGTAAAGAACAGGACATTGCTGTCGAGTTGATTCCAGCTCATAGCGACCCTATGGGACAGAGTAGAACTGCTCCATAGAGTTTCCAAGGAGCACCTTGTGAATTTGAACTGCCAGCCTTTTGGATGGCAGCCATAGCACTTCACCACTACACCATAGTGTAAAAAATCATAAACAGCTTATTATGACAAATCTAACAGTTTATTTTTTATGTGCTTTTCTGCTTGGAATTTTATAATAGATACTTAGAGTATGTTAATGGTTTCTGCTAGTAGTTTTATTCCTAGTTCATATACTGAAATTAAAAATATTAGAATGGCAGGCAGCGTGCTGAGAAGGGAACAACGTGGGCTTTGCAGCAGACGTGTTGCCATGAGAGACCCAGTTTTACCACAGACTGCCAGCTCTGTGGCTCCCTATAGGTCACCAAACCTCTCTAAGCATAGGCTGCCTTACTGGACAATGGGGACATAAGGTGTCCTCCTTGTGAAGCTGTGGTGAAAATTAGAGATCATGACTGAAGTATCTGGAACACAAGCAGGTGTTTAATGGTAGCTAAAGTTATTATGGTTTTGTGGAGTTATCCGAAGAGAAAACAGTTCTACAATTTTATGTTCTTTGCTACTTGAACAAATTTTGAAAACTACTGCCTTAAATTTCACTCCCATCTCTATTTAGGGAGATTTTATGACACTTTAGAGGCAGGATCTTTGTTTTTTTTTTTTCCTGGCCTATGGGAAAAGGGGTACCTGAGTGACCTGATAGGAAGTGAGATCAGTATCTTCTTTACTTTTCTTCATCATTCTATTATCTTCATCAACAGCAGCAGCAGCAAATATCTTGTTATGGACTGAATCTTGTCCCCCAAAATATGTATTGTAAATTCTAACCCCTATGCCTGCAGTTATAGTCCCATTTGGGAATGGTTGTCTGTTATGTTAATGAGGCAGGGTTAGTGTAGGATGTGTTTGGAGCCAATCTCTTACAAGACATAAAGGGAGCAAGAGGAGATGGAGAAAGGTAGATGCCAAGCTGCATGGAGATCCCCAAGGAACCAGGAAATGAGCTGAAGAGACATGGACCTCTCTCCAGAGCCAAAAGAGAGAGAAAGCATTCCCCTAGAGCTGGTGCCCTGAATTCAGACTTCTAGCCTCCAAAACTGTAAGAAAATAAATTTCTGTTTGTTAAAGCCATCCCCTTGTGGTATTTTTGTTATAGCAGCTCTAGATAACTGAGACACACCTCAATTTCTCCATCCCTGATGTCAGTGTATCAGTCAGGAGAGGCTAGGTTATATTATGGCTTTATGGGTTCAATTGTGTTCCCAAAAAATGTGTGTCAACTTGGGCTAGACCATGATTCCCAGTATTGTGTGGTTGTCCTCCATGTTGTAATCTGATGTAATTATCCTATGTGTTGTAAATCCTAACCTCTATAATATTAATGAGGCAGGATTAAAGGCTGTTATGTTAATGAGGCAGGACACTATAGGATTAGGTCGTTACATCTGGAGTCAATCTGTTTTGAGATATAAAATAGAGAAGCCAGTAGAGAGGAAAGGGACTTCATTACCACAAAGGAAGAAGAGCCAGGAGTGGAGAAAGTCCTTTGGACGCAGGGTCCCTGGCTGAGAAGCTCCTAGACCAGGGAGAGACAGATGACAAGAACCTTTCCCCAGAGCTGACAGAGAGAGAAAGCCTCCCCCTGGAGCTAGTGCCTGAATTTGGACTAGAATTTAGCCTCCTAAACTGTGAGAGAATAAATTTCTGTTTGTTTAAGCCATCTGCTTGTGGTATTTCTGTTAGAACATCACTAGGTAACTAAGACATATGGTAATAAACAGTATCACTCTTAGTGGCTTCTCAGAGTAAAAGTCTATTTTTCACTCATTTTTGTATGACCAGCATGGGCTGGCAGGGGTTCTATTTTTCACAGATACTCATGGACCCAAGGTGATGGAAGCCCTACCTTGGTCTATTTTTTTTTCCTAAGATTCCCAACAGAAAGAAAATAAATATTAAGAGAGGAGGCAAGTCGTACACTGACTTTTAAGCAGGCTATCTTGAAGGTATATGCATCACTTATACCCATGTTCACAGGCCAGAGCAAGCCATATGTCCCTCTTAACCTGTAAAAAGGATGAGGACGTGCCAGTTGCCCCGTGTCTGGATAACAGAGAGCCTGACCAGTGGATAAGCAGTTCTAGGACCTCACAGTCAGCATCACCAGCCAGTGAGGCTCTGTACTATCCACTGTGTCTGTGGGGGAGCATGTGACTTGTTGGGCAGGCACTGGAGGCTGATACGCAGATACATCAATAAATAGTTTTGACACTCAAAAGACAAGAAAGCCCACTCCAGATATCCCTATGAGGGAGAATGTCACAGGGTATGGAAACCAAGGAAAACTTCATGGGCAAGGGGATACTTGACTCAGTCTTAAAGGAAAGGAAGGACTAAAGCAACCAAGGGAAGGAGGAAGGGCATTCCAGCCAGGACAGCAAAGTGGAAAGGCTCAGCAGCAGAAATGCCTTTAGTGGATCCTGAGAGCTGTGAGTAACCCACAAGGCTTAGGTGGCAGTTTGCTTCAGAGAAGATGTGACAAATGAGACTGGTGCGGTGGCAGCATTGGGGTGGAAGGGGGGCATCTTTTTGAAGTTCTTGAGTTCAGGCTTTACCCTGCAGGCCACTGGAGATGACCATAGGCTTTTGAATAGGAGAGTGGCATGTGCAAAGCAATGGTTTATGAAGATCGCCCTATCCATGGTGAATAGAACGGATAAGAAGGGAAGTTGGGTATAAGACTATGAAACAGGAACCTGGCTGTGAGGAACTCAGGGCCTGGATGGAGAAAGGGAAGAAGAAGAAAGGAAAGAGTGAGGAGTTTCTGCTTCTGGCAGTGACTGGCCAAATTATTTAAACCAATTTTCCCGTTGAGAAAAATTTGAACATCTGGACCAAAAAAAAAAAAAAAAAAAGAAAAGTTTGAGATCAAGGGATAACTGCTAAAGCAGTGAGGATTCTCAAGGTTAAGAAAAGAAAGACCCAGAGGGGGATTCTGTTGCCAGTCCCACTTCTCTGCTCAAGACAAACACACAGACTGAGATGCTCAGCAGAGTTCTTGGCACCTTGATGCTCAGAACACAGCAGGGAGGAGGATGCTTGCCAAACACCCCCAGTTCCCAACTGGGATCCCAACACTACCCCCTGGAAGTAAGACTGAACTGGAAATTGACCAGCCTTCACCATACTAGAGCCTAGATTTAGATCTGCTAAGTCCTTACTAGATCAAAATGATCTTCCTCCTAGCCTAACTGCAAGAAGGAGAAATTACAGTCAATCTCTCTCATAAACACAAGCTTAAAAACCCTAAACAAAATTTTATCAAACTGAATCTAATGAAATATATTATATATATTATGTAAGATAATATAAGGTGATGGCACAATGGTTAAGGGCTTGGCAGTTCAACTTACCAGCCGCTCCTTGGGAGAAGAGCCTGATATCTGCTCCTGTAAAGATTACACCCTTGGAAACCCTATGAGACACTTATACTCTGTCCTATGGAACCAACTCAATGGCCTACAACAACAATAAAATAACATATCAAGATCAAGTTGCAAAGTTTAATATTTGATAATCAGTCAAGGTAATTGATCATGTTAGCAGATAACGGAGAAAAAAATATATATTCATCTTAGAAACAAAATAAGATTTTATAAAATTCAACACTTAAGTTCAACTTGCAAAGTTTAATATTTGATAATCAGTCAAGGTAATTGATCATGTTAGCAGATAACAGAGAAAAAAATACATATTCATCTTAGAAACAAAATAAGATTTTATAAAATTCAACACTTATTCATGATAAAAGAAGGAGCTCTTAAACTAGGACTAGAAGATACTTCCTTTATCTGATTAAAAATATAGTAAATATCACACTAAATGATAAAATTAAATTTTTCCTTCTGATATCAAGAATTAGACAAGTCTCCTCACCATCTCCATTTTTATTAAATGTTATACTGGAGGTCTCAGCCAGTAAAATAAAGCATATAAAGAAATACAGAGATAAAATGTATAAAGATTAGGATAGAAGAAATAAAACTGCCATCTTATTCCCAAATGACATGATACTATATGTAGAAAATCTAAAAGGATTTATATACTGTTATAATTAATCAATAAATTTACCAACATCTCTGGATACAACATTAATACCCCCAAATCAACTATATTTCTACTTAACATCAACAATTATAAAATGAAACAAACAAAAAATAAAAGCAAAAAAAATTTCATTTACAAAAGTATCAGTTCAAATTAAAAAAAAGTAAATCTAACAAAAGACATAACAAAACTTCTACACAGAAAACTACGAAACATTCCTGAGAGAAATGGAGAAACTAAATAAATAGAACAATATACCATATTCATGGATCAAAAGATTAACCCCCCCAAAATAAAAAGAACAATATACCATATTCATGGATTGAAAGATTAAATATTAAAATTGTTGATTCTTCCCAAAATGGTCTGTATAGATTTAGTAAAATTGAAATCCACGTGCCAGCAGGAATTGTTACAGAAACTAACAAGCTGATTCAATAATTTATATGGCAATTAGCTAAGAATAGCTAAGATAAACTTAAAGAAGAAAAAAGTAGTTGGAGGACATATACTGCTAGATACAAAAATTTATTATAAAGCTACAGTAAGTAAGACAGTTGTAGTACTGGCAAAAAGAACAGACAAATAAACCAAAGGAACAGAATAAAGAGTTCAGAAATAGACACACATTATATGGACATTTGATTTATGACACGGGTGGCAAATAAAGCAATAAAAGGATTTTTTAAAATAAATGATTCTGGGTCAATTGGGTATCCATATGGAAAAATATTACTCTTGATTTCTTTCATACACAGAAAGCAATTTCAGGTGGGATTGTAAATTTAAATGTGAAACGTAAAATAATAAGGTTTATAGAGTATAACATTGAATATCTTCATAATGTTGAAGTAGACAAGAACACAAAAAGCACTAACCATAAAGGAAAATACCTATAAATTGGGTTATATTAAAATTAGTAATTTATGTTCATCAAAATGAACCATTAAAAGAATGAGTATTGAGTAGAACTACCCCATAAGGTTTTCCAAGGAGTGACTGGCAGATCTGAACTGCTAACCTTTTTGGTAGCACTTAACCACTGGGCCACCAGAGTCCCCTCTTATGTATAACCTGTTGCCGTTGAGTTGGTTCTGACTCATAGAGACCCTAGAGGACAGAATAGAACTGCCCTATACAGTTTCCAAGGAGTGGCTGGCGGATTTGAACTGCCAACCTTTTGGTTAGCAGTCGTGGGTCTTAACCACTATGCCACCAGGGTATATACCCCGAAAAATGCGTGAATGAAGATGTCTCTATCAGCATTATTTATAGTGGTTAAAAACCAAAACCGCTCAAATGTTCATCAATAGTAGAATGAGCAATTAAATTGTGGTACATTCACATCACGGAATCTTATACAGCAATGAAAATGCTGCCTCATTCGATAACATGAATGAATCACATAATCCTAATGTTGAAGAAAATATAGCCAGAAACAAAAGAGCACGTACTATATGATTCATTTATATAAAATTCAAAAACAGCCAAAAGTAATCCGAGGTTTTAGAAATGAGGGTGGCAGTTGCTTTAGGCAAGAAGGACTGTTGACTGGGAGGGACATGAGGGCCGTTCTCTGGAGCTGGTAATGCTGCTTTTCTTCGTCTGGGCGGGAGTGGCATGAGTGTTTGCTTTGTGAAAATGCATTGAGCTGTACATTTATGGTTTGCTCATTTGTTGGTAGGCAAGTTATACTTCAACAAAAAGTTTATTTTAAAGGAAGGAAAAGGTGACCTTTGGGGTGGTTAGACAGCTCCTGGCTGGTGCCTTTTGAGTCTGTGCATAGCGGGTGGTGTGGCAGTAAACTTACCCAGAGACATCTGCAGCTTTCAGTGGAGAATATCTTACCATGGTAGCAATTTAATGGCTCAGTCACAATTGTATTTTTATAGCACCTGTTAAGCATATTTCCCTGCACAGAAAAAAAGGGCCAGAATAGCATAGAGAGGCTTCCTTCACCAAGTTCTTCCAAAACATACACACCCCTCACACCGGAGGGTCCTAGATCCGTGGGTTCTAATCAGCGTGACCCCCCTCTAGCAGCTTTTCCGCTGGTTTATAGGCTTGAAGATGACTCTGTCTGCTGGCTGCCTTGCATTACAGAAGAAGGAAGAAAAGAAAACTATTACGTACACTCAGGACTTGTCAGAAGTCAGTAGAGTTCCATGAGAATTCCATTTTTAAGTCTCTTGGAAAGATAGACAGGTGCTAGACAGACAGACAGAGATATATAAAAATAGTCAGGCAAGAAAACAGGGTCACAAAAATTGTCTTGTATTTTAAATGTCCATATTTCAAAATTAATGCTTGTAACACTCCCCCCCCCCACATAAAACACAATGACTGTGTAGATAATCTCATTTAAAAATACAATTAAATGCCTAAATTTGGTGCACTTTTGGGAAGGCAAGGCCAAAACTAAGTAACACTTCTTCTCATCACTCACTGGTACCCCCATCCCCAAAGACAGGTACTACAGAAACTATTTCCTCCAATAGTAATTTTGTGGGCAGAGAAGAGTTATTTCCATTCAATATTGAGCAAACAAAAAGGTTAATTACCTATCCCAGGGCTCCCCAGCTGGTCCCTGGCAGAGCCACCAGACCTCCTGGCCTGTCTCTCCCGTGGTGCTTTTTTCGCTGGCTCCATGTGAAGCAAGTGACCTGCTTGAGACCTCAGCCTTTCTTGGGAATATTTCTTTAACACGACAGCCTGGATTTACAGATCATAGGCTCTGCTTCTCCAGGCTGACTGACAGAAGCAGAATACAGTCCTGTAATGAGGGGGTCACGTTAAACTAAAGGACACCTCTCCTTTCTCTCCAGCTCCTCCACCCAGGTCTCAATTGATTAGGCAAGCATAGTTCCTTCAATTCAGGAAGGTGGCTACTTTGGGGCTTAATTCATCTTCTTTTCATTTCTTTTTTAACCACTACACTGAAAAGTCTGAAGGGTCCCAGCCATGGCTGGGAGTTGAAGATTTTATCATCCTCACTAACTTTTCAAGGTCTCTGGACAGATTTCTTCACTTCTCAGAGTTCAGCGCATGTGCCTGCTCCTATCACTTTCGAAAAACTGAACTAACTAAACCCACATTCCTTTTAGGTGAGATAGCAAGTTCCAAATGATGGAAAACAGTTTGTAAAAAATGTGCTAAAATATTTTGAAAATGGCTTGTACTTGAAGAAGCACAGCAGAGAATGAGGTTTTCAAAACTGATCTTTATTCAAGAAGCTGGATTAATTTCAATTGTGATAAAAAATTCCTGAACTCAATCCTTTGCCTATGTGCATTTTTTTTTCTTATTTAAAGAAAATTCGCTAAAGGGGAAAATGCCCTTCCCTTGCCCCTCCTCTTATAAAAATCCTATATTCCTTCAAGTTTTTGGCCAAACTTGACACTTCCACTTTGACCTCTACTTCCTGCTCCAGCCCCAAATGTTACTCCTTTTTCCAAACCCTACAAAGCTTGCTGTCTATAATATTTCCTTTGATACTCGATTATATTAAGTCTTATATCTGTTTATCTTCCAAAAAAGATTGCAAGCTACTAAACTACTTAGAATGATAAAATTATCACCTAGTGTCATAAATACTTGCTTATTTAGTTGATATTTATATGTATAATTTCGAAGCAGAAATTTTAAAAATCCTGATTAGGATGACTTTGCCTGCAAGAAACAGAAAACCCTGATTCCAATGGGCTCATCATTTAGGGATGTATTATCTCATATACCAAGATGTTCCAAGGTGGGGAAGCTCCAAGTTTGGCTTATCTAACAACTCAATAACATCTTTCAGAACCAGAGCTCTTTTCTCTTTCTGCTCTCCTTTCTTTTGTGGGTTGTTTTTGACTTCAGGACAGCTGCCTCATGGTTGTAAGATGGAGGCACAGTACCAGGCATCTCAACCAAAACAAGAATGTCCAAGAGAAAAGGGACTTCCTCTTCCTTATGTACTTTTCAAGAGTGAGAAAAATCTTTCTCAGGAGCCGGCAAACTTCCACTCACATCTAATTGGCTAGAACTTGTCTGTCCTAAAACTAATCAGCAGGAGAAATGGATTGCTGTGATTGTTTCACAGACTAGAGTTTAAGATTTGCTCCTGAGCTAAGGATAGGATCACATTCACAAAAGGGAAATACATGAACAAAACTGGGGTTCTGTGAGCAAAGAAGAGGGGTTTGGAATAGGAGAAAACAATGTTTGTAACATTTGTCTTCCTCTTTTCTCAGCTTTAAAGATTTACGGCCTGCTGGATTTTTTCTCTACTTGTCCTGCTTTATAAAATCTAGAAAATACATAAATATATAAAAACTACAAAAAAATCTATAAAACTCAAAATGCCAGCACTAGTGGGGTAGATGATGTTTAGACTCATATAGACTTTCTCAGTATGAATATAGCCGTACCATTGCAATGTATTTTTGGTTTGAGATGTGCTCTGTGATGATTTACTTTTCCCATCATTTTTCTATATGAATTATTGTCAAGTGTTCATCTGTAGAGCATGCAGTAATGTCATTTGGCCATCAGTTGTCCTTATGTGTCAAATACTTCTTAAGTCTCTTTCTGTTGTTTTGTTTGTTATTAGCTGATGATAAATAATCCTTGGGATCAAGAATTTTAAACACAAACATAAATGTAGATCCTGAAAATTCTGTGCCGTTTCTCACTTAAAAGAATGTCACCCAGATGCTTCAAATTATGTTTATACTTATATTTTCATCTATCTTTGAAATTAAAACATAAACTTATACACAAGGCACAATTGCAAGAACAGGAGAGAAAATAGACAATGGGGACCTCATAAAAATTAACTACTGAAGTTCATCAAAAAATTTTATCATAACAGTAAAAAGACAACCTACCCACTGGGAAAAAATCTTCAGGAACAACATACATGATAAGGGTCTAATCTCTAAAATATATAGAAAACTTCAACAACTCAACAACAAAAAGACAAACAACCCAATTAAGAAATGGGCAAATGACATGAACAGACATTTCACCAAAGAGGAAATTCAAGCAACCAACAAACACATAAAAAGATGTACTTGACCATTAGCCATTATTGTTGTTGTTAAGTGCTGTTGAGTCGGTTCTGACTCATAGCCACCCTATGTACAGAATGAAACATGCCCGGTCCTGGGCCATTCTCACAGTTATTATGTTAGGTCCCATTTTGCAGCCACTGTGTCAACCCATCTCATTGAGGGTCTTCCTCTTTTTTTTTCCTGACCCTCTACTTTATCAAGCATAGTGTTCTTCTACAGGGACTGGTTCCTCCTGATAACGTGTCTAAAGTACATGAAAGGAAGTCTTACCATCCTTGCTTCGAAGGAGCGCTATGGCTGTATTTCTTCCAAAACAGATATGTTCATTCTTCTGTCAGTCCATCGTATATTCAATACTCTTCACCAACACCATAATTCAAAGGTAATCAATTCTTCTTCAGTCTTCTTTATTCATTATTCAGCTTTTACATGCATATGAGATGATTAAAAATACCATGGCTTGGGTCAGGCACACTTTAGTCCTCAAAGGGGCATGTTTGCTTTTGAACACTTTAAAGAGATCTTTTACAGCAGATTTGCTTAACGCAGTATGTCATTTAATTTCCTGGTTGCTGCTTCCATGGGCATTAATTGCGGACCTAAGTAAAATGAAATCCTTGATAACTTCAATCTTTTCTCTTATTTTCATGATGTTGAGTATTGGTCCAGTTGTGAGTATTTTTGTTTTCCTTATATTGAGGTGTAATCCATACTGAAGGTGGTAGTCTTTGCTCTTCATCACTAAGTGCTTCAAGTCCTCTTCACTATCAGCAAGGAAGGTTGTGTCATCTGCATAATGCAGGTTGTTAACGAGTCTTCCACCAATCCTGATGCCACATTCTTCTTCATATAGTCCAGCGTCTCAGGTTATTTTCACAGTATATAGACTGAATGATTATGTGAAAGGATATAACCCTAATGCATGTCTTTACTGATTTTAAACCATGCCATATCTTCTTGTTCTGTTCTAATGACTGCCTCTTGGTCTATGTATAGGTTCTGAACGAGCACAATTAAGTGTTCTGAAATTTCCATTTTTCACAATGTTACCTGTAATTTCTTATGATCTACACAGTCAAATGCCTTTGTATAGTCAAAAAGGCACAGGTAAACATCTTTCGGGTATTGTCTGCATTCAGCCAAGATCCATCTGACATCAGCAATAATATTCCTCATTTTATATCCTCTTCTTTTAATCTGGTTTGAATTTTTGGCAGTTCTCTGTGGATGTGCTGTTGTAGCCACTTTTGAATGATCTTCATCAAAATTTTACTTGCATGGGATATTAATGATACTGTTTGATAGTTTCCACATTCGACTGGCTCACCTTTCTTTGGAATGGGCACACACGAATCTCTTCCAGTCAGTTGGCCAGGTGGCTGTCTTCCAAATTTCTTGGCATAGACAAGTGAGCACTTCCAGCACTGCATCCCTTTGTTGAAATATCTCAATTGGGTTTCCGTCAATTCCTGGACCCTTGTTTTTCACCAATGCCTCCAGTACAGCTTGGACTTCTTCCTTCGGTACAATTGGTTCTTGATCAAATGCTTCCTCCTGAAATGGTTGAAGGTTGACCAATTCTTTTTGGTACAGTGACTCTGTGTATTCCTTCCTTTTGATGCTTCCCACATCACTCAAAATTTTGTCTGTAAAATCCTTCAATATTATGAGTCAAGGCTTGAATTTTTTCCTCAGTTCTTTCAGCTTGAGAAATGCCAAATGTGTTCTTCCCTTTGGGCTTTCTAACTCCAGGTCTTTGCCCATTTCATTATAATATTTTACTTTTTCTTCTTGAGCCACCCTTTGAAATTTTCTGCTTAACTCTTTTACTTCATCATTTCTTCCATTTGTGTTAGCTACTGTACATTCAAGAGCAAGTTTTAGAATCTCTTTGACATCCATTTTGTTCTTTTCTTTCTTTCCTGTCTTTTTAGTGATCTGTTGCTTTCTTCATGTATGACATCCTTGATGTCACCCCACACTTGCCTAGCCTTTGGTCATTAGTGTTCAATGCATCAAATCTATTCCTGAGATTGTCTCCACATTCAGATGGGATATGCTCAAGGTTATACTTTGGCTCTTGTGGACATGTTTTAATTTCCTTCAGCTTCAATTTGAACTTACATATGAGCAATTGGTGATCTGTTCTACAGTTGGCCCCTGGCCTTGTTCTGACTGATGATATTGAATCTTTCCATTGCTTGTTTCCACAGATGTAGTCAATTTGATTCCTGTGTTTTCCATCCAGTGAGGTCCACATGTATAGTTACCATTTATGTCGTTGAAAAAAGCATTTGCAATGAAGAAGTCATTGGTCTTGCAAAGTTTATATATGATCTCCAGTGTCATTTCTATCACCAAGGCCATATTTTCCAACTATTGATCTTTCTTCTCTGTTTCCAATTTTCACACTCCCACCACCAGTAATTATTAATGTACCTTGATTGCATGTTTGATCAATTTCAGACTGCACAAGTTGGTAAAAATCTTCAATTCCCTCATCTTTGGCATTAGTGGTTGGTGCATAAATTTGAATAATAGTTGTATTAACTGGTCTTCCTTGTAGGTGTATGGATATTATCCCGTCACTGACTTTGTCATACTTCGGGTTAGACACATGATAGAGTATCCTAAAAAAAACTCAAGACAAAGCATCCCAAATAATTAAGTGGTATAAATACATTAAGAGCTCTAATAGAAAAAGTGGACAACATGAAAGATCAGATGGGCAATCTGAGCAAAGATACGGCAACTGTAAGAAAAAATCAAAAGGAAATGCTAGAAATAAAAAAAATTATAATAGAGATAAAAAAATGCCTTTGATTAGTAGACTGGAGATGGCCAAAGAATCAGTGAGCTTGAAAATATGTCAGGAGAAACCCTCCAACTGAAAAGCAAAGAGAAAAAAGAATGAAACAAACAAAAAAAAGAGAACAGAATATTTGAGAACTGTGGGAGAATTACTAAAATTATGACATATGTATAATGGAAATACTGGGATAAATAGAAAGAAAGAAAGGAATGGAAGAAATATTTGAGACGACAACGGCTGAAAATTTTCCAAAATTAATGACAGACACCAAAACCATAGATCCAGTAAGTTCAGAAAACATCAGGCAAAGTAAATGCCAAAAATCTACACCTATGCATATCATATTTAAACTATAGAGCATCAATGACAAACAGAAAATTCTGAAGGAGGCCAGAGGGGAAAAAAACCTACCTATAGAGGAATGAGGATAATAAATACATCAGATTTCTCTTCAGAAGCCATGCAAGAAGTAAAATATTTAAAGTGTTAAGGGAGAAAAAAAAACCTAGAATTTTGTATGCAGTGAAATCATTCTACAAAAATACTTTCCCAGACAAACAAAAACTGAGGGAATTTTTCACCAGTAGGCTGCCTTTCAAGAAATGTTAAAGGAAATTCTTGAGAAGAAAAATGATAAAGATCAGAAACTGAGATCTACATAAAGGAAGAGTATTTGGGAAGGGATAAATTTTCTTACTATTTTTTTTTTTTTATTAACTTTTATTGAGCTTCAAGTGAATGTTTACAAATCAAGTCAGTCTGTCACATAGAAGTTTACATACATCTTACTCCATACTCCCACTTGCTCTCCCCCCAATGAGTCAGCCCTTCCAGTCTCTCCTTTCGTGACAATTTTGCCAGCTTCCCACTCTCTCTATCCTCCCATCCCCCCTCCAGACATGAGATGCCAACGCAATCTCAAGTGTCCACCTGATATAATTAGCTCACTCTTCATCAGCGTCTCTCTCTCACCCGCTGTCCAGTCCCTTTCATGTCTGATGAGTTGTCTTCGGGGATGGTTCCTGTCCTGGGCCAACAGAAGTTCTGGGCACCATGGCCGCCGGGATTCCTCTAGTCTCGGTCAGACCATTAAGTTTGGTCTTTTTATGAGAATTTGGGGTCTGCATCCCACTGATCTCCTGCTCCCTCAGGGGTTCTCTGTTGTGCTCCCTGTCAGGGCAGTCATCGATTGTGGCCGGGCACCAACTAGTTCTTCTGGTCTCAGGATGATGTAGGTCTCTGGCTCATGTGGCCCTTTCTGTCTCTTGGGCTCTTAGTTGTCATGTGACCTTGGTGTTCTTCATTCTCCTTTGTTCCAGGTGGGATGAGACCAACTGATGCATCTTAGATGGCTGCTTGTTAGCATTTAAGACCCCAGACGCCACATTTCAAAGTGGGATGCAGAATGTTTTCATAATAGAATTATTTTGCCAATTGACTTAGAAGTCCCCTTAAACCATGGTCCCCAAACCCCCGCCCTTGCTCCGCTGACCTTTGAAGCATTCATTTTATCCCGGAAACTTCTCTGCTTTTGGTCCAGTCCAATTGAGCTGACCTTCCATGTATTGAGTGTTGTCCTTCCCTTCACCTAAAGCAGTTCTTATCTACTAATTAATCAATAAGAAACCCTCTCCCTCCCTCCCCCCCTTGTAACCACAAAAGTATGTGTTCTTCTCAGTTTATACTATTTCTCAAGATCTTATAATAAAAAAAAAAAAAAATTTTTTTTTTTTTTTTATAATAGTGGTCTTATACAATATTTGTCCTCTTGCCTCTGACTAATTTCGCTCAGCATAATGCCTTCCAGGTTCCTCCATGTTATGAAATGTTTCACAGATTCGTCACTGTTCTTTATCGATGCGTAGTATTCCATTGTTTGAATATACCACAATTTATTCAACCATTCATCCGTTGATGGACACCTTGGTTGCTTCCAGCTTTTTGCTATTGTAAACAGAGCTGCAATAAACATGGGTGTGCATATATCTGTTTGTGTGAAGGCTCTTGTTTCTCTAGGGTATATTCCGAGGAGTGGGATTTCTGGGTTGTATGGTAGTTCTATTTCTAACTGTTTAAGATATCGCCAGATAGATTTCCAAAGTGGTTGTACCATTTTACATTCCCACCAGCAGTGTATAAGAGTTCCAATCTCTCCTCAGCCTCTCCAACATTTATTATTTTGTTTTTTTTGGATTAATGCCAGCCTTGTTGGTGTGAGATGGAATCTCATCGTAGTTTTAATTTGCATTTCTCTAATGATCGAGAGCATTTTCTCATGTATCTGTTAGCTGCCTGAATATCTTCTTTAGTGAAATGTGTGTTCATATCCTTTGCCCACTTCTTGATTGGGTTGTTTGTCTTTTTGTGGTTGAGTTTTGACAGAATCATGTAGATTTTAGAGATCAGGTGCTGGTTGGAGATGTCATAGCTGAAAATTCTTTCCCAGTCTGTAGGTGGTCTTTTTACTCTTTTGGTGAAGTCTTTAGATGAGCATAGGTGTTTGATTTTTAGGAGCTCCCAGTTATCGGGTTTCTCTTCGTCATTTTTGGTAATGTTTTGTATTCTGTTTATGCCTTGTATTAGGGCTCCTAGGGTTGTCCCTATTTTTTCTTCCATGATCTTTATCGTTTTAGTCTTTATGTTTAGGTCTTTGATCCACTTGGAGTTAGTTTTTGTGCATGGTGTGAGGTATGGGTCCTGTTTCATTTTTTTGCAAATGGGTATCCAGTTATGCCAGCACCATTTGTTAAAAAGACTATCTTTTCCCCAATTAACTGACACTGGGCCTTTGTCAAATATCAGCTGCTCATACGTGGATGGATTTATATGTGGGTTCTCAATTCTGTTCCATTGGTCTATGTGCCTGTTGTTGTACCAGTACCAGGCTGTTTTGACTACTGTGGCTGTATAATAGCTTCTGAAATCAGGTAGAGTGAGGCCTCCCACTTCCTTCTTCTTTTTCAGTAATGCTTTGCTTATCCGAGGCTTCTTTCCCTTCTATACGAAATTGGTGATTTGTTTCTCTATCACCTTAAAAAATGACATTGGAATTTGGATCGGAAGTGCATTATATGTATAGATGGCTTTTGGTAGAATAGACATTTTTCCTATGTTAAGTCTTCCTATCCATGAGCAAGGAATGTTTTTCCACTTAAGTATATCCTTTTTAATTTCTTGTAGTAGAGCTTTGTAGTTTTCTTTGTATAGGTCTTTTACATCCTTGATAAGATTTATTCCTAAGTATTTTATCTTCTTGGGGGCTACTGTGAATGATATTGATTTGGTTATTTCCTCTTCGATGTTCATTTTGTTGATGTAGAGGAATCCAAGTGATTTTTATATGTTTATCTTATAACCTGAGACTCTGCCAAACTCTTCTATTAGTTTCAGTAGTTTTCTGGAGGATTCCTTAGGGTTTTCTGTGTATAAGATCACGTCATCTGCAAATAGAGAAAATTTTACTTCCTTCTTGCCAATCCGGATGACTTTTATTTCTTTGTCTAGCCTAATTGCCTGGCTAGGACTTCCAGCACGATGTTGAATAAGAGCGGTGATAAAGGGCATCCTTGTCTGGTTCCGGTTCTCAAGGGAAATGCTTTCAGCTTCTCTCCAGTTAGAGTGATGTTGGCTGTTGGCTTTGCATAGATGCCCTTTATTATGTTGAGGAATTTTCCTTCAATTCCTGTTTTGGTAAGAGTTTTTATCATAAATGGTTGTTGGACTTTGTCAAATGCCTTTTCTGCATCAGTTGATAAGATCATGTGGTTTTTGTCTTTTGTTTTATTTATGTGATGGATTACATTAATGGTTTTTCTGATATTAAACCAGCCTTGCATACCTGGTATAAATCCCACTTGATCGTGGTGAATTATTTTTTTGATATGTTGTTGAATTCTATTGGCTAGAATTTTGTTGAGGATTTTTGCATCTATGTTCATGAGGGATATAGGTCTGTAATTTTCTTTTTTTTGTAATGTCTTTACCTGGTTTTGGTATCAGGGAGATGGTGGCTTCATAGAATGAGTTGGGTAGTATTCCGTCATTTTCTATGCTTTGGAATACCTTTAGTAGTAGTGGTGTTAACTCTTCTCTGAAAGTTTGGTAGAACTCTGCAGTAAAGCCATCCGGGCCAGGACTTTTTTTTTGTTGGGAGTTTTTTGATTACCGTTTCAATCTCTTTTTTTGTTATGGGTCTATTTAGTTGTTGTACTTCTGAATGTGTTAGTTTAGGTAGGTAGTGCTTTTCCAGGAATTCATCCATTTCTTCTAGGTTTGCAAATTTGTTAGAGTACAATTTTTCGTAATAATCTGATATGATTCTTTTAATTTCAGTTGGTTCTGTTGTGATGTGGTCCTTCTCATTTCTTATTCGGGTTATTTGTTTCCTTTCCTGTATTTCTTTAGTCAGTCTGGCCAATGGTTTATCAATTTTGTTAATTTTTTCAAAGAACCAGCTTTTGGCTTTGTTAATTCTTTCAATTGTTTTTCTGTTCTCTAATTCATTTAGTTCAGCTCTAATTTTTATTATTTGTTTTCTTCTGGTGCCTGATGGATTCTTTTGTTGCTCAGTTTCTATTTGTTCAAGTTGTAGGGACAGTTCTCTGCTTTTGGCTCTTTCTATGTGTGCATTTATCGATATAAATTGGCCTCTGAGCACTGTTTTTGCTGTGTCCCAGAGGTTTTGATAGGAAGTATTTTTATTCTCGTTGCATTCCATGAATTTCCTTATTCCCTCCTTGATGTCTTCTATAACCCAGTCTTTTTTCAGGAGGGTATTGTTCAGTTTCCAAGTATTTGATTTCTTTTCCCTTGTTTTTCTGTTATTGACTTCTAGTTTTATTGCCTTGTGGTCTGAGAAGATGCTTTGTAATATTTCGATGTTTTGGATTCTGCAAAGGTTTGTTTTATGACCTAATATGTGGTCTGTTCTAGAGAATGTTCCATGTGCCCTAGAAAAAAAAACGTATACTTTGCAGCAGTTGGGTGGAGAGTTCTGTATAAGTCAATGAGGTCAAGTTGGTTGATTGTTGTAATTAGGTCTTCTGTGTCTCTATTGAGCTTCTTACTGGATGTCCTGTCCTTCTCCGAAAGTGGTGTGTTGAAGTCTCCTAGTATAATTGTGGAGGTGTTTATCTCACTTTTCAATTCTGTTAAAATTTGATTTATGTATCTTGCAGCCCTGTCATTGGGTGCATAAATATTTAATATGGTTATGTCTTCCTGATCAATTGTCCCTTTTATCATTATGTAGTGCCCTTCTTTATCCTTTGTGGTAGATTTAAGTCTAAAGTCTATTTTGTCAGAAATTAATAGTGCTACTCCTCTTTTTTTTTGCTCATTGCTTGATATACTTTTTTCCATCCTTTGAGTTTTAGTTTGTTTGTGTCTCTAATTCTAAGGTGTGTCTCTTGTAGGCAGCATATTGATGGATCGTGTTTCTTTATCCAGTCCGAAACTCTCTGTCTCTTTATTGGTGCATTTAGCCCATTTACATTCAGCCTAATTATAGATAAATAAGTGTTTTGTGTTGTAATTTTGATGCCTTTTTATGTGTGGTGTTGACAATTTCCTTTTTCCACATACTTTTTTGTGCTGAGGCGTTTTTCTTAGTAAATTGTGAGATCCTCATTTTCGTAGTGTTTGACTTTATGTTTGTTGAGTCGTTACATTTTTCTTGGCTTTTATCTTGAGTTATGGAGTTGTTATACCTCTTTGTGGTTACCTTATTGTTTACCCCTATTTTTCTAAGTAAAATCCTAACTTGTATTGTTCTATATCGCCTTGTATCACTCTCCATATGGCAGTTCTATGCCTCCTGTATTTAGTCTCTCTTTTTGATTATTGTGATCTTTTACATATTGAGTTCAGTGATTCCCTGTTATGAGTATTTTTTTTTTTAATTAATCTTAATTTGTTTTTGTGATTTCCCTATTTGAGCTGATATCAGGATGTTCTGTTTTGTGACCTCGTGTTGTGCTGGTATCTGATATTATTGGTTTTCTGACCAAACAATAAAAAAAAAAAAAAAAAATATCCTTTAGTATTTCTTGTAGCTTTGGTTTGGTTTTTGCGAATTCTCTAAACTTGTGTTTATCTGTAAATATCTTAATTTTGCCTTCATATTTCAGAGAGAGGTTTGCTGGATATATGATCCTTGACTGGCAGTTTTTCTCCTTCAGTGCTCTGTATATGTCCTCCCATTCCCTTCTTGCCTGCATGGTTTCTGCTGAGTAGTCTGAACTTATTGATTCTCCCTTGAAGGAAACCTTTCTTTTCTCCCTGGCTGCTTTTAAAATTTTCACTTTATCTTTGGTTTTGGTGAGTTTGATGATAATATGTCTTGGTGTTTTTCTTTTTGGATCAATCTTAAATGGGGTTCGATGAGCATCTTGAATAGATATCCTTTTGTCTTTCATGATGTCAGGGAAGTTTTGTGTCAGGAGTTCTTCAACTATTTTCTCTGTGTTTTCTTTCCCCCCTCCCTGTTCTGGGACTCCAATCACTCGCAAGTTATCCTTCTTGATAGAGTCCCACATAATTCTTAGGGTTTCTTCATTTTTTTAAATTCTTTTATCTGATTTTTTTTCAGCTATGTTGGTGTTGATTCCCTGGTCCTCCAGATGTCCCAGTCTGCATTCTAATTGCTCGAGTCTGCTCCTCTGACTTCCTATTGCGTTGTCTAATTCTGTAATTTTATTGTTAATCTTTTGGATTTCTACATGCTGTCCCTCTATGGATTCTTGCAACTTATTAATTTTTCCACTATGTTCTTGAATAATCTTTTTGAGTTCTTCAACTGTTTTATCAGTGTGTTCCTTGGCTTTTTCTGCAGTCTGCCTTATTTTGTTTGTGATGTCTTGAAGCATTCTGTAAATTAGTTTTTTATATTCTGTATCTGATAATTCCAGGATTGTATCTTCATTTGGGAAAGATTTTGATTCTTTCGTTTGGGGGGGTTGTAGAAGCTGTCATGGTTTGCTTCTTTATGTGGTTTGATATGGACTGCTGTCTCCGAGCCATCACTGGGAAACTAGTTTTTCCATAATATCCGCTGACTGGGACGCTGGCTCCAGGCTCTGAAGACAATCGCTGCTTCCCCGTATTTGTTCGTTTTCCCTCTCTAAATCTGTGTTTGTTGTTCAGGGTTCGTAGATTGTTATGTACTTGATCGATTCACTTGTTTTTCCGAGTCTTTGTTGCAAGAGGGATCCGAGGTAGCGTCTACCTAGTCTGCCATCTTGGCTCCGCTTCTTACTATGTTTTTAAAATTAGTTTTTATTGTGCTTTAAGTGAAAGTTTATAAGTCAGGTCAATCTCTCATATAAAAATTTACATACACCTTGCTATACACTCCTAATCGAGCTCACCCTAATGAGATGGCACAGTCCTTCCCTCCACTCTCTCTCCTCGTGTCCATTCAGGCAGCTTCTGGACCCCTCTGACCTCTCATCTCTCCTCCAGACAGGAGAAGCCAACATAGTCTCATGTGTCTACTTGATCCAAGAAACTCGTTCTTCACCGATATCATTTTCCATCCCATATTCCAGTCCAATCCCTGCCTGAAGAGTTGGCTTTGGGAATGGTTCCTATCTTGGGCTAACAGAAGGTCTGGGGACCATGGCCGCCAAGGTCCTTCTAGTCCCAGTCTGATCATTAAGTCTGGTCTTTTTATGAGAATTTGGGATCTGCATCCCACTGCCTTCCTGCTCCCTCAGGGGTTCTCTGTTGTGTTCTCTGTCAGGGCAGTTATAGTTGTGGCAGGACACCATCTAGCTCTTCTGGTCTCAGCGTGATGTAGGCTCTGGTTTATGTGGTACTTTCTGTCTCTTAGGCTCATAATTACCTTGTGTCTTTGGTGTTCTTCATTTGTCCTTTGCTCCAGGTGGGTTGAGACCCATTGATGCATTTTAGATGGCCGCTTGCTAACATTTAAGATCCCAGATGCCACTCTCCGAAGTGGGATGCAGAATGATTTCTTCATAGATTTTATTATGCCAATTGACTTAGATGTCCCCTGAAACCATGGTCCTCAAATCCCTGCCCCTGTTACACTGGCCTTCGAAGCATTCAGTTTATTCAGGAAACGTCTTTGCTTTTGGTTTAGACCAGTTGTGTTGACCTCTCCTGTATTGTGTGTTGTCTTTCCCTCCACCTAAGATAAGACTTACCTACTACCTAATTAGTGAAAACCCCTCTCTCTCCCTCCCTCCCCACTCTCATAACCATCAAAGAGTATTTTCTTCTTTGTTTAAACTATTTCTCGACTTCTTATAATAGTGGTCTTATACAATACTTGTCCTTTTGCAACTGACTAATTTCACTCCGCTTAATGTCTTCCAGATTCCTCCATGTTATGAAATGTTTCATGGATTCATCACTGTTTTTATCAATGTGTAGTATTCCATTGCATGAATACACCACAATTTATTTATCCATTTATCCATTATGGGCACCTTGGTTGCTTCCAACTTTTTGCTATTGTAAACAGTGCTTCAATGAACATGGTTGTGCATATATCTGTTCATGTAAAGGCTCTTATTTCTCTAGGATATATTCCAAGGAGTGGGATTGCTGGATCATATGATAGTTCTATTTCCAGCTTTTTAAGGAAGCACCAAATCCATTTCCAAAGTGGTTGTACCATTTGACATTCCCACCAGCAGTGTATAAGTGCTCCAGTCTCTCTACAGCCTCTCCAACATTTATTATTATGTGTTTTTTGGATTAATGCCAGCCTTGCTGGTGTGAGATGGAACCTCATTGTAGTTTTTATTTGCATTTCTCTAATGGCTTTTTTAATGGCTAATGATCCTGAGCATTTCCTCATGTTATCTGTTAGCAGCCTTCTTTAGAGAAGTATCTGTTCATATCCTTTGCCCATTTTTTAATTGGGTTATTTGTCTTTTTGTAGTTCAGATTTTGAAGAATCATGTAGATTTTAGAGATCAGGTGCTGATTGGAAATGTCATGGCTAAAAACTTTTTCCCAGTCTATAGGTAGTCTTTTTGCTCTTTTGATGAAGTCTTTGGATTAGAATAGGTGTTTGATTTTTAGGAGCTCCCAGTTTAGTTATCTAGTTTCTCCTCTGCATTTTCAGTAATGTTTTTTATACTGTTTATACCACGTATTAGGGCTCCTAATGTAGTCCCTATTTTTTCTTCCATGATCTTTATCATTTTAGGTTTTATGTTTAGGTCTTTGATCCATTTTGAGTTAGTTTTTGTGCATGGTGTGAGGTGTGGGTCTTGTTTCATTTTTTGCAGATGGATATCCAGTTATACCAGCATCATTTGTAAAAAGACTATTTTTTCCCTAGTTAACTGAGTTTGGGTCTTTGCCAAATATCAGCTGCTCATATGTGGATGGACTTATGTCTGAATTCTCAATTCTTTTTCATTGGTCTATGTATCTGTTATTGTACCAATACCAGGCTGTTTTGACTACTGTGGTGGTATTAAAAAAAAAAACAAAAAAACCCAGTGTCGTTGAGTCGATTGCGTCTCATAGCGATCCTATAATAGGTCCTAAAATCAGGTAGAGTGAGGCCTCTCACTTTTTTCTTTTTCAGTAATGCTTTACTTATCTGGGGTCTCTTGCCCTTCCGTATGAAGTTGGTGATTTGTTTCTCCATCTCATTAAAAAATGTCATTGGAATTTAGATCAAAATTGCATTGTATCTATAGATGACTTTTGGTAGAATAGACATTTTTACAGTGTTAAGTCTTCATATTCATGAGCAAGGTATTTTTTCCACTTAGGTAGGTCTCTTTTGGTTTCTTGCAGTGGTGTCTTGTAGTTTTCTTTGTACAGGTCTTTTACATCTGCGGTAAGATTTATTCCTAAATATTTTATCTTCTTGGGGGCTACTGTAAATGGTATTGATTTGGTGATTTCCTGTTCGATTTTTTTTTGTTGGTGTAGAGGAATCCAACTGATTTTTGTATGTTTGTTTTGTATCCCGATACTCTGCTGAACTCTTCTATTGGTTTCAGTAGTTTTTTTTGAGGATTCTTTAGGGTTTTCTGTGTATAGGTCATGTCATCTGCAAATAAAGATACTTTTACTTCTTCCTTGCCAGTCTGGATGGTCTTTATTTCTTTATCTAGCCTAATTGCTCTGGCTAGGACCTCCAGCACAATGTTGAACAAGAGTAGTGATAAGCGGCATATTTGTTTGGTTCCCATTCTCAAGGGGAATGCTTTCAGAATCTCTCCATTTAGGGTGATGTTGGCTATTGGCTTTGTATAAATGCCCTTTATTACGTTGAGGAATTTTCCTTCTATTCCTATTTTGCTGAGAGTTTTTATCAGGAATTTGTGTCGGACTTTGTCAAATGCCTTTTCTGCATCGATTGATAAAATCATGTGGTTCTTTTATTTATATGGTGGATTATATTAGTTGTTTTTCTAATGTTGAAGCATCCTTGCATACCTGGTATGAATCCCACTTGGTCATGGTGAATTATTTTTTTGACATGTTATTGAATTCTATTGGCTAGAATTTTTTGAGGAAGTTTGCATGTAAGTTCATGAGGGATATAGGTCTGTAATTTTCGTTTTTTTGTGGAGTTAGCTGGTTTTGGTATCAGGGATATACTGGCTTCATAGAATGAATTTGGGAGTATTCCTTCCTTTTCTATGCTCTGAAATACTTTTAGTAGTAGTGATGTTATCTCTTCTCTGAAAGTGTGGTAGAACTCTGTGGTGAAGCTGTCAGGGCCAGGGCTTTTTTGTTGTTGTTGTAATTGGAGGTTTTTTGGTTACCTTTTCAATCTCTTGTTTTTTCAGTGGCCTGTTTAGTTGCTCTACCTCTGTTTGTGTTAGTTTAGGTAGGTAGTGTGTTTCCAGGAATTCATCGATTTCTTCTAGGTTTTCAAATTTGTTAGCGTACAATTTTTCGCAGTAATGTGGTATGATTCTTTTAATTTCAGTTGGGTCTGTTGTGATATCGCCCATCTCATTTCTTATTTGTGTCCTTCCCTGTTTTTCTTTTGTCAGTCTGGCCAATGGTTTATCAATTTTGTTAATTTTTTTCAAAGAACCAGCTTTTGGTCTTGTTAACTCTTTCAATTGCTTTTCTGCTCTCTAATTCATTTAATTCTGCTCTAATTTTCATTATTTTTTTTCTTCTGGTGCCTGAGGATTTCTTTTGTTGCTCTCTTTCTATTTGTTCAAGTTGTAGGGACAGTTCTTTGATTTTGGCCCTTTCTTCTTTTTGTATGTGTGTGCTTATTGATATAAATTGACCTCTGAGCACTGCTTTCCCTGTGTCCCAAAGGTTCTGATAGGAAGTGTTTTCATTCTCATTGGATTCTATGAATTTCTCTATTCCATCCTTAAATGTCTCCTGTAACTCAGTCTTTTTTGAGCAGGATATTGTTCAGTTTCCAAGTATTTGATTTCTTTTCCCTGCTTTTTTCTGTTATTGATTTCCACTTTTATGGCCTTTTGGTCTGAGAAGATGCTTTGTAATAATTCAATGTTTTGGATTCTGCTAAGGCTTGCTTTATGACCTAATATGTGGTCTATTCTAGAGAATATTCTATGTGCACTAGAAAAGAAAGTATACTTGGCTGCTGTTGGGTGGTGTGTTCTGTGTATGTCTATGAGGTCAAGTTGTTTGATTGTGGCATTTAGATCTTCCATGTCTTTATTGACCTTCTTTCTGGATGTCCCGTCCTTCACCAAAAGTGGTGTGTTGAAGTCTCCCAATATTATTGTGGAGCTGTCTATCTCACTTTTCAATGCGGTTAGACTTTGTTTTATGTATCTTGCAGCCCTGTCATTGGTGCATATTTAATATGGTTATATCTTCTTGGTATATTGCCCCTTTAATCATTATATAGTGTCCTTCTTTATCCTTTGTGGTGGATTTAGCTTTAAAGCCTATTTTGCCAGAAATTAATATTGCTACTCCTGCTCTTTTTTGATTGTTGTTTGTTTGATATATTTTTTTCTGTCCTTTGAGTTTTAGTTTTTTTGTGTCTCTAAGTTTTTTTTAAGTCTAAGGTGTGTCTCTTTTAGGCAGCATATTGCTGGATTATGTTTTTTTAACCATCATTTTGATGTCTTTTTTGTGTGTTGTTGACAATTTCATTTTTCCACTTACTTTTTTGTGCTGAGAAGTTTTTCTCTGTAAATTGTATGTTCCTCTTTTTCATTGTAGTTGAATTTGTTTTTTCTGAGTCTTTATGTTTATCTTGGTTTTTATTTTGAAGTATGGGATTGTTAGTCTTCTTTGTGGTTACCTTAATATTTACCCCTATTTTTCTAAGTATAAACCTAACTTGTATCTCCCAAATTGCCTTGATTTCCTCTCCTTATGGAAGATCTATGCCTACTGTATTTAGTCCCTCTTTATTCATTATTGTCGTCTTTTACGTAATGACATCAGTGATTCCCTGTTTTGAGGGTTTTTTTTAATCTTATTTTTGTGATTTCTGTATCTGAGTTGATATCAAAATGCTCTGTTCTGTGTCCTTGTGTTGTGTTGATATCTGATATTATTGATTTTCTAACCAGAGAAATCCCTTTAGTATTTCTTGTAGTTTTGGTTTTGTTTTTGCAAATTCTCTAAGCTTTTGTTTATCTGTAAATGACTTAATTTCGCCTTCATATTTGAGAGACAGTTTTGCTGGATATATGATTCTCGGCTGGCAATTTTTCTTCTTCAGTGCTCTGTATATGTCATCCCATTGCCTTCTTGCTTGCATGGTTTCTGCCAAGTAGTCCGAACTTATTGATTCTCCTTTGTAGGTGACTTTTCGCTTATCCCTGGGTGCTCTTAAAATTTTCTTTTTATCTTTGGTTTTTGCAAGTTTGATGATAATATGTCTTGGTGATTCTCTTTTGGGATCTACCTTGTATGGGGTTCGATGAGAATTTTGGCTAGATATCCTTTCATCTTTCACGATGTCAGGGAAGTTTTCTGCCAACAAATCTTCAGCAATTCTCTCTGTATTTTCTGTTATCCCTCCTTGTTCTGGAATTCCAGTCACACTCAAGTTATTCTTCTTGATAGAGTCCCACATGATTCTTAGCATTTATTCATTTTTTTAAAATTCTTTTATCTGATTTTTCTTCAAATATATTGGTGCCAATATCCTCCACCTTCCCAATTCTGCATTCCAATTTCTCAGTTCTGCTCCTCTGACTTCCTATTAAGCTGTCTAATTCTGTAATTTTATTGTTAACCTTTTGAATTTCTGAACGCCCTCTCTCTATGGATTCTTGCAGCTTATTAAATTTTTCATTATGCTCTTGAATAATTGTTTTAATTTCTTCAACTGCTTTATCTGTGTGTTCCTTGGCTTTTTCTGTACATTGCCTGATTTCATTTCTGATGTTGTCCCTGATGTCTTGAAGTATTCTGTATATTAATCTTTTGCATTCTACATCTGGCAATTCCAGGAACATATCTTCATCTGGGAGAGACCTTGATTCTCTGTTTTGGGGGTTTGTAGAAGCAATCATGGTCTGCTTCTTCATGTGATTTGAAGTTATTGTAATAATTCATTTTATATTTCCACACTAAGTGCTATCTTCTTGTTCTGTTTTGTTTCAATATACCCAGATAGGCTATTAGAGTGACTAACTTGATTATTGGAGCCTTTGAAGCACTAATGTCCTGTTACCAGATTGTTAGATCTGTCACCAGGTATATGAACCTGTATATCCATTCACTATTCTTGAATAGAATCAGCTCAGGTGTCCTGATAGTCAGTCACCTAGTGTGTGGTGTAGGCTCTCACCTAGTATCTGAGAGGAGTAGTGGTGATGGTTGTATGCAATGGTTTCTGGTAGCAGCAGGGGGACACACTCTGAGGAGGGCAGGGTGCTGACAGCCTTCCCCCAAGTGTCAGTGAGGAAGGAGCACCTCTGCTCTCTAGAGCGCTCTGGTGGGTGGGCTCTGCAGCTGTACCTTAGGCACTCAATGCTCATACCTGTAATGACTGGTAGGCACCATATCCTCAGATCCCTTTCGTGTGTGGCTAGGTGGTGTGGATGAAGCCTCAGTCCTCATGTCCCTGCTGTGGGTGGGTGAGGGCTTTGTTTAATAGGTAGAGTGGTATCAGACCTCCAAAACCTGCCTCTCTACTGCACAGCTGAAACAATTACAGTCAGGCCTCTAACAGATTTGCCTTTGCATTATAATAGCCACCTTGTTCCATGTAAGGATGAAAACCAAAGTCTGTGGATCTCTTATGCCTGGACTTCTGCTCTGATCTTCCACTTTATGGGGGTCAGGAAAGTTTTTTTCCCGTTTGTTAATTTTCTCCTTCTCCCAGGCCAGGAGAATGGGTCAGAAAAAGCATGGCACTTCTATCTCAGGCCCAGGGAATTCAAATATTAATGAAGCTGGCTGAGGCAGGGTGGGGAGGGATCAGATAGATAGGAGAGAGTACTTTCAGAAGGAGCTATTAGATCCTCATGGTAAAATAGACAAAATCACTTATCTTGTGTTGAAAGCACTGTTTTATCTCAGATTCCAGAGCCATGTGTAGCCTGTGTACACTGGCTAGGTCCCCATTGAGATTGCCCCAGTGGGTTAGGGCTGGGTCCTGTGGTTGCTGTGTCGCAGGAAACTACCATCAGCCCCACTGCATTTGCACCAAAGAATGGCACCAAAGAATTGGAGCTGAGGTGCTGCATGGGCTAGGCAAGTCGTCGCTGCTTCTGCATGGTCTTTTGCTCCCTTGTCACACAGGTTGGTGTGTAGCCTGTGTGTGCTGGCTGGGTCCCCGCTGAGATTGTCCCAGGGGTTTAGGGGTACTTCCTGTGCTTGCTGAGTCTCAGGAAACTACCATTGGCCCTACCACATTTGCACCAAAGAATGCACCAAGGACTTGGAGCTGAGGTGCTGCACAGGCTCGGGCACTCTTTGCTGCTTTTGCTCGGTCTCTTGCTCCCCTGTCACTCAGGTTGATTCCTTAGTTCTGTGTTTGATGGTCAGGGTTTGTAGACTGCCATATATGTAATCGATTCACTTGTTTTCTTTGGTCTTTGTTCGAAGACAGTTCAGTGGAAGCTTCTGCCTAGTTAGCCATCATGGCCCTGCCCCTCTTTTATTCTTATTTTTAACTTATGTAACAGATAACAGTTTCTTCAAAATAATAACAGCAACAACATACTGGATGATTGTAGTTTATGGGTAATTAAAATGTACCACAGCGATTTTATAAGAGACAAGGAGAAGAATTGAGAATATTCTGTTGTAAGAAGCCTATACTACCTGTGAGGCAGCATGGTGTTATTTGAAAGTGAACATAGACTATTTTTAAATACACATTGCAAACTCTAGAGGAGCAACTAAAAAAAGAAAAAGAAAAGCAGTATAACTGATATGCTAATAAAGGAGAGGAAATAGAATCATAGAAAATGCTTAATTAAAACTTGAGAAGAAAAAAATGGTGAAAGACAAAAAAAGAAACAAGTGTAACACATGAAAAAAGTTGCATATATGGTAGATATTAATCCAGCTACATTAATAATCACTTTAAATGTGAATGGTCTACCTGGACAGACATACGCATACCTGTGTTCATTGCAGCATTATTCACAATAGCAAGAAAAAAAAAGGAACATCTTAAGTGCCCTTCAATGGATGAACAAATAAGCAAAATGTGGTACATACATACAAATAAGGATAAATACTGTATGATCTCACTTTCATAAGAAGATAAGTGTAGATATATATATATATACAGAGACCAATGTTCATTAGTGGTACCAGTGGTACTGAGCAGGGGGTGGGGATCACTCTCTAGATCACAGATACTTACTAATTTTTGGTGAAGGGAAAAGTAGTCCTGAATGTGGGTGTAATGAGCACAGCTTGACCAAAGTAAATGATGCCGCTAAGAAGTGTAAAAGAGAGAAGGATGCTTGTGCTAAAGAATATGACATACATTATTAGGTAACAACACCAATAATAATCAAAAAACAAGTGCATGGTCACATATGCATGTGTATAGGCATATAAGTATATATAATATGGGCAGGTACAGGTGTGTACATATGTGTGTACAGATAGAAGCATCTGTATGTATATGCACTTACAGGTATGTGTATGTGTATGTGTGCACATATATTCAAAGAGGATACAGTTACAGATTCTTCTCAGACATAACCAAATACCTTGGGAGACTGGTTTTATGAGTTTAAACACTTAGGACCTTAGTCTCATGGGACAGCTCGTTTAATTGGCATAATACACTTCACAAAGTTCATGATCTGCATCCTAGTGAGGTAAGTAGCATCTGGGGTTTTAAAAGCTTGGGAGCAGCCATCTAAGGTACAACTATTGGTCTCTACTCCTCAGAAGCGAAAGAGAAAAAAAGAAGGAAACCAAAGACTGCACAAGCCATGTATATGAGACCAAAAGGTCAACAATTAATCTAAAGCAAACATAAGAATATAAGCAAGCAGGGAAGAAAGGTCACTGGAAACAGAACAACCAGAACACAATTAAACAGAAGGTTGACACATTGTGAAAAATGTAACTAATGTCACTGAACAATTTTGTGGAAATTGTCAAATGGGAACATAATTTATTGTGTAAACTTTCACAGAAAATGCAATAAAATATTATTTTTTAAAAAATGTTAATGATCTAAATATACCAATTAAAAGCTTACCAGAGGGGATTAAAAAAAAAAAAAAAGACCCAGATATATGTGGTCTACTAGAAACTCATTTTAAATATAAAGACAGATTAAAATGAGGGGAGAAGCCAAGATGGTGAACTAGCCAGACACACCATACCATCCCTCTATGACAAAGATCCAAGAAACTAAGTGAAATGGACACAGATAACAATCCTGGAAACCTTGAACAGCGTAAAGGAAGGGTAAAGAATTCAATCAAACACTGACTAGAAGAAAAAATTGAACTAACGCAGTGAAAGAGGAGTGAAATGGAGGAGAATGGCTCCTCCTCCAGCCAACATGGCAAAAAAAACATGGCTATATTGAGACAAAGCTGGTAGTGACCCCAGGTGAGGTGCACAGGAAGGCAACTTTATGGTATACGCATAAGAAACAGAGAAACTATATAAACACACCCAAAGAGAAGCAAACTGAGTGGATCATGATCCAAACCAAAGGAAGGAAAACACAGAAAGGAGGGTGAGAATCCCAGAGATCCCACTGTCCACAGAACAGGGAGGGAGCCAAAATCCAGAGTCAGGCACACTCATGAGCAGGGGCCCCTGACCTCCAGGGTGGGTGATGCTCATGAGATGGTGGATCAGTGGAGCGTCAGTAGGAGACCTTCCAACTGATCGGATCTCAGCAGCCCCCAACTATTCACACTTGATCAAGGTTGGATCTGAACTGTGAGCTGCAGTGGAAGGGAAGTGCCTGGGCACCCACGTCTGCTACCTGAAGGGGCATACTCCCCCTCTCCCACCCTCCTGGTTGAAGTGCCAGAGGGTCCCATACTCTCGCCAACCCACCTGACTGGAGATCATAATACAAGCCCCCCACCCCCTAACCCAGCCCCGTCCATCACCACCTCTACCCACCAAAGAGCTGTGGTAAGTGCAACCCACCTGCCTCCCACACACCCCACTCTGACTTGGCAAGCAGTGGTGACCATATGACCACATAATTGCTTGTCTGCCACCCACTGAGTGCCCTGAGCTGGCAAGTGTTGGTGACTGTATGACTGTGAGTGTACCCACCACCACTCACATCCCCCAGACCTGGTGAGTGGCAGTGATTGAGTGTTCACATGTGAGCACACCTGCCACTCACCACACCCAACTCAGTGAGTGGTAGAGTCACCATTCCCCACTAACATGTCACACACACCACCTGCTCCGCCATCCACTCGGATGCCACGGCCCAATTCTGTACTGTTGGATCAAAGAGAGGTGGCAGCCAACTCCCTCCTACCCTGCCCTCAGATGCTATGCATGACCAGCAAATAGAGACCCACGCTCACAGTACCAGCCGCTGCCCCACCCACCCTGAAACAGGTAGTAAGTATTCCAGTGCTGCCAGACTAGTGACCAGAGTAGCATACCTACCCCACTCTCCCAGATATATCAAAACAAAACAAGAAATCAGGACTAAGTGAACATACAATAAATAAACAAATGTAATAATACCTTAATGCCTCAGAGACAACAGACAATATCAAATCACATAAAGAAGCAGGACAAGATGGCTCAACCAAGTGACCAAAATAAAGGGCCAGAAAAACTTTCCTAAGGAAGAAATGGTAATGGAACTACCTGATGAGGAATTTAAAAAACTTATATATAGGATCCCCCAAGGGATCAAGAAAAAGATCAAGGAAAACATAGACAAAACTCTAGAAGAATTCAGGAGTACAATACAAGAACAAAATGGCAAAATAAAAATATAGTTAAAAACCATACAAAAATAGCAACTAGAAATCCAGAAGATTAACAATAAAATCTCAGATATAGATAACTCAATGGAAGGGCCAGAAAAATCTGTTGATGTTGAGTCAATTCTGACTCATAGTGACCCTATAGGACAGAGCAGAACTGCTCTACAGGGTTTCCAAAGAGCAACTGGTGGATTCAAACTGCTGACCTTTTAGTTAGCAGCCGAGGTCTTAACCACTGTGCCACCAAGGCTTGAGTTGTATTGAATCAATGGAAGACAGGATTAGTAAAATAGAGGATAAACCCCTTTTCACCAATTTGTTTGAGGAACATTCAGAAAAAAGAATGAAGAAAATCTAAGAGCTATATGGGATGCTATAATTCATGCATGATAGGAATTCCAGAACAAGAGGAGACCAAAAAAAAAAAAAGCACAGAGAAAAATTTTTAAGATTTGCTGACAGAAAACTTCCCTAATATCATGAAAGACAAGAAGATATCCACCTAAGAAGCTCAACAAACCCCATACAGGATAGACCTTGAAAGAAAGTCACCAAGACATATCCTACTCAAACTTTCCAGAACCAAAGATAAAGAAAGAATCCTGAAAGCAGTTTGGGAAAAATGAACTGTCACCTACAAAGGGGAACCAATAAGACTAAGCTCTGATTTCTTGGCAGAAACCATGTTGGCAAGAAGGTAATGGGATGACATATACAAAAACCTGAAAGAAAAAATTGTCATCCAAGAATTATATATGCAGCAAAATTGTCTCTCAAATATGATGACAAAATTCGGACATTTCCAGGTAAACAGAAATTAAGGGAATTTTTAAAACCAAACCAGTCTTACAAGAAATATTGAGCAGAGTACTTCTGACAGAAAACCCACAATATCAGACAACCTAATATTAAGACACATGACATCATCCAGATACCAACCAAACAAAAAATTAAAAAAAATAAAGTTACAAGACTGAAAGCAGGGAACCATTGGTATCAATCAGTAAACAACATCTTCAAAACAAAAAGAGACATTAAAGGGTGTAGCTACAGAACTTCCATATAGAGAGGAAGTTAAAGTGATATCAAGGTATAACAGACTGTTTTAAACTTAGGAGGATAAAAGTAAATTTCAGGTAACCACAAAGAAAAATAATAAACCTACTCACCAAAATAATAAAGAAAACCATAAAGACTCGATGAACACAAAATCAACAACAAAGGAAATAAAAGGAAAATCTATAAAGTAAAAGAACCCAGTACAGAAAAGTAATTGGAACAAGGGAAGTGCCAATACCACAGGGGGAAGAAAAAAGCACAACAGAGTGGCAGTGGTAAATTCACGCCTACGGATAATCACACTGAATGTAATCGGGTTAAATACACCAGTCAAGAAACAGAAAGTAACAGAATGGATAAAAATCATGTTTCATCAATATGTTGCTACAAGAGATGCACCTTAGATACAAAGATAAAAATAAGCTAAAAATCAAAGGATGGAAAAAATATATCAAGCAAACAGTAACCAAAACAGAGAAGGAGTGGCAATATTAATCTCTGATAAAACAGACTTTACCAAAAAATCCAACATAAGAGACAAGGAAAGGTACTATATAATGATTAAAGGGTCAATCCACCAAGAGGACATAACCATAATAAATGTTTTTGCACCTAATGATAGAACTCCAAAATGCATAAAACAAACTCTAACAATATTGAAAAGAGAAATAGACAATTCCTCAACAATAGTAGGAGAAAATAACATGCCACTTATGAAGGACAGAATAACCAGAAAGAAACTCAACAAAGATACAAATAGAATCATCACAATCAAGCAATTTACTGAACATATACTGAACACTCCACCCAACAGTAGCACAGTACACTTTTTCTCCAATGCACATGGACCATTCTCCAGAATAGTACAATAGTTTAGGCTACAAAGCAAGCCTAAACAAATTCAAAAACATCAAAATAATACAAAGTATCTTCTTAGATCACAACGCTATGAAATTAGAAATTGATAACAGGACGAACAAGGAAAAAAATCGAATATATGAAAACTAAATAACACCTTGCTTAAAAACCACTGGGTAATAGAAGAAATTTTAAATGAAATTAAAAAATCGTTAGAATCAAACAAAAACAAAAACACAACATACCAAAACCTTTGGGACACAGCAAAAGCAGTGCTCAGAGGTCAATTTATAGCAATAAATGCACACCTCAAAAAAGAAGGCCCAATATCAATATCTTAGCCCTATAACTTGAACAAATAGAAAAAGAACAGCAAAGGAAGCCCACGGCCACCAGAAGAAAGGAAATAATAAAGATTAGAGCAGAAATAAATGAATCAGAAAACAGAAAAACAACCAAAAGAATCAACGACTAGAAGCTGGTTCTTTGAAAAGGTTAATAAAATTGATAAACCACTGGCTAAACTTAACAAAAGAAAAGAGAAGACGCAAATAACCCAAATAAGAAATGAGATGAGTGACATTACAACAGAACCAACTGAAATAAAAAGGGTCATAACAGAATATTATGAAAAATTATATTCCAACAAAGTTGAAAACCTAGAAGAAGTGGAAAAATCTCTAGAAGCACGCTACCTACCCAAACTAACACAAACTGAGGGAGAAAA
Source organism: Loxodonta africana (assembly GCF_030014295.1). Taxonomy (NCBI): domain Eukaryota; kingdom Metazoa; phylum Chordata; class Mammalia; order Proboscidea; family Elephantidae; genus Loxodonta; species Loxodonta africana. The sequence continues at coordinate 205,690,094 of NC_087344.1, read as the reverse complement.
CATAACAAAAGAAGAAATTAAGGAGGTCATAAAAAGACTCCTAACAAAAAAAGCCCTGGCCCAGACAGCTTCACTGGAGAATTCTACCAAACCTTCAGAGAGGAGTTGACGCTAATACTAGTCAAACTATTCCAGAACATAGAAGAGGAAGGAATACTCCCAAATTCATTCTAAGAAGCAAGCATAACCCTGATACCAAAATGAGGCAAAGACACCACTGGAGGGGGAAAAAAATTACAGAGTAATATTCCTCATGAATATAAATGTAAAAATTCTCAACAAAATTCTAGCCAATAGAACACATCAGCATATCAAAAAAATAATACACCATGACCAAGTGGGATTCATACTAGGTATGCAAGGATGGTTCAAAGTTAGAAAATCAACATAATCTACCACATAAATAAAACAAAGAACAATATATTATGATTATCTCAGTCGATGCAGAGAAGGCATTCGATAAAGTCCAAAGCTCATTCTTGATAAAACTGTTATCAAAATAGGAATAGAAGGGAAATTCCTCAACATATTTAAAGGCATATATACAAAACCAACCCATTGCTGTCAAGTGGATTCCTACTCATAGTGACCCTATAGGACAGAGTAGAATGGCCCCACAGGGCTTCCAAGGAGTGGCTGGTGGATTTGAACTGCTGACCTTTTGGTTAGCAGCTGTAGCTCTTAACCACCCTGCCACCAGGGCTACTTCAGCAAACATTATTCTCAGTGGACAGAGACAAAGTATTCCCCTCGACAATGGGAGGCAGACAAGGATGCCCTTTATCACTACTCTTATGCAATATTGTATTGGAAGTCCTAGTTTTTAAAGCAATAAAACAAGAAAGAGAAATAGTGGGCATACGAATTGATAAGGAAGAACTAAAACTATCCCCTTTTGCAAATGGTTATGATACTATTCAGCACATGTCTCTCAGTTTGTCCTACTGTGGTGGCGTGCATGTTGCTGTGATACTGGGAGCTTTGCCACTGGTATTTCAGAAACAAGCAGGGTCACTCTTGGTGGACAGGTTTCAGAGGAGCTTCCAGACTAAGACTAGGAAGAAGGACCTGGCAGTATATTTCTGAAAAAAAAAATGGGCCAGTGAAAAACCATATGAATAGCAGTGAAACGGCTGATATAGTGCTGGAAGATGAGCCCCTCAGCTTGGACGCCACTCAAAACATGACTGGGGAACAGCTGCCTCCTTAGAGTCGACCATAATGATGTGGATGGAGTCAAGCTTTGGGGACCTTCATTTGCTGTTGTGGCACGACTCAAAGTGAGAAGAAACAGGTGTAAACACCCATTAATAATCAGAACATGGAATGTATGAACTATGAACTAGGAAAATTGGAAGTTGTTAAAAAAAAAAATGGAATGTATAACATTTATATCCTAGGCATTAGTGAGCTGAAATGGACTGATACTGGCCATTTTGAATCATACAATCATATGATCTACTATGCCGGGAATGACAAATTGAAGAGGAATGGTGTTGCATTCGTCATCAAAAAGCACATTTCGAGATCTACCCTGAAGTACAACACTGTCAGTGATAGCATAATATCCATATTAATACAACTATTATTCAAATTTACACCCCAATCACTAAGGCCAGAGATGAAGAAATTGAGATTTTTACCAACTTCTGCAGTCTGAAATCAATCAAACATGGAGTCAGGATGCATTGATAATTACTGGTGATTGGAATGTGAAAGTTGGAAACAAAGGAAAAAGACTGGCAGTTTGAAAATATGTCCTTGGTGATAGAAATGATGCTGGAGATCACATGATAGAATTTCTCAAGAACAACAATTTCTTCATTGCAAAAACTTTTTTTTACCAACACAAATGGCAACTATACTTGAGAACCTTGCCAGATGGAATACACTGGGATCAGATCAATTACATCTGTGAAAAGATACCATCAAAAAACTCAATATCATCAGTCAGAACAAGGCTGGGACAAACTGTGAATTGCACTATCAATTCCTCATATGCAAGTTCAAGCTGAAGTTGAAGAAAATTAGAACAAGTCCACGAGAGCCAAAGTATGACCTCGAGTATATCCCACCTGAATTGAAACCATCTCAAAAATAGGTTTGATGCATTGAACACTAATGATGGATGAACACTAATGAACTCTGGAATGACATCAAGGGCATCATACAGAAAGAAAGCAAGAGGTCATTAAAAAGATAGGAAAGAAAGAAAGGCCAGAAGGGATGTCAGAAGAGACTCTGAAAGTATTCTTGAATGTAGAGTAGATAAAGGAAAAGGCAGAAATGATGAACTAAAAGAGATGAACAGAAGCTTTCGCAGGGTGACTCGAGAAGACAAAGTATTATAATGAAACGTGCAAAGACCTGAAGATAGAAAACCACAAGGGAAGAATACACTCGGCATTTCTCAAGGTGAAAGAACTGAAGAAAAAACTCAAGCCTCGTGTTGCAATATCGAAGGTTTCTACTGGGAAAATATTGAAGGATCGTCGAAAGAAGGTGGAAGGAATACACAGAGTCATTGTACCAAAAAGAATTGGTGGACATTCAACCATTTTGGGAGGTAGCATATGATCAAGAACTGATGGTTCTGAAGGAAGAGGTCCAAACTGCACTGAAGGCACTGGCAAAAAACAAGGCTCCAGGAATTGACTGAATACCAATTGAGATGCTTCAACAAATGGATGCAGTGCTGGAAACGCTCATTCGTCTATGCCAAGAATTTTGAAAGACCTGGCCAGCCGATTGGAAGAGATTCATATTTGTACCCATTCCAAAGAAAGAAGATCCAAAAGAATGTGGAAATTATTAAACAATGTCATTAATATCATACACAAGTGAAATATTCCTGAAGATCATTTAAAAGTTGTTACAACTGTACATCAACAGGGAACTGACAGAAATTCAAGCCAGATTCAGAAGAGGACGTGGAACAGGGGATATAACTGCTGATGTCAGATGGATCTTGGCCGAAAGCAGAGAATACCAGACAGATGTTTATTGACTATGCAAAGGCATTCAAATGCGTGGATCATAAAAAATTATGGATAACACTGTAAAGAATAGGAATTCCAGAACACTTAATTGTACTCATGGGGAACTTGTACTGAAACCAAGAGGCAGTCATTCAAACAGAACAAGGGCATACTACGTGGTTTAAAGTCAGGAATGGTGTACCTCAGGGTTGTATCCTTTCACCATACATATTCAATCTGTATGCTGAGCATTCTGGCTGTAATTCTTTCAAGACAGACTTGTTCATTCTTCTGGCAGTCCATGGTATATTCCATATTCTTCACAAATGCCATACTTCAGAGGAATCATTTCTTCTTTGGTCTTCCTTATTCATTGCCCAGCTTTCGCATGCATATGAGGTGAGTGACTGAAAACACCACGGCTTGGGTCAGGCGCACCTTAGTCCCTAAGGTCACATCTTTAGTTTCAACACTTTACAGAGGTCTTTTGCAGCAGATTTGCCCAACACAATGCGTCTTGATGTCTTGGCTGCTGCTTCCATGGGTGTTAACTGTGGATCCAAGTAAAATGAAATCCTTGACAATTTCAATATTTTCTTCATTTATTATGAGTTGCTTATTGGTCCAGTTGTGAGGATTTTTGTTTTCTTTATGTTGAGGTGTAATCCGTGCTGAAGGCTGGGGCTTTTGATCTTCATCGGTAAGTGCTTCAAGTCCTCTTCACTTTCAGCAAGCAAGGTTGTGTCATCTGCATATTGCAGGTTGTTAATGAGCCTTCCTCCAATCCTGATGCCCTGTTCTTCCTCATATAGTCCAGTTTCTGTGATTATTTGCTCTGCATACATGTTGAATAAGTATGGTGAAAATATATAACCCTGATGCACACCTTTTCTGATTTTAAACCTCTCAGTATTCCCTTGTTGTGTTTCAAGGACTGCCTTTTGATCTATGCACGGGTTCCTTGAGAGAACAATTAAATGTTCTGGAATTATATTTTTCATATGCTATTCATAATTTGTCATGATCCACACAGTCAAATGCCATTGTATAGTCAATAAAACACAGGTAAATGTCGTTCTGATATTCCATGCTTTCACATGATCCATCTGATATCAGTAATGATATCTCTCATTCCATGACCTTTTCTGAACCTGGCTTGAATTTATGGCAGTTCTCTGTTAATGTACTGCTGCAAATGCTTCTGAATGATCTTCAGCAAAATTTTATTTGAGTGTGACATTAATGATAAAAAAAATATTGTTTGATAATTTCCACATTCTGTTGGATCTCCTTTCTTTGGAATGGATACAAATATGGGTGTCTTCTAGCCATTTGGCCAGGTAGCTGTCTTCCAAATGTCTTGGCATAGACAAGTGTACACTTCCAGCGCTTCATCCATCTTTTGAAACGTATCATTTGGTATTCCACCATTTTTGTAGCCTATATATGCAATGTCATCCTGATCCAAATTCCAACAACACTGTTTACTGAAATGGAAAAACTAATCATCAGCTTTATGTACAAAGGAAAGAGGCACCAAGTACCCAAAGCATTATTGAAGAAGAACAAAGTAGAAGGCCTCGCAATCCCCAATCTCAAAACATACTGTACAGCCACAGTAATCAAAATAGCCTAGTATTGGTTCAATGTCCTTTGAAACATAGACCAGTGTAGTTGAGAACCCAGAAATAAATTCATCCAACTATGGTAAACTGATTTTTGACAAGGTTTCAAAGTCCATTCAATGGGGAAGAAAGTGTCTCTTTAACAAATGGTGGTAGTATAAAATGAAACAGGACACATAACTCACGCCATTACTAGATACTAACTTATAACAGATCGAAGACCTAAATGTTAAAGCTAAAAAATAAAGTTCTTGGAAGAAAACATAGGGAGAAAATGATGGGCCCTAATTTTTTAAAAAAATAATTACCAAACACAACTGTTAATTCATGAACAGTAGATGTCAAATTAAATAATTGAGACTTTATAAAAATTAAATACTTACGTACGTCAAAAAAACTTTTATCGATCATGGAAGAAAAAATATAATGAATGCTAGGAGCCCTAATACATGGTATAAACAGTATATAAAATATTACTAACATTGTACAAACACCAGAAGAGAAATTAGATAACTGGGAGCTCCCAAAATGCAAACATCTATGCTCATCCAAAGACTTTGCCAAAAGAGTAAAAAGATTACCTACAGCCTGGGAAAAAGTCTTTAGCTATGACATTTCTGATGAGTGATCTCTAAAATCTACATGATACTGCCAAAATTCAATGACAAAAAGATAAATAACCCAATTAAAAAATAGGCAAAGGATATGAACTGGCACTTTACCAGAGAAGATATTCAGACTGCTAACAGATAGGTGAGGAAAAGCTCAGGATTATTAGCTATTAGAGAAATGCAAATCAAAACTGCAATGAGATTCCGTCTTACCCAAACAAGGCTGGCAATAATCCAAAAAACACAAAATAATAAATGTTGGAGAGGTTGTGGAGATACTGGAACACTTATACACTGCTGGTGGGAACGTAAAATGGTACAACCACTTGGAAACCAATTGGGTGCTTCCTTAAAAAGCTAGAAATAGAACTACCATATGACCCAGTAATTCCACTCCCTGGAATATGCCCTAAAGAAATAAGAAGCCTCACATGATCAGATATATGCACATCCATGTTCATTGCAGCCATGTTTACAATAGCAAAAAGTTGGAAGCAACCAAGGTGCCCATCAGTGGCTGAATGGATAAATAAATTATGGTGCATTCACACAATGGAATACTATGCAATGATTAAGAACAATGATGAATCGGTGAAACATTTCATAACATGGAGGAATCTGGAAGGCATTGTGCTGAGTGAAATTAGTCAATTGCAGAAGGACAAGTATTGTATGATACCACTATTGTAAGAGCTCCAGATAAAGTTTAAACACAGAAAAAATATTCTCTGATGGTTACAAGGGTGGGGAGGGAGGGAGAGAGATATTTACTAGCTAGATAGTAGACAAAATTTTTCAGGTGAAGGGAAGAGCAACACATAACACAGGGGTAGTCAGTACAGCAGGACTAAACCAAAAGCAAAGAAATTTCCTCAATATAACCAAGAGCTTCCAAGGCCAGAGTAACATAGATGAGGGTCTGGGGACCATGGTTTTAGGGGACATCTAGATCAACTGGCATAACAAAATGTATTAAGAAAACAGTCTGCATTTCACTTTGGTGAGAGGCGTCTGGGGTCTTAAACCCTAGCAAGTGGCCAGCTAAGATGTATAAATTGGTCTCAACCCACCTGGAGCAAAGGAGAATGAAGAACACCAAAGGTACAGAGTAGATACACGACCAAGAGACGGAAAGGGCCACATAAACCAGAGACTCCATCGGCCTGAGACCCATAGAACTACATGGTGCCTGGCTACCACCGATCACTGCCTTGACAGGTAACAAAACAGAGAATCCCTGATGGAGCAGGAGAAGAGGGGGATGCAGATCTTAAATTCTCATAAGAAGACCAGGCTTAATGGTCTGACCATGACCTGACAGTCATGGTCCCTGGACCCTTTGATAGCCCAAGATTGGAACCATTCCTGAAACCAACTCTACAGACAGGGATTGGCCTGGACTATAAGATAGACAATGATGCTGGTGAGGAGTGAACTTCATGGCTCAAGTAGACATGAGACTATGTGGGCAACTCCTGTCTGGTGGCGAGATGAGAAGGAAGAGAGGGACAGGAGCTGGATGAATGGACACGGGGAATACAGGGTGGAGAGGAGGGATGTGCTGTCTTATTAAGGGGAGAGCAGCTGGGAATGTACGGCTGGGTGTATGGCTTTTTGTATGAGAGACTGGCTGGATTTGTAAACTTTCACCTAAAGCACGATAAATAAATAATAAAAAAAAAGATTAAAAAAAAAAAACTTTATCAAAAGAGTAAAAAGACAACCTACAGAGTAGGTGAAAATTTTGGGGAGAGACTTATCTGGTAAGGGTCTAATCTCTAAAACATATAGAAAACAACAAATCAACAACAAAAAGACAAACAACCCAATTAAAATATAGGCAAGGGGCACAACAGACATTTCACCAAATAGGATATCCAAGTGGCCAACAAAAACATGAAAACATGCTTATGGTCATTATCCATTAGAGATATGAAAATCAAAAGTACAATGAGATACCATCTCACCCCTGTAAATGTTGCACTGATTAAAAAAACAGAAAACAACAAATGCTAGCAAGGATGTGGGGAGATTGGAACCTTTATCTACTGCTGATGGGATGTGAAATGTAAAAAAACTACTGTGGAAAATGGCGTGGTGTTTTCTCAAAAAAAACAGAAATAGACCTACTTTATGGTCCAGCAATTCCACTCCTATGTGTATATCCTAGAGAAGTAAAGAGCACAACAAGAATAGACATATGCACACCCACGATCATTGCAGTATTATTCACAACAGGAAAAAATGGAAACGACCTAAGTGCCCATCAACAGATGATGGATAAACGCACTGTGGTACATAAATACAATAAAATGCTACACAACAATAAAGAATGATGAATCCACAAAACATCTCATAACATGGATGAAGATGGAGAACATAGTTGTTGTTGTTAGGTGCTGTCTCATAGCAACCCTATTCACAACAGAAAGAAACACTGCCCGGTCCTGCACCATCCTCACAATTGTTGTTGTGCTTGAGCCCATCGTTGCCACTGTGTCAATCCATCTCCGTGAGGGTCTTCCTCTTTTTCGCTGACCCTCTACTTTACCAACCATCATGTCCTTCTCCAGGGACTGATCCCTCCTAATAACATGTCCAAAGTATGTGAGACGTAATCTCGCCATCATTGTTTCTAAGGAGCATTCTGGTTGTACTTCTTCCAGCACAGATTTGTTCATTCTTTTGGGAGTCCATGATATATTCAATATACTTCACCAACACCACAATTCAAAGGTGTCAATTCTTTGGTCTTCTTTATTCATTGTCCAGCTTTTGCATGCATATGAGGCAATTGAAAACACCACGGCTTGGGTTAGGTGCACCTTAGTCCTCAAGGTGACATCTTTGCTTTTTAACACTTTAAAGAGAGATCTTGCATCCAATTTGCCCAATGCAATGCGTCTTTTGATTTCTTGACTGCTGCTTCCATGGGTGTTGATTGTAGATCTAAGTAAAATGAAATCCTTGACAACCTCAGTCTTTTCTCTATTTATCATGATGTTGCTTATTGGTTCAGTTGTGAGGATTTTTGTTTTCTTTATGTTGAGGTGTAATCCATACTGAAGGCTGTGGTCTTTGATCTTCATCAGTAAGTGCTTTAAGTCCTCTTCACTTTCAGCAAGCAAGGTTGTGTCATCTGCATAATACAAGTTGTTAATGAGTCTTCCTCCAATCCTGAAGCCCGGTTCTTCTTCATATAGTCCAGTTTCTCTGATTATTTGCTCAGCATACAGACCGAATAAGTATGGTGAAAGGATACAATCCTGACACACACCTTTCCCGACTTTAAACCATGCAGTATCCCCTTGTTCTGTTCGAATGACTGGCTCTGGATCCTTGTACAGATCCCTTATGAGCACAATTAAGTGTTCTGGAATTCCCATTCTCGGCAATGTTATCCATAATTTGTTATGATCCACACAATCGAATGCCTTAGCATAGGTCAATAAAACACAGGTAAACATCTTTCTAGTATTCACTGCTTTTGGCCAGGTTTCATCTGATATCAGCAGTGATATCCCTGGTTCCATGTTCTCTTTTGAACCTGGCTTAAATTTCTGGCAGTTCCCTATCCATATACTGCTGTGGCTGCTTTTGAATGATCTTCAGAAAATTTTGCTTGCATGCGATATTAATGATATTGTTTGATAATATTCACATTCTGTTAGATCACCTTTCTTGGGAATAGGCATAAATATGAGTCTCTTCTAGTCAGTTGGCCAGGTAGCTGTCTTAAAATTTCTTGTCATAGACAAATGAGCACTTCCAGCATAGCATCTGTTTGTTGAAGCATCTCAATTGGCGTTCAAATGGAGAGCATTATGCTAAGTGAAATAAGTCAAGAACAAAAGGACAAATATTGTATGAGACCACTTTTATAAATAGTCAAGAAAAGTGCTACATACAGAAAGAAACATGTTTTGATTGTTACCAGGGATAGGAGAGGAGGGAGAGAAAGTCACTAACTAGAGAGTAGACATGTATTAACTTTGGTGAAGGAAAGGCAGTACACAATACCGGGGAAGTCAGCACGACATAACAAGGGCTAGAGAAGGCACTGAGAGGTACACAAGAATAAAAGGCAATTAAGATAAATACCAAGCATGATGTCCTTCTCCAGGGACTGATCCCTCTTGATAACATGTCCAAAGTATGTGAGATGTAATCTCGCCATTGTTGCTTCTAAGGAGTATTCTGGTTGTACTTCTTCCAAGACAGATTCATTCGTTCTTTTGACAGTCCATGAAGAATATTCAATATTCTTCACCAACACCACAATTCAAAGGCGTCAATTCTTCTTCTGTCTTCCTTATTCATTGCCCAACTTTCGAATGCATATGAGGTGATTGAAAACACCATGACTTGGGTAAGGTGCACCTTAGCCCTCAGCATGACATCTTTGCTTTTCAACACTTTAAAAAGTTTTTTTGCAGCTGATTTGCCCAATGCAAAGCATCTTTTGGTTTCTTGACTGCTACTTGCATGGGTGTTGATTGTGGATCCAAGCAAAATGAAATCCTTGACAACTTCAGTCTTTTCTCTGTTCATCATGATATTGCTTACTGGGCCAGTCGTGGGGATTTTTGTTGTCTTTATGTTGAGGTGTAGTCCATGCTGAAGGCTGTGGTCTTTGATCTTCATCAGTAAATGCTTCAAGTCCTCTTCACTTTCAGCAAGCAACGTTGTGTCATCTGCATAATGAAGGTTGTTAATGAGTCTTCCTACAATCCTGATGCCCCATACTTCTTCATATAGTCCAGTTTCTCTGATTATTTGCTCTGCATACTAGTTGCATAAGTATAGTGAAAGTATACAACAGTGACACGCATCGTTCCTGACGTTAAACCATACAGTATCCCCTTGTTCTGTTTGAATGACTGCCTTCTGATCTATGTACAGTTTCCTCATGAACACAATTAAGTATTCTGGAATTCCCATTCACCACAATGTTATCAATAATTTGTTATGATCCACACAATCGAATGGCTTTCCATAGTCAATAGGACACAGGTAAACATCTTTCTGGTGTTCTCTGCTTTCAGCCAGGATCCACCTGACATCAGCAATGATATCCCTGGTTCCATAAAAAAACATATCCTCTTCTAAATCTGGCTTGAATTTCTGGCAGTTCCCTGTTGATATACTGCTGCAGCTGCTTTTGAATGATCTTCAGCAATATTTTGCTTGCATGTGTTATTAATGATATTGGTTGATAACTTCCACATTTGGTTGGATCACCTTTTTTGACAAAAGACATAAATATGGATCTCTTCCAGTTGTTTAGTCAGGTAGCTGTCTTCCAAATTTCTTGTCATAGACAAGTGAGCACTTCCAGCCCTGCATCTATTTGTTGAAGCATCTCTATTGGTATTCCATCAATTCCCAGAGCCTTGTTTTTCACCAGTGCCTTCAGTGCAGCTTGGACTTCTTCCTTCAGTACCTTTGGCTCCTGATCATATGTTGCCTCCTGAAATGGTTGAACATCGACCAGTTCTTTTTGGTATAGTGAGTCTGTGTATTCCTTCCATCTTTTTTTGATGTATCCTGTGTTGTTTTATATTTTCGCTGTAGAATCCTTCAGTATCGCAAATCAAGATTTGAATTTTTTCTTCAGTTCTTTCAGCTTAGGAAATGCTGAGCATGTTCTTCCCTTTTGGTTTTCCATCTTTAGGTCTTTGCACGTGTCATCATAATACTTTACTTTGTCTTCTGGAGCCACCCTTTGAAATCTTCTGTTCAGCTCTTCATCAAGTTTCAGAGTCTCTTCTGATATCCACTTAGGTCTTTTCTTTCTCTCCTGTCTTTTTAATGACCTCTTGCTTTCTTCATGTATGATGTCCTTGATGTCATTCCACAACCCGTCTGGTCTTTGATCATTAGTGTTCCACGTGTCAAATCTGTTCTTGAGATGGTCACTAAATTCAGGTGGAATATATTCAAGGTCATACTTTGGCTCTCATGGACTTGTTCTAATTTTCTTTAGTTTCAACTTGAACTCGCATATCAGTGATTTACCGGTCTGATGCACAGTGTTTCATCATCTCTCTCCACAGATATAGTCAATTTGACTTCTGTGTTAGGTCCATCCAGTGAGGTCCATGTGCATAGTCGCCATTTATGTTGGTGAAAAAAGGTATTTGCAACGAAGAAGTCGTTGGTCTTGGAAAACTTTATCATTCCATCTCTGGCATTGTTTCAATCACCAAGGTCGTATTTTCCAACTACCTATCCTTCTTTGTTTCCAACTTTTGCATTCCAATCACCAGTAATTACCAGTGCATCCTGATTGCATGTTTGATCAATTTCACACTGCAGAGATTAGTAAAAATCTTCAATTTCTTCATCTTTGGCCTTAGTGGTTGCTGTGTAAATTTGAATAATAGTCATATTAACAGTCCTTCTTCCTTGTAGGTGTATGGGTATTATACTATTACTGAAGGCATAGTACTTCAGGATAGATCTCGAAACGTTGTTTTTGATGATGAATATGATGCCATTCCTCTTGAAGCTGTTGTTCCTGGCATAGTAGACCTTATGATTGTCCGATTCAAAATGGCAAATACCAGTCCATTTGAACTCGCTAATGTCTAGGATGCATTCCATTTTATTTTTTATGATTTCCAATTTTCCTAGATTCATAGTTTGTACATTCCAGGCTTCGATTATTAATGGATGTTTGCAGCTGTTTCTTGTCATGCCACATCAGCAAATGATGTCCCAAAAGCTTGACTCCATCCACATCAAGGTTGACTCTACTTTGAGGAGGCAACTCTTCCCCTGTTGTATTTTGAGTTCCTTCCAACCTGAGGGTCTCATATTCCTGCACTATATGAGACAATGTTCCACTGCTATTCATAAGGTTTTCTCTGGCTAATTCTTTTCAGAAGTAGACCTCTGGGTCCTTCTTTCTAGTCTGTCTTAGTCTGGAAGCTCAGCTGAAACCTGTTGACCATGGGTGACTCTGCTGGTATTTGAATACTGGTGGCAATCACAGCAATATACAAGCCCCCACAGTACGACAAACTGACAGACAAGTTAGTCAGATAATATGATCTCTCTGTCTCTAGTCGAATAATAGACAGGCCTATAAATAAACAATAACACACATGTGTTTCTCTTCTATAAAGACCTCTTAAACTTTCTGCCCATACTGCTGCTCATCACAGATCTCATTAATTCTTGGCATGAGAATGCCTTTGTTAAGCTTGCTCAGGCAGTTGCATGATCCACAGATCTGACTGAATGCTGAATCTGTCATCCTTTACCCAAAATTGTACATGTGAGCTCAGATCCATTAGCTGTGCCCCTACTGAATTATAGCTTTGTTCCCCTTGCTACAATCAATTTTAGTATCACTTCTAAGTGAACCATATGTATGAGATTGTGGCATCCTCCTGAGATACCAACTAAACCCCAGGATCCGTGTTTCAATCTGACTCGAATTAGAGTTAGAGAGTGTTCCTAAATAGCCTATAAAATAAGCCTTTAGTTTCATACAACGCAACTCTCATATACTGGATTGTGGCTTTCCCAGGAAAGCTGACAGCGTGTCTACAGGGGAAAAAAAGGTCTTTTTGTGTCCAAATGTGGAATTGGCTAAAGTTAGGACAACTGTCTATTTGCAACAACTCCTTGACAGAGAATTGCCTTGAACAGATGAATCAAACCATCCCATTCCCAGGTAAAGATGCCAGGACCAGCATAACATATGGATGTGTATTTTTATGTGGATGAACAGGATACCCCCTTTGCCAATTAGAATCCAATACTTAGTCTTTATCCTGTTTGGGTGTTTGGACTATGACAAGCCAAGGTACCTTAGGTCATATGGGAATCCCTTTAGATATCCATTCTTACAATGAGAGTTTACATGGGATTGATCACTTGAAACTATTAGAAAGGAAGAGAAACAAATAGTCAAGAGCTCTGACTGCTCAAGAGAAATCACTGAACTCACTCCCCGAAACAGTTTAGATAATCCATTTGTCATAGATTTCCTGTTAGCAAGAACTTCCTGTATCTGGATTAACACCTCCAGAGATGTAGAACATTAAACTAATTTGCCAGAAGGCTACCTGGGTCCATATACCACCCTTAGACTCCCCTTTTCTAGATATTTTCAGCTAGCTACCCTCTGGCACTGGATGAGGGATCAAGTCTATATTGTTATCAGGATTAATAATACTCATTGTCATTGTAATAATTATAAAAAATAATAATCATAGACTATTAAATGTTATATGAAACTTTTGACAAATTCTGTTACCCAAAATACCCATTTGATGCCTATGAAAAGAATAGAGTACATTGGTAGTACTTATATTTCAGATGGATTAGAACCCACTCCTTGAGTAAGCCATTAGATGTCAGGTCATTCCTCTAATGTGTCCTGTTCTGAACTAACCCTCAAGTAATAAAACCACAGAAGCACGAGGCTAAAGGTGTAAAAACAGGTGTAGCATGCTGGAAAAGTCAAATAGTGCCCAGCTTACCTTTTTGAAATGTTCTGCTGCTATTCATAGTTTGATTTCATTCTTCTTGATCCATGGTTGGCACCTCTGGAAGCAGTAGTCAGATCAAATGATGTAATGGATTGAATTGTGTCCCCCCAAAATACGTGTCAACTTGGTTAGTCATGTGTGGTTTTTCTCCATTTTTGTGATTTTCCTGTGTGTTATAAATCATAATCTCTGCCTGTGGTTAAAAGGATTATGGTGGAATGTAACACTCTTGCTCAGGTCACTTCCCTGATTCAATGTAAAGAGAGTTTCCCTGGGGTGTGGCCTGTACCACCTTTTATCTCTCAAGAGATAAAAGGAAGGGGAAGCGAGCAGAGAGGGGGGCCTTATACCACCAAGAAAGCAGTGCAGGGAGCAGAGCACGTCCTTTGAACCTGAGGTTCCTGTGCTGAGATGCTTCCAGACCAAGGGAAGACTGATGCATCACAAGGACTTTCCTCCAGAGTGGATAGAGAGAAAAAGCCTCCCCCTGGAGCTGACATCCTGAATTTGGGCTTGTAGGCTACTTGACCGTGAGAGAATAAACTTCTCTTTGTTAAAGCCATCCGCTTATGGTATTTCTGTTATAGTAGAACTAGATGACTAAGACAGATGTACTGCATTTTGGCAGGCCTGCTGCAAAGGACCTTCTGAAATGATGAAGGGCAGAGATATCACATTGAGGACTGTGGTGTGCTTGACCCAAGCCATGGTATTTTCAACTGCTCCAAATGAATGTGAAAGTTGGACAATGAATAAGGAAGATAGAGGAAGAATTGATGCCTTTGTATTGGGGTGTTGGCAAAGAATATTGAGTATACTGTGGACTGCCAGGAGAATGAACTAATATATCTTGGAAGAAGTACAGCCAGAATGCTTCTTAGGAGGGAGGATAATGCAGGATCAGGCAAAGTTTTGTTCTGTTGTGCATGGAGTCACTATGAGTCAGAGCTGACTCAATGGAACCTAACAATAACAACCTTTTTACGTACATAGTATCTCAGGTCTTAAAGGCTTATTAAATAAACAGCCATCCAAAATAAAACATATGCTACAAGTCCATGCAGAAGAAAGCCTTTCAGAATAGTGGTCAGTGAACTGATCAAAGAATTTCTTTCAAAATTCTTGATCAAAAGGAGGGACTGTGTAAGGAAATTTTAAAATTTGAGGTACCTTTGAAGATCTGAAGTGGCTAACTTGAGGTTTGAGTGTGACTTTTCAGTAGCTATTTCCATTTCCACCCTCACAACAGCCTTTTTCAGTACAAACATAATCATGAAACTAAGAAATGTCTGGTAATGATGATGTAACTACTCTGTAACCCCCATCACATTCCTTTATAACTAACACATTGTAACCAATCTAAGAAAGACATGTATATAAGACAATCACCTTATGACCTTTCGCTAGGGGAAGTCATGCCTTAAGAGTTCCTGCCACAGGAAGTCCCATCTTAAAATGATCTACTACCAATTGAGTAGTGTTCTTCAATGATCTAAGCCTGTACTTACCAATCAAGTGATTTCTGTCAATAATCTAAGTTTGTAAACTCCAATCAAGTACTGTATTTTGTGTCCTTGTTTTCCTGTTATAAAATATCAGTGCTGAGATGCCATATTGGATTACTGAATTCTACTACATGGAGTTCAGTCTATCCCCATTTCAAGCTGTCTCTTTCCATTCAATATATCTCTCAATTTTACATTTATCGGAAAATGGACAGTTACTCTACAACAGTCTTCTCTCAAAACTGAGCTCCCACTTTGGAATCCTCATGAAAGTACCTATGCACAAACACTTAGGAACTGACTAAGCAAAGAACCACAACACAGGGGATCCTACTATCTGGACTAGTATCAGTGAGCCCAGGCCTTCAAATTAATTGACAGAAGCCAGGGCTTTCTAAGAAAATAATTCTGGACTGATGAGGCTCTAATCCTATTTCCCAAACCTATTTGTATGTTGAACATTGTCAACCACTGACCTGAAGAGCTTTCTTGGGGTTTCTTTCTCAACTGTCCACCTAAGACGTTATAAACCAAAACCAAAACCAAACCCATTGCCATCAATTTGATTCTGACTAATAGTGACCCTATAGGACAGAGTAAAACTGCCCCATATGGTTTCCAAGGAGTGCCTGTTGGATTTGAACAGCTGACCTTTTGGTTAGCAGCTGTAGCTCTTAACCACTGCGCCACCAGGTTTCTGTAAGTAAGATGTTATAGTACTTCATAAATTACCCAAGTATTTGAGCTTGCCAAATGCCCAAACTCTTTTCTTCAGGGTACCCTCCCCTACTCCCCCAGCATTTTATTTTTCTAGCCCAAATGATGGTATTTAGCATAGCATTTTTTATTCTCTTGTCTGCTTACATGATAACCACCTTGATGGAACAATCCCCAGTTGTCACCATTATGAATTTAATTGTGTTCCCCCAAAAGATATGTTGAAGTCCTAACTCCTAGACCTGTGAATTGGACCTCCTTTGGAAATAGGGTTTTTCTTTTCAGACGTAATCTGTTAAGTTAAAGAGGTCATTGCAGAGTGGGGAGGATCCTAATTATTTCTGAGTGTTGTTTTATAAAAGGGGAGAACAGGCACAAAAATAGAGTCACACAGGGAGAAGATGCCATGTGAGGGTCTGTCTACAATCCAAGAAACACCAAGAAACTCCTGAGGCTACCAGAAGCTGAAAGAGACAGAGAAGGGTCTTCTCTTAGAGCTGACAGAGAGTGAGTGGGGTGGGATAGAATAAAGAGTTTTCTCCCTTCATTCTAATAGTTAGAAAAAGTCCAAACTTGGAGGTGGAGACCCAGAATCCGTACATGAAATAAAAAAGAGGACTCGCCAAGTGGCATGGCCCTCATCCTGCACAGAAGCAGCCATAGAGCTGTGTTTTCAGCAGGGCATGAACAAGACTGAAGCTCAGCGGCACACCCTGCCTTCCATATCCAACCACACCTTCAATTTCATAGACTGTGTAGGACACCTCCCCAACATTTTGCAGCCATCAGCAGTAGACTAGCAAAGACTCTTCCCCAGGTCTTCTGCCCATCCAAGCTCCACCTAGATTAGCTTTCTATCTAGTTATGCCTGTCCTTGGTTCACTACCAAGAGCTACTGAGGGAGGACTTGGGGGCTGAATTTCACAAGTCAGTATTCTCTTGGTGCCTCAATCATAAAGCTGCATTTTGGGTTCCCCTCACAAAACCATTTTCTCCAGGAATCATATAATCAAGCTTTCCAACCTTCCTTTTTTGATTAAGCTATCATGAGTCAACTGGACTGGACTGACTTATGTATAACATAATGAAATATTGCCTGGTCCTGTACCATCTTCACGATCTGATCATTAGTATGTTTGGGTTCGTTATTGTGGTTATTGTATCAATACATCTCATGAGTTTCCCTAGTTTTCACTGACCCTTTACTTTACCAACCATGATGTTTTTTTCTAGCAATTGGTCTTTCCTGATGACTTGTTCAAAGTAAGTGAGCTGAAGTCTCACCATCTTCACTCTGATTTGTTGCTTCTTCTAACAATCTGTGGTATATTCAATATTCTTCACAACACTAAAATTCAAATGCATCAATTTTTCTGTCTTACTTTTTCACTGTCCAGCTTTTGCATGCATGAGGTGATTGAAAGATCATGGCTTGAATCAAGCACATCTTACTCATCAAAGTGACATCTTTCCTTTTTAAAGCTTTAAAGAGGTCTTTTGCAACAGATTTTCTTAATGCTGTATGTTGGATTATTTGCTCAGCATACAGCTTGAATCGTAAGGTGAAAGATGCACCCTGATGTACACTTTTCCCAATTTTCAACCATACAGCACCCTCTCTTTCTGTTCATATGACTGTCTTTTGATCTATATCAGAATTCAGGTTTCACTGATTTGTATAAGTCAAGGACAATATCTCACTATTTCTCCAGACCTAAATCACCAAACTGCTAGACAATTTAAAATAAGATGGTAATAATAGGCAGAGCATGCAGTGTGACAGTTAGTACTCTAAATTCTTTATATTTTAATTTATTTAATCATCACAACAACCCTATGAACAATAATTGTCAGAGCTGAGGAGCCTGAGACAGAGAAAGACCGAGAGGCTCAACAAATTTCACACATAAATAACAGAGCCAGGACCCAAACCCAGATTTTTTGCCTTCAGAGCCCACATGCCTGACTACTAGACTATGTGGCCTTGCTAAAAAGCAAGCCCCTGTTTCTAGATCTCTCCTGTGTAGTGACGTATGACTGAAGTATGGTTGTAGTGGCAGGAGAAAGGGGAGTTTACCAGGGCCTGGGATCCCTTTGTAGAGCTGGGTGTTTCTGGGTTACAAAAAAAGATGGAAGTGAGAAGGTGGCCCAGAGGTAACAGACCTCTAGGGAACAAAAATACACCCTCTGAACCCAGCATCTCCCCCAGGTACACAGCTTTTTTCAACTGGGAAGAGAAGATGTTAGTTAACTATACAAATTCACCATCTTCCTTGTCTGAGCCTTCTCTTTTCCCTTGCATACACCATATTCACTCTCCTGCCAGTGATTTTACTCCAGTTGTTCTACAAGCCAAGAAATGTTATGTATTACAATGACCTGAACCCACATCACATACGACAATTTAACGCACCCATTGTTAGGTCACTCCAAGGAGAGGCCTGGGTCATCAATTTTGCAGCAAGCACACTAGAAGGCCCTTACTTATTTATACCCACTTTTTACCTGATAAGCTGGTGAGTAAACACATGTGGGAAGGAGCAAATAACAGACAGTCCATCCGGGAAACTCATCCCTCCTCCAAACCATCTTCCTCGATTACTCAGCATTTTATATTAAATCCAGCACAGGTGGCATGCACTAACTTTCAAGCAGGAATCAATCAAGTCGCTGATTAAGCAGAATCTGATTCTTCCAACACAGGCAACTGGGTCCTGTAACATCCTGCTGTGAATGGTTATTTATGGTGTTAACTCAGGCTGACACCACTTTTTAGGGCAGCAGGGAAGTTAGAACATCCGCTAGGGGTCGGTTTCAATCATTTCTTTTGGTTCTGCTCAGCTCAGCTCAGAGAGTTTCATTCCCTTGGCTGCACAGCCCACCCCATCAGAAAGGATCACCATTTTTTTCCACTTTGGGCTCTTCCCTTACCTCATTTCTTCCACCTGGCCTGAAGGAAGCCCTGGAGTGGCAGGGGCAGGGCTGCAGTGCTGGGACTGCAGAAACGGCATGGGCCCAGCAGTAAGCTGACCCGAGTTGAAGCTCAGTTCTCTTCCTGCTACTGTGTGACCTTAAACAAGTAACTTAACCTTTCAGAAGCTCTGTTTCCTCCCCCACAGGTGAGGGTAAAAGGATCTGCCTTGTGTGTGCCATAAAGATGTTAAAATCTGCAAATGAACAAGGCCTGATACAGAGCATATGCTTCATAAATGCTGTTACTATTGTTATTCTTTCTCCAACAGCATAATCCAACATCAGCACAGAAGAGGGAGAGAGACAGACAGACAGACAGATTAGCTTCACAACTAGGTTTGCTGTCCAGATGACCAAAGCAGGAGGGAGAGGGATGACAGACTGGGAATGTCACTCATGGTTCTTTGTAATCTGTCCAGGGCCCCCTTCCAATTTCTTAGGACAAGAGAGAAGCAAAACAAAGATAAGAATCTTTGGGTTTCTTCGATCAGGTATTCAGTGCCTGGAATATGGCTTCTTTGGCCAACAGTTGTGTACTGTCACTTGTGGCCTGTCTTCAGCTTTTGCCTCAGATTTTTGGCACTTGACTAAAAACCACAGAAAGAGGCCAGGCTCCAGGCAGCTCAACTCTTTGACTTGACATCCAAGACCAGACATCTTGGGATGGGGGCACTCTGCTGCAAGTACCCCCTGCTTAGGAGCAGCTAGCACCAAGGAATCTCTGTTTCCAGGAAAGGGAAACATGGATGCTCACCCCAGGAGGCAGCATGGGAAAGCAGGAAGAGGGCTTTAGAGTTGGACAGAGCTGGGTCCCCTGTCCTCGATCTCCCTCTTTATACATTCAAATGAACTTTCTAGTCCTCAGTTTCCTCATCTGTTCAATGGTGATAATAATATCTGCTTCAAAGTGGACCAAATGAGAGCAAATAATCATAAACCAAGTGTGACAGTTAATGTTATGTGTCAACTTGGCTAGGCTATGATTCTCAGTGGCTTGGCAGACAATGTGTAATCACCTTTCATTTTGCAATCTGATGTGAGCAGCCAGTCAGTTAGAAGAGGAGTTTCCTTAGGGGTGTGGCCTGCAGCCAGTATATAAATGGATGTTCTGACAAAGCTCACACTCTCTCTCAACCCTGCAATCTTCCCGGTGTCTGACTTCTAGTTCTTGGGACATAAACCATCGGAGGTCTCCAGCCTGTCACCTGACCTACAAATTTTGGGTTCATCAGCCCCTGCAACCACGTGAGCCAGCAAAGGTGTTCAGCCTGTTGTCTGACGCATAGATTTGGGACTTGCCAGCCCCCACAATGGCATGAGCCATTTCCTTGCAACCTATATACGCTTCACTGATTTTGCTCCTCTACAGATTCCAAACTAAGACACCAAGCCAGGACAACATAAGTATTCAATTAGTATGAGCTAAAGCATTCCCTAACTACTCCCCACCCCACCCCTGACACACTGTATTACAGATGAGCACGCTGATGGTAACTTTTCCAAGATACACACCTAGGCAGTGATACAGCTGAAAGTAAAACGTACATCATTGGATATCTATGGCCTTCACAGCACACAGCATTTTATCAAGCATCTCCCTTCCCCAAGACTCTGTGCAACCTGGTGGGGCTGCCAATGAGAGTGCGGGCTCCACACTCTGTGTCAGACAGCCTTCATAGTGCAGAGTATGTTGCCAGACCCTCCTAGGGGTGCAAAAAGTACCAGACATAGCCATCTCTGAGCCAGGTATGTTTCTATTAAGGAAAATAGGAAGACCTGTCTATTGAATGGTGTTCTAGGGTAAGAACATCATGAAGTTTAAAGCAAAATCCAAGGTTTTATTCAGCATATATTCAGAGGCAAAAGTTGGAAATAGACAAGCATGCCACCAGAGCCATGTTTGCCCAAATCCCAGGAAATTAAAGAATAGACAAAAGTCGGAAAATGGACAAACATGCTGGTAGAGCCAGGTCTACCCAAGTCCAAGAAATATTACAAAATAGATGAGAGTGGGAAAATGGACAATCATGCTGCCAGAGCTATATCTGTCCAAGTCTGAGGAATCTCACAGAACTATCAGTATATATTAACATTACAAAATGGGCAAAAGCACTGAAAGCTTCACCATTTCACAGATTGGCTAGAAATTGTTAAGTTACCGTGATTCTACACTTTGAATCGTCTTTCTTTCTTTTTTTTTTTTTTTTCATTTTTATTGTGCTTTAAGTGAAAGTTTACAAATCAAGTCAGTCTCTCACACAAAAACTTATGTACATCTTGGTACATACTCCCAATTGCTCTTCCCCTAATGAGATAGCCCACTCCTTCCCTCCCCTCTCTCTTTTTGTGTCCATTCCGCCAGCTTCTAACTCCCTCTGCCCTCTCTTCTCCTCTCCAGACAGGAGATGCCAACATAGTCTCAAATATCTAGCTGATCTAAGAAGCTCACTCCTCACCAGCATCCCTCTCCATCCCATTGTCCAGTCCAATCCCTATCTGAAGAGTTGGCTTTGGGAATGGTTCCTGTCCCGGGCCAAAAAAAGTTCTGGGGGCCATGACCACAGGAGTGCTTCTAATCTCAGTCAGACCATTAAGTCTGGTCTTTTCATGAGAATTTGGCGTCTGCATCCCACTGCTCTTCTGCTCCCTCAGGCGTTCTGTTGTGTTCCCTGTCAGGGCAGTCATTGGTTGTAGCTGGGTACCATCTAGTTGGGTCAAAGGCTGATGTAGTCTCTGGTTTATGTGGCCCATTCGGTCTCTTTATGACTAACAAAACAATGCTTTAGGGATCTTGTGATTGCATGGTGTCCATTAAATCATGATTTTGTTAATGTCAACCAATCAGAATTTTTTCCTTGTAAGTTCTGGGGTTTTTGTATTTAAACCCTGTGAAAAATTCCTTTTGCAGGAGTACTTTTGTGAATCCTAACTAAGTGCTCCTCTTCATTCCTGTCATTAAGGTCAACTCTGCTTTGAGAAGGCAGGTTTTCCTCAGTTGTATTTTGAGAGCCTTCCAACCTGAGAGGCTCATCTTCTGGCACTATATCAAAGAATGTTGTGCTGCTATTCATGTTTTCCACTGCCTAATTTTTTTTTTTCAGAAGTAGACTACCAGATTCTTCTTTTTCTTCAGTCTTTGTCTGGAAGCTGAGCTGAAACCTGTCCACCATGGGTGACCCTGCTGGTATTTGAATTCCAGTGGCATAGCTTCCAGCATCACAGCAGCACACAAGCCCCTACAGTACAGCAAACTGACAGATGTGTGGGGATAAAGAAAATTCAAATTTTGAAGAAAATTTAAAAAATTGAAGAAAATTCAAGCCTCAAGTTGCAATATTGAAGGATTCTAAGGAGAAAATACTAAACGATGCAGGGCACATCAAAAGACTATGGAAGGAATACACAAGAGTCACTGTACCAAAAAGAGTTGGTTGACATTCAACAGTTTCAGGAGGAGATATATGATCAAGAACTGATAGTACTGACAGAAGAAGTCCAAGCTGCACTGAAGGCATTGATGAAAAACAAGGTTCCAGGGACTGACAGAACACTTATTGAGATGAACAAACGGAAGTAGTGCTGGAGGTGCTCACTTATCTATACCAAGAAATTTGGAAGTCAGCAGACCAGAAGAGGTCCATATTTGTATTCATTCCAAAGAAAGATGATCCAACAGAATGCAGAAATTATCAAACATTATCATTAATATCACATACAACTAAAATTTTGCTGAAGGTCATTCAAACATGGTTGCAGCAGTACGTCGACAGGGAACTGCCAGAAATTCAAGACAGATTCAGAAGAGGGTGTGGAACAAAGAATATGATTGCTGATGTCAGGTAGATAACGGCTGAAAGCAGAGAATACTAGAAAGATACTTATCTCATTTTATTGACTATTCGAGGGCATTCAACTGTGTGAATCATAACAAATTATGAATAACATTTTGAAGAATGGGAATTCCAGAACACTTAGTTGTGGTCATGAGGAATCTATACTTAGACCAAGAGGCAGTTGTTTGAACACAGCAGGGAGATACTGCGTGGTTTGAAGTCAGGAAATATGTGCATCAGAGTTGTATTCTTTCACCATAATTATTCAATCTGTGTGCTGAACAAATAATCTGAGAAGCTGTACTATATGAAGAACATGATATCAGGATTAGAGGAAGACTTGTTGCCAGAATTAAATAAGATTCTTGCCTCTCACTGGTCAAGAATGAACAGGTAAGGCACGTAGAATTTTCCACATGAGCAAAGCTTTATTGAAGAGGCTTGCAAGTGGAGACGAAAAGGGCCTAAAGCAATGCTTACCCTGGCCTCACAGAACAAAAGACTTGCCTGGGTTTTTAAAAGTTCTTGGGCAGGAAAAGATTTCTGTTTATTCATAGGCATAGGTGGGGATATGTTAACTACAGTGCCTGCAAGTAGCAGCTTTCTAAGATGGCTCTTGTCCCAGAGGCCTCTGGGATCCATAGCAGGACTCATTATGGGGTGTCACGCCTGCACAGTTTCTCACTCCTCGAGTTTGATTCCCTGGCTGCTGCTGCAGCCCCTCACTGCCCCTGGTGGAAGGTCACTCAGCGGTCACAGGTGGATGTTCTGTACATGTCCCAGGGGCTGGTTTTATCCAACTGCTTCTGAAAGACAACTTTAAAGAAGTTTGCGAGCTATTTCCTGATACCCTGCCCCATTGTTCTGGGGAATGGGTTTGTTTCTGCACCCTGGCCCATTTCCTGTAATTGCAGATTTGGCAGCCCTCTGTTTCCTGTCTTAGACTTGTTAACAACCTGCAACATGCAGATGAGACAAACTTGTTTGCCGATAGCGAAGAGGACTTGAAGCACTTACTGATGAAGATCAAAGACTACAGCCTTCAGTACGGATTACATCTCAGCAGAAAGAAAACAAAAACCCTCAAAACTAGACCAATAAGCAACATCATGATTTCATTTTTCTTGGATCCACAATCACCACCCATGGAAGCACAGTCAAGAGATCAAATGACATATTGTGTTGGACAAGTCTGCTGCAAAAGGTCTCTTTAAAGCGTTATAAAGCAAAGATAACACTTCAAGGGCTAAGGTGTGCCTAACCCAAGCCAGGGTGTTTTCATTTGTCTCATATGCATGTGAAATTTGGATAATGGGTAAGGAAGAATGAAAAAGAATTGATGCATTTAAATTATGTGTTGGTGAAGAATACTGAATATATCATGGACTGCCAGGAGAACGAACAAATCTGTCTTGGGAGAAGTACAGCCGGAATGCTCCTTAGAAGTGAGGATGGTGAGAATTCATCTCATCTACTTTGGACATGTTATCAGGAGTGACAAGTTCCTGGAGAAGAGCATCATGCTTGTTAGAGTAGAGGGTCAGCAAAAAAGAGGAAGACCCTCAGTGAGATGGCTTGACACAGTAGCTGCAACAGTGGGCTCAAGCATAACAATGATTGTGAGGGTGGTGCAGGATCAGGCAGTGTTTCATTCTGTTGTATATCACTATGATTAGGAACGGACTCCATGGCACCTAACAACAATATGAAGTGCTGCCTGAAAGAGATTTTTCTGTTCCTTCAACAAAACTCTTTGCTTTAATTTTAACAGAAACTCCAATTTGCTTTTTGACATTTCTTCGTGATCAGAAGTGGAATTCAAAGGTACATTGCTTATAGCCTCCCCTGAGGACTCAAGGATTGGGCTTCAGTACCACGCAGGGGTGTTTGGGTTCACCACTCTATGAACTTTTCAGAAGTTGTTGCCAGGTAAATAACCTCTCTAATTTCAAGCTACATCTTCTTGTGTTGACTCTTCAAGACTTATTGAAGGATCCTGGTTTCATTTTATCCTTATCTGACTTATTTTGTCTTGTCTGTTTTCATCGTGGTCTTGCAAGCATTTTTGCCAAATTTTCCCTCCAGTGGTGGCAGCAGTGTGAGGTTGCAGCCCATTTACTGTCCTAGGCATTTTTGAATTTGTGGAATCTCAGGGTCCATAAACTACAAAAAAACCAAGGGCACTCTGGATGACTGGCAAAATCAATACGGTGTTCACCTGCTGCAGATGCGATTAAAGTCTCCTGTGGAAGGATAAGCCTGGTTGTGACATAAATGAGAACATTAGGCTGCCTGCTGGCCACAAGCAAAAACTCACACGATGCGAGGAACTTTAGTTTAAGTTATACACTGTCCAAATCCCATGGTGTCCCCCATCAGGATTTTGTTGAGCTTGAGATTCCTAAACTTTGAACAAACTCAAACCTCCTTTGAAAATGGGAAATGCCGTATCTAGGGGCAATGTGGAATTCCCTTCTGGGACTCCTGCCAAACATATGGGCAAGCATTATGGCTCTGATACCTGCTTGTACCTAGGGGCTTGGGCATAACCTCACCAAGAACAGTCTGGAAAATATGTGGCCACTTTTTCGTTCTTTTAAATTATCTGAATTGAGTTTTCTACACAGTAAATTAGAAAAGAAAAGCTCCTGAATCAAGCAGAAACGATGGGATGCCTATTTTAACTGATATTTTGAAGCCTCTAGAAGATGTGATAGGATTGAAATCTCTTCCTCATGGCTAATGTTTCTAAATGAAAGAAACAAAATAATTACAATGTCAGATTTCTGTACAAACAACCCAAGTTGTCCAAAGACCATCTTCTCTTTTGCCAGCTGCCTCTTCTTTGTATCCTCCTCTGCCTTCTAACTCCTCTGATACTACTAAAAGTTCCTCTAATAACATTAACTCTTTGCCTGAACTTCCCTTTTTTCCTAAAGAATCTACTGGGAACATAAAACCTATTCACAAAATCTCTTTAAAAATATGTCCTAGTGCTGATATTGAGAGTCTTCCCCACATTTCTTTTATTCTTTCGACATGATAAGAATTATGTAAATGGCTAAAGATTTCCCAAAACTGCAGGATGATCCTTACGAACTTGCTGAGGAATTCAGAACCCTTTTTGAGGTTTACCAGCCTAGACTCCCTGGGAGCCCTGGTGGCACAGTGGTTAAGAGTTTGGCTGCTAACCAAAAGGTCAGCAGTTTGAATTCACCAGCTGCTTCTTGGAAATTCTATACGGCAGTTATAGTCTGCCCTATAGGGTTGCTATGAGTCAAAATCAACTTGAGAGCAACAGGTTGGGTTTGGTTTTTTAGTCCACATGATAACCAGGCCAGAGGAGGCCCAACTGTGGTCAAAACAGGCTAGATGAAGAAATCCCAAAGATAATTTAGCTGTAGATCCAAATAGAACAGCTGCCCAACTGTTAGAAGATTCTCAGGCTATCTGTAAAAGATTGCTGGAGACCAATACAAAGGTTTTTCCCTAGTAATAGATTGGACAAAAATTCACTTGTTCATACTAAATAAAAATGAGTGCATGTATGATTACTAGACCAGACTATTTAAAAGGTTTGCTGACCATCCTGGGTTTGACCAAACATCTCCTGGGGCTTTAGGAGCTTTCAATGCAGTATTCATACAGGGTCTCAAACCTGAATTTTCAACCCTAGTAAAAAAAGGCATTGACTAGATTGAATAGCAGCCCCAATTGCTGAGCTGGCAAATTTAGTTCATGAAATTTTTCAGACCTTAGAGACTAAGCAAACTTCCAAGGCAAATGAGTTAATAGTCTTACAATTACTACAATTTCATTCACAATATCCTAAACAGCAAGAAGAGCCCTGGTGGCTTAGTGGTCAAGAGCTCAGCCTACAGTTCAAATTCACCAGCCACTCCTTGGAAACACTATGGGGCAGTTCTACTCTGTATTATAGGGTCACTATGACTTGGAATCAACTCAACGGCAATGGGTTTTTTTTTTTTTTTTTTGGTTTAACCAGCAAGATAAATTTAAGATCTTTGGAGGCACTAAACCTGAAGCTTGCAATTATTGCAAAAAAACACATGTATTGGAAAAAGGATTGCTATAAGTTAAAGAACAATCAAAAGAAGCAGCTTAAGCCAGAGACCCTTCAAACAGATATGGAATGAAGGGGCTCTGGGAACATAACAAGGCTTTTCCTGTGGTTGCACTTGACCCACAAGAAGAAACTACTGTGTACATTAATGGAGAGACTTGCAATTTTTTAATTGATTCTGAAGTCACCCTCTCTACAATTAACCCCACTTGTTTAAAAAAAGCCTCTGCCCTGGAGTACAAAAACTTAAAAAGTTGTAGGGGTTACAAATTGAGAACAGGCTTTAATTAATTCAAAACGTGTTCCAATATCCCTTGGCCCTGTTGGAGATTTACATCCCTTTCTGCTTAGCCCTGACACACCTGTTAATTTGTTGGGCTGAGACATTTTGTCTAAATGGAGCTTGCATTTACAATTTTCAGAAAAAGGAGAAATATTATTAAACCTGCCAGCCCCCCCGAAAACCTCTAAATAGGGATTTGAATCAGTACTAATTTAAGGGGAGGAAGCTGCTTGCTGTTTGCAAGCATTAGTCATGTGCAAAGACAATTTAACCTCCTCTAACCCATTTCCCTCTGACCTTTTTTTAATAATTCCTGAAACCTTATGGGCCACCCTTCATATCTACTGTTTGTTAAAGCCCTCCACTTGTGGTATTTCTGTTATGGCAGCACTGAAAAAAAAAAAAAACATTACCGTCAATTCTGACTCATAGTGATCCTATCGGACAAAGGAGAATGCCCCATAGGGTTCCCAAGGAATGGCTGGTGGATTCGAACTGCTGACCTTGTGATTAGCAGTCGAACACTTAATAGCAGCACTACATAAGTAAATATAAATGGGCATAGTGATACCTTACAGAATCCAAAAGAAAATGGCTACAAAATCTTTGTTGTTGTTTGAAATATTTTAGTCACTCATTATAAATATTAGGTATCATAATATTATCCAACTTTGACTTAAGGGAAGACATGTAAGGGGGATGGGCATCTGATTGCAATATATTTTTTTTCAATCACTAATCAAATAGGAAAATGGACAGTATCCAGTACAACTACATCAGTAAAATATGCCACAAGTGATGAATTTCCATGGTTTAGACCAAACGATCATCACTTTATCAAAGAGAACAAACACATACCCTGCTAAAAATAAAAAGCAAAGAGATTTATTGGAGGCTCAACACAGTTCAAACCGGGGACACATCTGGTCTCACAAAGTGAAACCAAATGCTCCAAGGTGGTGGAGTTACAGAGGCACATTTGTAGGATAAAGTCAGGAACTAAAGTACAATATTCAGTTTGGTAGTTACAAAGTCAGGGAAGCAGGAGGTGGGATAACTTGAAGTGGGGGCTTTAAAACGATTGGTATAAACTGTATATGTGGGCTTCTTGGATTGGTTATTTTACATAATTGCAGAAGTTCGTGACTAATGGGGGGTTTACAGAGTTGTCACAAGATAATCACAGGACATTTCTTTCAGAGAACACTCTGCCAAGATAGTGTCTTTGGCAAACACTCCCAGAGACTTGCTTGCACAGGACGTTTCTGATAAGGGGCTTTCATCAAGACTCACCCTTCAGAGACATGGTTTCCACAGCCTCAGCTTAGACACAGAGAAAAGCATCTCCTTAGTTGCAAGATTAATTTTTCTTAGAGGTTAATAATTGCTGAGGAATAGGCAAGGGCTAAAGGGGAGTTGAGCTCAGACCCAGGCCAGTCAATTTGGTATAAGCCGAGCACCTCAATTTTGGACCTCTCACACATTTCCTCCTTTTAATCAAGGATTTCATTAACATTCTTTGGTAATTATTATATGAATACTTTCTTCTACAGGGATTTGCAATGATGATACATGAGCCTACAGATGGACTCTTAAGTAAGCCTTTAAAACCCCAGAGCACTACTGTTTAGTAGTTGGGCACCATTTAACCTCTTTGCCATACCATAGCTTGGCATTCAGCTTCTGTGATCTTAAGTAGAGGTCTGTGTGGAGTATTGGTTACACTGGAGGAACAGCTTGGCTGTCCAAAAGAATGACCTAAGGTGTGATTTTGAGTTCATCAGAAAAACTAGTCTCTTCTATATAAATGATTATTCTCATAGATATAAGGTTAGTTTTCTGCGTAATAACACTGGATGTAACTTTCAAACAATATTTGACAGTTCCAATAGTAATTACAACAACAATCAGTATTATTAACCCAGTTAGAAATATAGATCTAATCCAGGATCCTACCCTGGAAGGCAGCCAACTAAAAATATCTAAGAAGGTGGGTGGGCTATCCATTGGAAGTATTTGAAGCCAGGCAGCCTTTTGGTGAGCTTGTAAGCAACTCTTCATTACAAAAAATCTATTAGGAAAGAAGTCCAGAATAACAAAGCACAGGTAATAACATAAGAATACCTACAACAGTAAAGCCAAGTACAAAATTTTCAGCAGGCTGGATGGAATCTTGCTTCATGATCTTGGGATCAGTTATCTACTTCAGATGTCATCTGCTTCTGGCTATAAAGGTGTTTAAAGATTTTTCCTTGTTTCTGCTGTCTAACCAAGGTGTCAAGGGTAGAAATTGAAACCCATTACTTCCCTAATAAACCCCATAATTGTCAGTATGGTCTATGAGTTCCGTGTGGTCATTGCAATGAATTATGGAACCCAACAGAGAAGTAGAGAGTGCCATGGAAGGGATGATTGGTGTCAGAATTGGTAAAGACGGTGGAGAGAGGAGCCATGCCTGATCTCTGCCTTACAGGGATCAGCCTTGGGCTGTTGATCTTGATTCTTCTTCCCCCACACTGTTTTTACACCCTCTTTGTGCAACAATAACCTTGCAGGGCTGGGGCACTGGAGCTATTCACTTGCACACCCTGCCTAGTCTAGCTCTCCTGCCAAAAGCTTTCTATCAATTCCCTTTTACAGGCAAATATAATCTACCTCAGTGCAAAACTCCTGAGTGTCCCTTCATCTTTCATTGTATGAGTGTTTATGAAAACATTCTGTAAGCTTGGATTTCTGCTGCTTCTTATTTAGTACCTTGTGCCTGAATTCATACTTCTTACTGCGTATAAGCCTGGTTATCAACTGCAAATTCTCAGGGTGCTGGACCTGAACACAGAGTGAATGCTTGTGAAGACGGGGGTCTAAGATTCTAGACATGTTCACTTAGGGGCTGTTGCAGGAGGCAAGCCATGTCCAAGTGGACACTCCGAATTTGAGATAATTTATGAGAATGTTAAAGTTCCCAGGTCAGGAATACCAGAGAAGTGTGAAATGAGCACCCCCAGAAGAAATGGACCTGTTCAGACATCATCCTCTAGGATGCCGCTTAATTGAGCCTCTAACTTGAGGTGTCAGAATATTGAAGAAAGACACCTACTTGCATTATTGCATTAAAGTACTATTTTCATCAGGTTTTATACATGCCTTTTTTTAAAAAAAATAACTTCACCTATGTAAAATTAACATAAAATTACATATGTTTAAAATGTTTCTTGTTGTTAGATGCTAAGTCAGTTCTGACTCATAGCAATCCTATGTACAACAGAATGAAACACTGCCCATTCCTGTGCCATCCTCAAAATCCTTGCTATGTTTGAGCCTTTGTTGTAACCACTGTGTCAAACCATCACATAAGGGTCTTACTCTTTTTCCTTGACCCTTTACTTTACCAAGCATGATGTCTTTCTCCAGGGATTGGTCCAAAGTACTTGAGGTGAAGTCTTGCCATTCTCACTTCTAAGGAGCATTCTGGCTGTACTTCTGAGACAGATTTGTTCATTCTTCTGGCAGTCCATGGAACCGTCAATATTCTTCACCAACACCATAATTCAAAGGCATCAATTCTTCAGTCTTCCTTATTCATTGTCCAGCTTTTGCATGCGTATGAGGCTATGGAAAATACCAGGGCTTGGGTCAGGTGTATCTTAGTCCTCAAGGTGATATCTTTGCTTTTTTAACAATTTAAAGAGATCTTTTTTTTTTTTTTTTTTGCAGCAGATTTGTCTAATGAAAAACTTTGTTTGATTTTTTAACTGCTGTTTCCATGTCCGTTGATTGAGGGACAAGTTAAAATGAAATGCTTGACAACTTCAACATTTTCTCCATTTATCATGATGTTGTTTATTGGTCCATTTGTGAGGAGTTTTGTTTCCTTTATTTTAAAGTGTAATCCATACTGAAGGCTATAGTTTTTGATCTTCATCAGTAACTGCTTCAAGTCTTCTTTGCTTTCAGCAAGGTTGTGTCATCTGCATATTGAAGGTTGTTAATGAGTCTTCCTCTAATCCTGATGCCCCATTCTTCTTCATATGGTCCAGTTTCTCAGACTATTTGTTTAGCATAAAGATTGAATAAGCATGGTGAAAGTATACAACAACGATAAGTGTCTTTCCCGATTTTAAATCTTGCAATATCCCCTTGTTCTGTTCGAATTACTACCTCTTGGTTTACGTACAGGTTCCACATGAGCACAATTAAGTGTTCTGGAATTCTCAGTCTTTGCAATGTTACCCATAATTTCTTATGATCCGCACAGTAGAATTCCTTTACATAGTGAATAAAACACTTTGACATCAACAATGATACCCATCTTTCCACATCCTCTTCTGAATCTGGCTTGAATTTCTGGCGGTTCCCTGTTGACGTACTGCTGCAACGACTTTTGAATTATCTTCAGCAAAATTTCAGTTGCGTGTGATATTAATGATATTATGCAATTATTTGCACATTCTGTTGGATCACCTTTCTTTGGAATGGGCACAAACATGAATCTGTTCTGGTTGGTTGGCCAGGTAGCTGACTTCTAAATTCCTTGGCATAGGTGAATGAGCACTTCCAGGGTTGCATCCATTTGTTGAAACATCTCAACTGGTATTCCTTCAGTTCTGGAGCCTTGTTTTTTCCCCAGTACCTTCAGTGCAACTTCGACTTCTTTCTTCAGTATCATTGGTTCTTGATTATATGCTACCTCCAGAAATGGTCCAAAAACCCCAAAACCAAACCAGTTGTCATCTAGTCGATTCCTACTTGTAGTGGCCCTATAGGACAAAGAACTTCCCCACAGGATTTCCAAGGAACAGCTGGTGGATTCAAACTGCTGACCTTTTGATTAGCAGCTGTATCTCTTAACCAATTAATGATCATTGACTAATTCTTTTTAGTACAATGACCCTGTGTATTCCTCCCGTCTCCTTTTGATGCTTCCTTTGTCATTCAATATTTTGCCCATAGAATTCGTCAATATTGCAACTCAAGAGTTGAATTTTTTCTTCAATTCTTTCAGACTTAGAAATGCTGAGAGTGTTCTTCTCTTTTGGCTTTCTAAATCCAGGTCTTTGCACATTTCATTGCAATACTTTACTTTGTCTTCTCGAGCTGCCGTTTGAAACCTTCTGTCTTAGTTATCTAGTGTTGCTATAACAGAAATACAACAAGTGGATGGCTTTAACAAAGAGAAGTTTACTTTATCACAGTAAAGTAGGCTAAAAGTCCAAATTCAGGTTGTCAGCTCCAGGGGAAGTCTTTCTCTCTCTGTTGGCTATCTCATCAATCTTCCCCAGAATAGGAGCTTCTCTGTGCAGGGACCTCAGGTTCAAAGGATGCACTCTGCTCCCAGTGCTCCTTTCTTGGTGGTATGAGGTCCCCCTGTCTCTATGATGGCTTCTTTCTTTTATATCTCAAGAGATTGCCTCAAGACACATTCTAATCTTGTAGATTGAGTCCTGCTTCGCTAACACAACTGCTGCCCATCCTCCCTTATTAACATCATAGAAGCAGGATTTACAACATACAGGAAAATCACACAATACCCGAATTGATACTCACATTTTTGGGGACATAATTCAATCCATGACATCTTTCTGTTCAGTTCTTTTACTTCATCATTTCTTCCATTCACTTTAGCTACACTGCTTTCAAGAGCAAATTTCAGAGTGTTTTCTGACATCCATTTTGGTCTTTTCTTTCTTTCCCGTCTTTTTAATCAATCTTGAAGACAGCAATGGACTGCCAGAAGAACGATCAAATCTGTCTTGGAAGAAGTACAGCTGGAAAGCTCCTTAGAAGCAAGGATGGTATGACTTCATCTCATGTACTTTGGACATGTTATCAGGAAGGACTCATCCCCAGAGAAGGACATCATGCTTGGTAAAGTAGAGAGTCAGCGAAAAAGAGGAAGTCCTTCAATGAGATGGATTGACACAGTGGCTGCAACCATGGGCTCAAACATATGATTGTGAAGGTGGAACAGGACCGGGAAGTGTTTTGTTCTGGTATGCATAGGAGTCAGAACTGACTCGAGGCACCTAACAACCACAACATATATATATTACAATATAATATCTGATATATGTAACAGTCTCTTGCAACACACATAATATCCAGCACTGTGTTGCACAGTGGTGAATAATATTGGAGTATTATAAATTTTTAGTCTTCAAAATATTGTGAAGTAACAGGTAATTCTCATTTCTATTTTTCAGGGAAGAGAAATGCAACCTCAGAGTCCATTTTGTTTTATGCTATGACTTTTTAACTTACCCTTTTTAAACTCTCTGGGCTTTGGCAATATTCACTAAGTAGCTGTTTTGTTAAAAGGCCCTTGTGTGAAATACTGCCATAGGATGTTATAAAGGAGAAGTCATGAGCCATCTCTTTTCTAACCCAACTCTCACTTAAATTCCAAAATTATGCCATTTGCAAATGTTTAAATTTGACATTAAGATAAGCAAATTCCATTTAATTGAAACAAACCACAGAAAAAATGGTGTCATATATGCAGTTACAGAACAATGGTAGTTAATGTTAATTATGAGGTCATAAATTTTAACTTCTCACTATACAGAAATTAATCACATGATAAAACGAAACCCAGTGCCGTCAAGTCGATTCCGACTCATAGCGACCCTATAGGACAGAGTAGAACTGCCCCATAGAGTTTCCAAGGAGCACCTGGCGGATTCAAACTGCCGACCCCTTGGTTAGCAGCCGTAGCACTTAACCACTACACCACCAGGGTTTCTAGTCACATGATAGAAGACATACTACCTGGCCTTGGCCAAAACAGCCCCAGGCAAAGTCCAATTAAGCCTGGAAAGACTCTGTGGGAAGACCTGCAAAATATGACATTTATTCATGTCCCACAGCTGAGTGAGTTCCAGAAAGGAGGGCATTCTCCAGCAATTTCATGAAACACCCTAATGCCTTCTGACAATCTGTTCTGAGTAGGGGTGGGGGAGCAGGAAATGGGGGGTGGTAGGAAAAAAGTACCCAAAGCACTGTCATGGGTAAGAAAGGAAAGGAAAGGGAAAGTAACACATTAATTTCCTGCCATTATGTAGTCACCTTGACATATATTAGCCTCTCTGGGCCTGTTTCCTCCTCTGCAAAATGCAGATAATGATACTATGCATCTCATAGGTTTGTTGTGTGAGGATCAAACCAGCTAACATAAGTAAAGCACTTAGAGTAGTGTCTGGCATATAAGAAGTGCTTACTGTAAGCTTTTATTATTACCACGACCTTCATCATCATCATTTCTCATGTTAGACAGGTTCTTTCATATTTATTTTTGCAGGTTAAATTTTACAGGTTTTCTCCATTTGAGGTTAAGATTATACCAGTAAGCTTTGGTTATGCTATACTGTAGTCACAAATAACTCCTAAATTTAAGTGATTTATAGCTACAAAAATTCATTTCTCACTCATTTACATATTGGCTGCAGATTGGTTGCTGCTCTGCTTCATGTTCTTTTCATTTCAGAGACTATACTGAAGGAACAGTCTTTCTCTGAGACATTGTCTTTCTTGGAGCAGAGGATAAAGAGATGATGGAACTAAGCTTCTGCTTGGAAATGGCACAAGTCACTGCCACCAATATTTCATTGGTCAGAGTTGGTCATGTTGACAAGCCTGGTGTCAATGGGATGAGAAGTATAATTTTGTGAATATTTTGACAATCATATTATCTAGTCGCTGGGTTGAAAATGACTTGACAAGACCCTACAACAACAACAGCAACCACAAAAATTTTAATAGCTCTTATAGGGCCATACCAATTTTAAAAAGCCAGATTTAAGCTCATGTTTGACTAACGCAAAAGCCTTTCGTAGCACAATGCTGCCTTCTCCCTTTCTCCTCCTGCTCCACCATTCCCCAGAACTATCCATATAGTGTCTGCTTTCTCTTTTTGGAAGGTGTCTTTAAGGTTGAAAACATAACAATAATCCTTCCAATATTTAGAACATAACAACAACAAAACAGCCACCATAGCACTTTAAATTTATACACTAATCTCTTCTCAGAGAATTTCAGATGATTCTCAATTCATCTCCCAAGGTGAGTGAGGGAGGAGACAGGGTGCAGAATTGAGTGGTTTGCCCAAAGCCACAAGCCAGGGACAGCAGCACCCAGGGTGACAGTCCATTCATTCTCTTAAAAGTGCACTGTAGGATGCCTCTGCTTCAGTTTCCTGCCTTTCAAAACAAGGAAAAGCTGATGCAGTAAAATTCATCAAGCATTTACTGAGCATTTTATCATATATAAATTCTTAGAATTTCAATCGTCTTGACCCACTTCATGTGGCCGCATCAAGGAATACAATTACAGAGAACATTGTTGAAACAGAGCTCAACGGGTTTATGGTTATTTTAGTCAGTCCCTAGAATGTACGTATTAAGTTGTCTAGTCA
The DNA here is from genome assembly GCF_030014295.1 of Loxodonta africana. NCBI lineage: Eukaryota > Metazoa > Chordata > Mammalia > Proboscidea > Elephantidae > Loxodonta > Loxodonta africana. Next base: position 205,654,574 of record NC_087344.1, on the reverse strand, counting down.
TACAAAACCAGCTTTTTAAATATGGGAATTTATTTTTAAAGCTCCCTTTCAGTATTGAAATAATGAAGTAGACTCTGCATCTTCTATTGATCAGTTTTTTTTTTTTAATTTCTGCATTTTCATGAATAAAACATAATCCATCAGTTTGAACAGTCTGTGTTTGAGCTGATTCTCTTGCAGGCACCTTTAGGGCCCTTGAGGGATGAGCACTGAGAGTTTCCATTTCTCTAAACATCCAATGGGGACCAGAGGAAAGGACTTGTCCACCTGCCAGGGCAAAACAGTGCCAGGACATCAGCAGTCCGTCTGCCCCCTCCTCCCCATGACCTGAGCAGATGCAGCCATTTCAGTGCACATAGGGTTGCTATGAGTTGTAATGAACTTGATGGGAACTGGTAACTGGTCATTGTTGAGCAGTGGGTCAGATGGCCACATCCAGGCATTGGCCTCACAAGAATTTGACCAACTTGTTTGGCCTAAAAACTTCCACAGTGTCTTTGGTCATTGCCTTAGTTATCTAGTGCTGCTATAACAAAAATACCAGAAGTGGATGACTTTAACAAAGCAAAACTTATTTTCTCTCAGTCCAGTAGGCTAGAAGTCTGAATTCAGGGTGCTGGCTCCAGGGAAAGACTTTCTGTCAGCTCTGGAGGAAGGTCCTTGTGATGCATCAGTCTTCCCCTGGTCTAGGAGCATCTCAGTGCAGGAACCTCAGGTCCAAATGATGAACTCTACTTCTGGCACTGCTTTCTTGGTTGTGTGATGTCCTCCCTCTCTGCTAGCTTACCTTTCCTTTTATCTCTTGAGAGATAAAAGGTGGTGCAGGCCACACCCCAGGGAAACTCCCTTTCCCTTGGATTATGAATGTGACCTGGTAAGGGTGTTACAATCCCACCCTAATCCTCTTTAACATAAAATTACAATCACAAAATAGAGGACAAACACAGAATACTGGGAATGATGGCCTAACCAAGTTGATATACACATTTTGGGGGGGACATAATTCAACCCATGACAGTCATCTTTTGTGTGTCTTAACCCATAAGCCATCCACTCCAGCTTACTTTGCCTCAACACATTGAAGGAAAGAGTTTATTCCACAAGTGAGGAAGTGGCTCTGAGTGTGAAGAAAAGATATCAAAATGAAAGGGAGAAAACAGAGAATTAATGGAGAGGTTAAAAAAAAAAATTAAAAAAAAAATGACAGTAGAGACTTTTTAACGAAATTACATCCTTCATTTTAGCTTGAAACCTATTGGAGGAGCAGCCCAAATCAGCCATATGAGCACTAACCCAGTGACCAGGAGAACGAGACTTTGCCATGGAAGTTGCAGTACAGTTTCCTCTCCTTACACTGCTGCCCTGTGTGAGTTCTCTGCTCGGCACCACCCTGCTCTGACTGCTTTGAAACTAGGCTGACCCAGAAGACTGTTCAAAGTGTGAAAAATGGCCCAAATGAAAGCAGTCTCCATAATAGCAGCCTCAGGGGAGGAAGGTGATGCTTCTCTTTGTTTGCCATGTGATTTTTCCAGTGACTGTGGAAGTGTTGTTTGTCATCATCTGAAAACAACTGATGAGGGAGGTGTGGATATAGAAACTGTGTTGGGGTGGGATAGGAAGTCAGGAAGGCTGAGGTAAGTGTAGCAGGGATGCTATGCTACAATTGACTTTTACCCAGTTTGAATAAATCAACAGCAATGGTAAGGGAGGCAGATTCTTTGATGAAGTCTCTAAGATAACAAAATGGACTGGAGGTGGGGCCAAGATGGCGGAATAGACACACACTTTTGGTGAGCCCTCTTACAACAAAGACCCTAAAGAACAAGTGAATCAAGTATATTATGACAAGCTAGGAGCCATGAACATCAAAGCAAGGTTAGAAAACGAACTGAGGGGCAGGGGGAGGAAGAGATGGTTCAGAAGTGGAGAGGAGTTACCGGACTTGAATCGCCAGGAGCCCTCAGGCACCGTTCCTGGGAGTAGCTGAGGCAGGCTAGTACTAGCATTTGGCTGCAGTTTCCTCAGGGAAAAGCAGCCAGCCACACAACCTACTCATACCTCAGGAACCAGAGAAGAACAGCACCCTTGGCAAAAGCTAAGTACTTGTGTATACTTTACCACGCCCCCCACCCTCAAGCTGGCTTCAGAGGCTGTTGATTTCCGTGGGCCTGAGACAGGCACTATTGAACACCTAGAGCCATCCTCCAGGCCCTGGAGAAGGAATAAATTTGCAATTGGGGAAAAGATAATACACCAGCTCCACTAATTGGGGAAGCTCAGAACAGAAGCAGCTCCTGCCCAGGCATAAATGGTCCGTGGATTTTGAGTACCTTTCCCCTCTGCATGGACCTGTGCGGGCCTATTACAGAAGAATAGGCCCTTGTTCAGAGACTGCAACTGTTTCGGCTGTGCGGTGGAGAGGTGGTTATTTGATATTTGATACTGCTTTGCCTGTTAAACAGGGTTCTCACCTACCCACATCAGGGGCCTAAGGACTAGTGGCTCCAGTCAGGTCATCCAGCCACCTGTGACAGGGGTCCAAGGATAACTAATACCTCCTAGTCCTTATAACCAAAAACACTGGGTGCCCATGGTCCATCTGCAGAACCCACCCACCTATACACTCAAGGGAACAGGGACACGCTCTCCTCAGAGACACTTGGGGGGTGATTCTCAGCCCCATACCTTGTTCAGAGTGTGACTCCCTGCTGCAACAAGATACCGGTACCTACACCAATCACCCCTGCCCCTCTAAGACTGTAGGACAGAGCCTGCACCACACACTTGATGATCAGCTACCTGGACACCTGAGCTGAATTCATACAAGAAAAGTGAATGGACTCCTAGACTGATATACCTGATAACAGCTCTAGCCATCTGGGGACAGCACGTCAGAGCTCCAAAGGTGAAAATAATCAAACTAGGTCACTCAAGCAACCCATTTGGGCATATCAAAACAAAACAAAGCAAGAAGCTACAACACAGTAAGCAAACATAAAATAAACTAATACAATAACTTATAGATGGCTCAGAGACAACAGTCAATATCAAGTCATATAAAGAAACAGACCATGATCGCCTCAACAAGCTCTCAAATCAAAGAATCAAAGGATCTTCTAGATGAAAGTGCCTTCCTGGAATTACCAGAGGCAGAATACAAAAGATTAATATACAGGACTCTTCAAGACATCAGGAAGGAAATCAGGCAATATGCAGAACCAGCCAAGGAACACACACATAAAGCAGTTGAAGAAATTAAAAAGTTATTCAGGAACATAATGAAAAATTTAATAAGCTGGAAAAATCCATAGACAGGCAGCAATCAGAAATTCAGAAGATTAACAATAAAATGACAGAAGTAGACAACTCAATAGAAAATCAGAGGAGCAGATTGAGCAAGTGGAAGGCACAATTTGTGAACTTGAAGAGAAAGCACTTGGCACCAATATATTTGTAGAAAAATCAGATAAAAGAATTTAAAAAAATGAAGAAACCTTAAGAATCATGTGGGGCTCTATCAAGAGAAATAACTTACAAGCGATTGGAGTACCAGAACAGGAAGGGATAACAGAAAATATAGAGAGAATTGTTGAAGATTTGTTGGCAGAAAACTTCCCTGATATCGTGAAAGATGAGAAGATATCTATCCAAGATGCTCTTCGAACTCCACATAAGGTAGATTTTAAAAGAAAGTCACCAAGACATATTGTAATCAAACTTGCCAAAACCAAGAGAGAATTTTAACAGCAGCTAGGGATAAACGAAAAGTCACCTACAAAGGAGAGTCAATAAGAATAAGCTCATACTACTCAGCAGAAACTATGCAGCCAAGAAGGCAATGGGATGACTTATATAAAGCATTGAAGGAAAAAAAAAAAATGCCAGCCAAGAATCCTATATCCAGCAAAACCATCTCACAAATATGAAGGCAAAATGAGGACATTTCCAGATAAACAGAAGTTTAGGGAACTCGTAAAAACAAAACCAAAACTACAAAAAATACAGAAGGGAGTTGAAAATCAATAATATCAGGTATTAATCCAAGACTAGAATGCTGGGCAGAGCAATCAGATGTCAACCCAGACAGGAAAATTACAAAAATAAATCAAGACAAAAAATGTTCAAAATGGGGAAACAGCAATGTTAGTATGTAAAAGAAGACAACATTAAAAGAGTAAACAGGAACTAAGAAATCTACTCATAGATCTTTCATATGGAGAGGAAGACAAGGTGATACAAAGAAATAAAAGTTAGTTTTAAATTTAGAAAAATAGGGGTAAATATCAAGGTAAGCACAAAGGAGACAAACTATCCTGCACATCAAAATAAAATACGAGAAATAAATACAGACTCAGCAGAAACAAAATCAACAACAACTAATATGAGGAAAGGAAAATATATAAAGATAATCTATGCAGCACAAAAAATTAAGTGAGAAAAAGAAAATGTCAACAACACACAAAAAAAGACATCAAATGGTAGTACTAAATTCATACTTGTCCATAATTAAGCTGAATGTAAATGGACTAAATGCACCAATAAAGAGACAGAGAGTGGCAGAATGTATTAAAAAACACAATCTGTCTATCTGCTGCCTACAAAAGACACATCTTAGACTTAGAGACACAAACAAACTAAAACTCAAAGGATGGAAAAAAATATATCAAGCAAACAACAATCAAAAAAGAGCAGCAGTGGCAATATTAATTTCTGCCAAAATAGACTTTAAAGTTATATCCATCATAAAAGGTAAGGAAGGACACTATATAATGATTAAAGGGACAATATACCAAGAAGATATAACCATATTAAATATTTATGCACCCAATGACAGGGCTGCAAGATACATAAAACAAAATCTATCAGCATTGAAGAGTGAGATAGACAGCTCCATAATAATAGTAGGAGGCTTCAACACACTACTTTCGCTGAAGGACAGGACATCCAGAAAGAAGCTCAATAAAGACATGGAAGATCTAAATGCCACAATCAACCAACTCGACCTCATAGACATATACAGAACACGCCACCCAACAGCAGCCAAGTATACTTTCTTTTCTTGTGCATGAGGAACATTCTCTAGAATAGACCACATATTAGGTCATAAAGCAAGCCTTAGCAGAATCCAAAACATCAAAATATTACAAAGCATCTTCTCAGACTATAAGGCCATAAAAGTAGAAATCAATAACAGGAAAAACAGGGAAAAGAAATCAAACACTTGGAAACCGAACAATACCCTGCTCAAAAAAGACTGGATTATAGAAGACATCTTTGTTGTTGTTAGGCGTTGTCAAGTCGGTTTTGACTCATAGCGACCCTATGCAGAACAGAACGAGACATTGCCCAGTCCTGCGTCATCCTTACAATGGTGTTATGCTTGAATTCATTGTTGCAGCCACTGTGTCAATCCCCCTCGTTGAAGGTCTTCCTCTTTTCCACTGATACTGTACTTTGCAAAGCATGATGTCCTTCTCCAGAGACTGATCCCTCCTGACAGCATGGCCAAAGTATGGAAGATGTGTCCTTGCTTCTAAGGAGCATTCTGGTTGTATTTCTTCTAAGACAGATGTGTTTGCTCTTTTGGCAGTCCATGGTATATTCTTCGCCAACACCACAATTCAAAGGCGTCAATTCTTCTTCAGTCTTCCTTATTCATTGGCGAGTCTTCACATGCATATGATGCAGTTGAAAATACCACGGCTTGGGTCAGGCGCACCTTAGTCTTCAAGGTGACATTTTTGCTCTTCAACACTTTAAAGAGGTCCTTTGCAGCAGATTTACCCAGTGCAGTGCATCTTTTGATTTCTTGACTGCTGCTTCCACGGATGTTGACTGTGGATCCAAGTAAAAAGAAATCCTTGACAACTTCAATCTTCTCTCCATTTATCATGATGTTGCTCATTGGTCCAGTTAGAGGTCATCAAGGATGGAATAAAGAAATTCATAGAATCCAGTGAAAATGAAAACACTTCCTATCAGAACCTTTGGGACACAGTGAAAGCAGTTCTCAAAGGTCAATTTATATCAATAAATACACACATCCAAAAAGAAGAAAGGGCCACAATCAAAGAATTATCCCTATAACTTGAACAAATAGAAAGAGAGCAACAAAAGAAACCCTCAGGCACCAGAAGAAAACAAATAATAAAAACCAGAGCCGAACCAAATGAGATAGAAAACAGAACAACCGTTGAAAGAATTAACAAGACCAAAAGCTGGTCCTTGGAAAAAATCAACAAAATTGATAAACCATTGGCCAAACTGACAAAAGAAAAACAGGAGAGGAAGCAAAAAACCAGAATAAGAAATGAGATGGGCAGTATTACAACAGATCCAAATGAAATTAAAAGAATCACATCAGATTACTACAAGAAATTGTTCTCTAAAAATTTGAAAACCTAGAAGAAATAGATGAATTCCTAGAAACACACTACCTACCTAAACTAACACAAACAGAGGTAGATCAACTAAATAGACCCATAAAGAAAGAAGATATTGAAAAGGGAATCAAAAAACTCTCAACAAAAAAAAAAAAAGCCCAGGCCCAGATGGCTTCACTGCAGGGTTCTACCAAACTTTCAGAAAAGAATTAATACCACTACTACTAAAGGTATTTCAGAGCATAAAAAAGGACAGAATACTACCAAACTCATTCTATGAAGCCAGTATATCCCTGATAGCAACACCAGGTAAAAAAAAAAAACACCACAAAAAAAGAAAATTACAGACCTGTATCCCTCATGAACTTAGATGCAAAAATCTTCAACAAAATTCTAGCCAATAGAATTCAACAACATACCAAAAAAATAATTCACCATGACCAAGTGGGATTCATACCAGGTATGTAGGGATGGTCCAGCATTAGAAAAACAATTAATGTAATCCACCATATAAATAAAGCAAAAGAAAAGAATCACATGATTTTATCAATTGATGCAGAAAAGGCATTTGACAAAGCTCAACACTCATTCATAATAACTCTCAGCAAAATAGGATTACAAGGAAAATTCCTCAACATAATAAAGGGCATTTATACAAAGCCAATAGCCAACATCATCCTAAATGGAGAGAGCCTGAAGGCATTCGCCTTCAGATCAGGACCCAGACAAGGATGCCCTTTATCACCACTCTTATTCAACATTGTGCTAGAGGTCCTAGCCATACCAATTAGGCTAGATAAAGAAATAAAGGGCATCCAGATTGGCAAGGAAGAAGTAAAAGTACCTCTGTTTGCAGATGACATGATCTTATACACAGAAAACCCTAAGGAACCCTCAAGAAAACTACTGAAACTAATAGAAGAGTTCAGCAGAGTATGAGGGTACAAGATAAACATACAAAAATCAGTTGGATTCTTCTAAACCAACAAAAAGAACATCAAAGAGGAAACCATCAATACCATTTACAGTAGCCCCCAAGAAGATAAAATACTTAGGAATAAATCTTACCAGAGATGTAAAAGACTTATACAAAGAAAACTATAAAACACTTCTGCAAGAAACAAAGAGACCTACATAAGTTGAAAAACATAGCTTGCTCAGACTTAACATTATAAAATTATAATGTCTATTCTACCAGAAGGGATCTATAGATTTAACACAGTTCCGATTCAAATTCCAAGAACATTTTTTAATGAGATGGAGAAACAAATCACCAACTTCATATGGAAGGGAAAGAGGCCCCAGATAAGTAAAGCATTACTGAAAAAGAAGAACAAAGTGGGAGGCCTCACTCTACCTGATTTTAGAACCTATTATACCACCAGAGTAGTCAAAACAGCCTGGCACTGGTACAACAACAGATACAGGGACCAATGGAACAGAATTGAGAATCCAGAAATAAATCCATCCACAGATGAGCAGCTGATATTTGACAAAGTTCCCAAAGCAGTTAAATGGGGAAAAGACAATCTTTCGAACAAATGGTGCTGGCATTGCTGGATATCAATCTGCAAAAAAATGAAACAAGACCCATACCTCACACCATGCACAAAAATGAACTCAAAATGGGTCAAAGACCTAAATATAAAATCTAAGATGATAAAGATCACAGAAGAGAAAATAGGGACAATGTTAGGAGCCCTAACACACGGCATAAACAGTGTACAAAACATTACTAAGAATGCAGAAGAAAAACTAGATAACTGGGAGCTCCTAAAAGTCAGACACCTATGCTCATCCAAAGACTTCACCAAAAGAATAAAAAGATTACCTACAAACTGGGAAAATTTGTTAGCTATGAGATTTCTGATAAGTGCCTGATCTCTAAAATCTACATGATACTTTAAAGACGCAACTACGAAAAGACAAATAAACCAATTAAAAGTGGGCAAAAGATATGAACAGACACTTCACTAAAGAAGAAATTCAGGTAGATAACAGATACTTGAGGAAATGCTCACGATCATGAGCCATTAGAGAAATGGAAATCAAAATTATAATGAGAGTTTATCTCACTCCAACAAGGCTGGCATTAATACAAAACACACAAAATAATAAATGTTGGAGATGTTGTGGAGAGACTGGAACACTTATACACTGCTGATGGGAATGTACAATGGGACAAGCACTTTGGAAATCGATTTGGCGCTTCCTTAAAAAGCTAGAAATAGAACTACCATACAATCCAGCAATCCCACTCCTTGGAATATATCCTAGAGAAATAAGAGCCTTTACATGAACAGATATATGCACACCAATGTTCATTGCAGCACTGTTTGCAATGTCAAAAAGATGGAAGCAAGCAAGGTGCCCATTAACAGATGAATGGATAAATAAATTATGGTATATTCACACAATGGAGTACTACGCATCAATAAAGAACAGTGATGAATCTGTAAAACATTTCATAACATGGAGGAATCTGGAAGGCACTATGCTGAGTGAAATTAGTCAGTTGCAAAAGGACAAATATTGTATAATACCAGTATTATAAGAACTAGAGAAATAGTTTAAACAGAGAAGAAAATATTCTTTGATGGTTACTAGAGGGGGGAGGGAGGGAGTGAGGGTGGGAGAGGGTATTCACTAATTAGATAGTAGATAAGAACTACTTTAGGTGAAGAGAAAGACAACACACGATACAGGTGAGGTCAGCACAACTGGACTAAACCAAAAGCAAAGACGTTTCCTGAATAAGCTGAAAGCTTCAAAGGCCAGTGTAGCAGGGGTGAGGGTTTGGGGACCGTGGTTTCAGGACACATCTAAGTCAATTGGCATAATAAAATCTATTAAGAAAACATTCTGCATCCCACTTCGGAGAGTGGCGTCTGGGGTCTTAAATGCTAGCAAGAGGTCATCTAAGATGCCTCAATGGGTCTCAACCCACCTGGACCAAAGGAGAATGAAGAACACCAAGGACACAAGGTAATTACGAGCACAAGAGACAGACTACATCAGCCTGAGACCAGAAGAACTAGATGGTGCCTGGCTACAACCTATGACTGCCTTGATAGGGAACACAGCAGAGAACCCCTGAGGGAGCAGGAGAGCAGTGGGATGCAGATCCCAAATTCTCATAAAAAACCCAGATTTAATGGTCTGACTGAGACTAGAAACACCCCTGTGGTCATGGCCCCCAGACCTTCGGTTGGTCCAGGACAGGAACCATTCCCAAAGCCAACTCTTCAGACAGGGACTGGACTGGACAATGGGGTAGAAAATGATGCTGGTGAAGAATGGGCTTCTTGGATCAATTAGACACTTGAGGCTGTGTTGGCATCTCCTGTCTGGAGGAGAGATGAGAGGACAGAGGGGATTAGAAGCTGGTGATATGGACATGAAAAGAGAGAGTGGAGGGAAGAAGAGGGCTGTCTCATCAGGGGAAGAGCAATTAGGAGTATATAGCAAGATGTATATAAATTTTTGTATGAGAGACTGACTTAATTTGAAAACTTTCACTTAAAGCACACACACACAGACAAAAAAATGCACTGACTAAACTTTACCATTGTCTTGGAAGAAGTACAACCAGAATGCTCCTTGGAAGCAAGGATGGTGAGACTGCATCTCGAATACTTTGGACATGTTGTCAGGAGGAAGCAGTCCCTGGAGAAGGACATCATGCTTAGTAAAGTACAGGGTCAGAGAAAAAGAGGAAGACCGTCAATAGATGGATTGACACGGCGGCTGCAATGATGGGCTCAAGCATAGCAACAATTGTGAGGATGGTGCAGGACCGGGCAGTGTTTCGTTTTGTTGTGCATAGGGTTGCTATGAGTCGGAACCAACTCGACAGCGCCTAACAACAACAACGACAACAAACTTTACCAAAAATCTTAAATCAGTTGGCTTTTTAATCTGAAAATTTTACGTTTATCATACTTTCTCCTCTTTCATCTCTCCTTAAAAGCAAACAAACAAAAAAGCAACCAAACCCATTGCTGTCAAGTTGATTCCGACTCATAGCAACTCCATAGGACAGAGTAGAACTGCCCCATAGGGCTTCCAAAGCTGTAATTTTTACAGAAGCGGCCTGCCACATCTTTTTTCCCTCTGAAGCAGCTGGTGGTTTTGAACCACCAACCTTTCGGTTAGCGGCCAACTGCTTAAGCACTGAGTTACCAGGGCTCCATCTCTTCTTATTACACAGAAATCCTGTGGTGGGGAATCCGAGGAGCACTTCCACTTTTACACGGAAGACTGAAATGAACTGTCATTTAAGCCAGGCTGGAGTAAATCCGAAGATCTCTGTTCCAAGTGGGCTTGCATAGAGGTGATACTCAGTTACCTTTGGCAGATTGTAGCTTTCTCATTGCATCTCCACTGTAAGAAAAATCACTGCCCTCATACCTTCTTATCCTAAGGTTTCCTGAGGTTTTTGAATGACAGATTTAGCAGGTCAGTTGTTATACCATTGGTAAACTACACCCCTCTCAGCACAGTCCAGTAGTCCAGTGACAGAGCCTGGGAGAAGGGTTATTGATTTTTTTTTTTTAATGCAACCTAATGTAACACAAACCCATGGTGTTTGAGTCCAGAATTTTTGCCCTTATGGTTCCTTCCTAACTCCAATCTGTATTTTTCTCTGAGTGTGAAAGAGCTCAGCTAAAAACAATAGCTCGGCTTTATTTGCCAGTTAAATACTAGAACCAAATGGCCCAGTTGTACAGCTTAAATTACACACAGAAGCAATCCATGCAATCTAATTCACCTTTATGGAAGACTGTCAGAAAAAACACATGGAGAATAAGGCTCATTAAACAATCTGGGGATGGGTTACTGAAAGGATTGTCTTCCCAACAGAGTTGCCAGAAAGATAGCATGTAAATGTCATTCTCAACTACAGAAAAACAGATGGGCCTGGTAAATATCATCCCATTATCAACAATCACCCACTGTGAACAGGCCTCAACCCATTTTAGTCTTTGGTTAATCCATGCTTTCATAAGTGTAATGACTAACAAAAGAGTTCACTGAAATGTAAGAATTTGAGTGAATAAATTAGAAACATCTGTGGATAGCCATAGATACATGAAATACATCATGTGTAAATGGAAATGCAGCGGTGGCAAAGATGAAGAGAAAGGATATAAAAACAGAGTTCTGGGAGACTCTAGAGCTGTACTGCCCAATTGAGTAGCCACTGGCCACATGTGAAAGGTGGTATTTATTATGAATTGAATTGTGTCCCCCCCAAAATATGTTGAAATCCTAACCCCTATACCTGTGAAAATAATTTCATTTGGAAATAAGGCTTTTTTTGTTACGTTAACGAGGTCATATCGGTGTGTGTCTTAAACCTAATCACTCTTTAGATATAAAAAGAACAGATGAGACACCAAGACAAACACAAATGGGGGATGATAGATGACACATGGAGATTGTCAAGGAACTGAGGAACAGAAGCTGGAAGAGGCAAAGATCTTTCCCCAGAACTGACAGGGAGAGATAGAGCCTATAGCCTATAGCTGGTACCCTGAATTCAGACTTCTAGCCTTCTGAAGTGTCAGAAAACAAATTTTTCGTTCTTTAAAGCCTGCTACTTGTGGTATTTCTGTTACAGCAACACTAGGAAACTGAGATAAGTGTTTAGTTCAAATTACAATGTGCTGGAAGGGGACAACACACACCAGATTTCAAAGATGTCATACAAAGAAAAGAATGCTTAGTATCTCATTGCTCATTTGTCTATCGGTGCATATTAGAAGGACATTTTTGATAGACTAAATAAAATATATTATCAAAATTATTTTATTCTTATTTTAATGTAGTGTCTTAGTTATCTAGTGCTGCTGTAACCGAAATATCATGAGTAGATGACTCTAACAAAGAGAAATTAATTTTCTCACAGCCCAGTAGGTTACAAGTCCAAATTCAGGGCATTGGCTCCAGGGGAAGACTTTCTCTGTCTGTTGGAGGTAAGTGCTTGTCCTCAATCTTCTGCTGGTCAAGGAGCTTCTCAGGCACAGGGACTCTGTGTCCAAAGGACACACTCTGCTCCTGGTGCTGCTTTCTTGGTGGTATGAGGTCCCCCTGTCTCTCTGCTTCTTTCTTTTATATCTCAAGAGATTGCCTCAAGACACAATCCAATCCTGTGGGTTGAGTCCTGCCTCACTAACACAACTGCCTCCCATCCTCCCTCATCAACATCACAGAGGCAGGATTTACAACATATAGGAAAATCATACAATACCGGGAATCATGGCCCAGCCCAACCGATACATACTTTTTTGGGGGACATAAATCAACCCGTGACATGTAGGTATAAGAAAACTTAAAATTACATATGTAGGTCACATTTGTGACTCACACTATATTTCTATTGCTCTAGAATGTACTTAAAACCCAGGATATACTCAGTTTTAAGTCTGAATAACAGGGAAGGGAGGAACAGGCAAAGGCCGTCTATGGTCCAAGTATCAGCTAAGCGTAAATTGAAACTAACATGAGCTGTATGTGTGAAAACAGCTTCAGCAGCCTAGGAGAGAAGACTTTAATTTTGGCCCCACTCTAACACTTACCACATTGTCCCACATTATCTTTGTCTTTTTTGCTGAATTTTAAGCCTATTGAGGGCAGGGACTGGGTTGCATTCATCTTTGTAACTCTCATGATAATAAATGCAATGTGTTGTGTACAGTGGGTGCCCAACAAGTAAATTCTGAATTAAAATAATTATAAAATCAATAGCTAAACTGATGACAAGGGTACTTGAGTTTAATTTTGTTTGAGCTGTTTGAACTAGAATATGTCCACAGAGACACTGGAGTGTACCCACCCATTCCAAGGGTGAGGATACACACCCTCTATCCTCTTGCCTTTTTGGCACAGCTATGGTGTGAGTCATAGGAAGGAAAACATTGTAAATCTTTTTGAGGATATTTGCTTACAGATCTTTTTGGACTAGAAAGCCTCACATCTACAATTCTGACGTGGAGAAGGATTCAGGATAAATCAGCAAACTCTGAAAAGTAACAAAGCAAAGAATACGCAAGTCCAAAAGAAAACATCTAGAGATAAATAGCAACCAAGGGGATTGAAATATTATCTCACAGGCTGACATGCCCGTATTTGTGCAGAGAAGTTGACAGAATATGCAAGTGTCCATACTGTGTCTGTGGCACTCAGGCAGGTTAATAATGACAGAGATGAGGACAGAGCAAAGAAGAAAGCCAGGAAGGGATGTAGAGATTTTAGTCAGTATTGACTCCACAGAAGTGGGTTTGGCTTTTTGGTTTGGTTCATTTGGTAACAGAATTGCAGACACAGTAAGATAAACGAAGCGCCCAAATGAGAAACGACGAAAGCCTCCCTACCTGTATCTGCTCCCTTCTGCCAGAACCAGACGTTGCTCTGTCTTCACAGTTCCACTGGAGTGGAATTCACCTGCTCTCTCCAGTCCCCTGGGTGTGGTTTCTATGGCTTTTGTTTCTGCATCACTTTAAGTGCTCTCCTGGGTTAAACCCACCTCAGATTTACTAGATGTTGGATATTCCCAACTTAGTCATGTCAACCTGCAAAAAAAAAAAAATCACAAGACTTTAATGGCAAGATTTCATATTTATATTTCACTTTCACACTTGACTTTAGAAGCCCCTATGTATAACGATTCACCTATAAAAGCATAAATTTTTGGAAGCAAGTTAAATTGGAAAAGGTGAGTGTCAGACTGTCCTATGGGAAATAAGATTGCCCACACTCTCTATAGATAGACTCCCTGGCTGTGAGAAATTTTCTCTAGAGGCTCCTGAAATGTACAGCCCAAAAGATACTTACACTTCTGTAGCTGATCTCAGAGCTTGAAAGGCAGTGTTTCTGAGTTCACACACATGGAAGCTGTCTTCTATGGGGTGGGTTCCAGGGCTATAATACCAAAGGCTAAATGTTTTAGAACTTGGTCTGTACATGGGTTTGAACTAAGGTCTTGAATGAGGCTGCAGGGAAAGACATGGGCAGGAGAGGTCTGGAAGGTGAAACAACCAGGCTTAGTGATGCTATTGTGGGGGATGAGGGAGGGAAAAGAAGATGAGGATGATGACCAGGCTTCTGGCTTGAGAGACTGACTGGATCATGGTGCAACTACCTGGGTTGGCATCACAGGAGGAGGAGCAGAGATGGGGGCATGGGGAGGAAGAAGAGACCAGTGTTGCTCCAGGCACTAAGTGGAACTAAAAATCAATTTGTCATAGTCATTGTTTGTAGGAAGCTGAGTCACACACCTGGAACAATTAGGAAGCTACATATATAGAGACTGGGGGACTAGTTGTCCTGGGCAGATACAAGATGAATAGCATATGGATTGAATTGTGTCCCCCCAAAATATGTGTATTGATTTGGCTAGGCCATGATTCCCAGCATTGTGTGATTGTCCACCATTTTGTCATCTGATGTGATTGTCCTATGTGTTATAAATTCTATCTCTATGATGTTAATGAGAAAGGATTAGTGGCAGTTATGTTAATGAGGTAGGACTCAATCTACAAGATTAGATTGTGCCTTAAACCAATCTCTTTTGAGATGTAAAAGAGAGAAGCAAGCAGAGAGACAGGGGAACCTCATACCACCGAGAAACAAGAGCCAGGAGAATAGTGCGTTGCTGTGCTGAGAGATTTCTCCACCAGAGAAGATTGATGTTAAGGACCTTCTGCCAGAGCCAACACAGACAGAAAGCCTTTCCCTGGAGCTGTCACCCTGAATTCAGATTTCTAGACTCCTAGACTGTGAGAGAATAAGTTTCTCTTTGTAGAAACCATCCACTGGTGGTATTTTTGTTATAATAGCACTAGATGACTAAGACAGAGGGAGAGATAAAGACTACAAGAAGTCCTTGCCTTGAGAGAAATAGGTGGGCCTATATATATATACATATATATATATATATATATGGAGTCCTGGTTAAGTATTTGGCTGCTAACCAACTGGCAGTTTAAATCTACCAGCAGCTCCTTTGGAAACCCTATGGGACAGTTCTACTCTGTCCTATAGGGTCACTATGAGTTGGAATACATATATATACATATACACATACATAAATACATATCTGTATGTATGTATTTTGACACGTAGTGACCCTATAGGTCACTATACCTATGAGAACTTTACTTCAAGAAAATGTCTCATACTATTTTGGGGGCTAGCCAGTCCCAAATTTGTACTGCACAGAGCAGGCTGGAGACCTTTACTGGCTCATGGGATTCCAGGGGCTGAAGAATCCAAAATCTGCAGGTCCGGTGGAAGGCCGGAGATTTCTATAGGCTTATGTCCCAAGATCTGGAGGTCTGGCTACAAGAAGAGTACAGAGTTGAGAGAGAGTGAGCTCTGTCAGAATACCCATTTATATCCTGGAGGCAGACTACATATCCAAGGAAACTCCCCTTTCAACGGATTGATTGATCACATCAGATCACATCATGGGTGATCACACTATATGACATGACATGACATTATGGAACAGCAACTAGTCCAGTATCTGGCCAAACACTGAGAATCATAGCCTAGCCAAGGTGATATATAAAATTAACCATCACATGATGGTTAGGGGAGCTTAGTATCCTGAATTTCACATCAGCTCCTAAGTGCTAATCTGGCCCAACACATGCACCCCAATGTCTTGCCACCTCTGCTGCAGCTCCTCCTGTGAGGTTCTGCATTCTAGCACAAATGCTCCAAGTTGGGATGAGCCTCCTGGCCTTAGAGTTAGGCTACCTCCACATCCTCATGCCTGCCCTCTGCAGGGCAGCCCATCCAACCAGCCATCTAAGGCACAGAAGTTGCTTCACTGCTTTCCCTGGGGACTTCGGATGTAAAATGGTTGCATCACTAACACCTTCATGTGCCTGGGCTCATGTTGCTTATCTGAGCTTTCAGGCAAGCCACTGTGAGTTGCTCTCCTGTTTCAGACCCAAGTGTGAGGTACAAGCCATTTATTTTATCTCCCTTAGTTTCCAAAGCCCTGTTGGTCTTGGTCCCAGGTTCTGGAGCGCCACTGCTGTCAGTCACTTGCCTCATCTCACTCTACTGCTTTGATTCTGCCATAAAACACTCTGAACTGGTCCCTCTCTTCTCTGCACATGTTGCTCCCATCAAGTATTCCTTCACTGTCCCTACACTGCAAGGCCCCTCCCATACTGCTGTTCAAATTTTCAATTTCTTCCTCGATACCCACTTTCCTCCCCCTTCTCTACCACCATTTCTCCTCTGGAGTATCCTTTGCCCAGTTTTTCTTCTTAGAAGTTGCATCAACCCACAGCTTAAGCCAATTTTGATCACTCTGGCTTAGTTGGTTGGAACTACTCTCTGTCATATGCTTTCAGGGACACATGGAGACATCACATACAACATTTGTCATTCTTAGTCTTCATAACCCCCATCCCCGCCCTCAGGATCCCCCATCCAAAAGAGGCTGAGAATGACTGGGGAGAGACTGCACTTAAAGGGAATGTTCTACTGTACCTCTCTCTTTTTTTCCCCTCTGTAATTTCACCATGTAAGCAGCATTTATATAAATAAAAGGCCTTGGGGGTCTGCATGAAAGTGTATGCTCCTTTAGGCTTCCAAACTTTTTCATATGCTATGTGATGTACCCTTTTAACCTCTTTACTTGTATGTCCCTCTTGTCCAAGTCCTATTTAATTTTAAGACCCAGCTAAAACCTCATCTTCTATGTAAAAACCCTCTTCCCCACCCCCACAGGTGATCCCTGCTCCCTCTGTGGCCCGTAATAACTTGACGTGTTCCTAGGACTTCTGGTCTATTCACATTGTCGTTTCTGTGTAAGCCCCTACTTCCTCCACAGATCATTACATTACATACACCTCGCCCCGCCCCGCCCCGCCCCACCTTGCCTCATCACATTTGGAGACTGGAGGCATTGTCTCCGTCATTTCTGTATGCCTAAGCCTGTCCAAGTATACTGAATACTACAGTGCTCGAGCAATGTTTACTGGGCTGGGTGGATGGAGAGGCCCTTGGTGGGGTGGCAGCAAGAGTGAGACTTAACCCTCTGTGTCTCAGCTTCTTCTTCTGTAAAATGGATATGAAGATGATAATACCTATGTCTATGCCATGGTATAGTTGTGAGAATTAAATGAGTTAATATACACAGCCTGGAGCTGACACGTGGTAAAAGCTCAATAAACTTTAACTCACTATCTTAGAGAAATAGATACGGTACTTAAATGAGCCAACTCCGGATTATTTAAAATAATTCCCATAAAACCCTTGCCACTTTGGAGAAGGGTAATACAGTACACAATACTGGGGAAGCCAGCACAACCTGTACAGGAAGGTCATGGTACCCCACAGACACATCCAAACTCCCTGAGGGACCAAATTGCCGGGCTAAGGGCTGTGGGGACCATGGTCACAGGGAACATCTAGCTTAGTTGGCATAACATAGTTTATAAAGAAAATGTTCTACATTCCACTTTGGTGAGTAGCATCTGGGGTCTTAAAAGCCTGTGAGCAGCCATCTAGGATACTCCATCGGCCTCATACCTTTGGGAGCAAGGAAGAATGGAGAAAACTAAAGACACAAGGGAAAGATTATTCCAAAGGACTAATGGACGACATCTACCACAGCCTCTACCAGACTGAGTCCAGTACAACTAGATGGTGCCCAGCTACCACCACTGACTGCCCTGACGGGGATGGCAATAGAGGAGAGCTGGAGAAAAATGTAGAACAAAATTCTAACTCAAAAAGAAAGACCAGGTTTGCAGGCCTGACAGAGGCTGGAGAAACCCTGAGAGTATGGCCCCTGGACACCCTTTCAGCTCAGTAATGAAGTCACTCCTAAGTTTCACCCTTCAGCCAAAGACTGAACAGGGCAATGGAACAAAACAAGACTAAAGGGGTTCCCCAGCCCTGGGGCAGGGACTGGAAGGCAAGAGGGAACAGGAAAGCTAGTAACTGGAAACCCAGGGTTGAGAGGCGAGAGTGTTGACATGTTGTGGGGTTGTTAACCAATGTCATACAACAATGTGTACTATTTGATGAGAAACTAGTTTATTCTGTAAACTTTCATCTAAAGTACAATTAAAAAAACAAAAAACCCTTGCCATAGAGCCAATTCCAACTCATGGTGACCCTACAGGACAGAGTACAACTACCCCATAGGGATTCCAAGGAGCTGCGTGGTTTCAAACTGCCAATCTTTTGGTTAGCAGCCAAGTGCTTAACCACTGAGCCACTAGGGCTCCTTTTAAAATAATAGGAAGATGTTATGGATTGAAAAGTGTCTTCCAAAAATGTGTCAACTTGGCTAGGCCTTGATTTCCAGTATTGTGTGGTTGTCCACCACTTTGTGATCTGATGTGTTTATCCTATGTGTTGTAAACCTTAACCTCTATGATATTAATGAGCCAGGATTAGAGGCAGTTCTGTTAATGAAGGAGGACACAATCTGCAGGATTAGGTTGCACCTTGAGTCAATCTCTTTTGAGATATAAAAGAGAGAATCAAACAGAGAGAGGGACCTCATGCCACCAAGAAAGGAGCACTGGGAGTGGAAAGCATCCTTTGGACCTGAGGGTCTCTGTGCTGAGGAGTTCCTAGACTAGGGAAAGATCGATGACAAGGACCTTCCCCCAGAGCAAACAGAGAGGGAAAGCCTTCCCCTGGAGCTTGGGCCCTAAATTGACCTCTAACCTCCCAGACTGCGAGAGAGTAAATTTCTGTTAAAGTCATCCGCTTGTGGTATTTCTGTTATAGCAGCACTAGATAACTGAGACTGGAGGAGTTTAGCTATATGGTTATCTTTAAAAAAAATCCACTGCTTACTTACTGATAATTTTAATATTTATTTTTCTTACTTATAGTGTGCCCTCACCTCCCCACTTTCCTTTTCTCCAGTGATGGGACTGTTTACAAGCTATGATCCAAAGTGGAGCAGGGTGGGGTGCAGTGGGAGAAAACAAAGATAAGATTCCAAGTAATTTCACAACTGTTTTGTCAGCCCTTATTTATAGAGTGCAAAGGACATGTGCAGAGAATAAGATGAGGAAGTCTGAGAGTCCCAGCTCTGTGTGCATTACGCAAGTTACTTACTTCTTTTTAAACTCAATTTACTCACCTGGAAAATGGTGATGAGGAGGTTAGAAAAGTTTAACTAGAATGACTTCTAAAGTGTCTTTTAATCCTAAAAAAAATCTTATTATTCTAATTCTTAATGTAATTTTTGCATATATACATAATTCTATGTTGAAGTAATGAAGGTTTTATGTATTTACCACCAGCTTTTTTTTTTTTTTTTTTAACCAAATGAGCAAGCTAGTAAAACAAACAAAAGCAAAAAGAAAACAAAACCCAAGACAAATCGAAAAGTAACCTTGCCAGGGACTAGTAAATATTTTTGCATTATTTACAAAGCTATTTTCATATTTATGGTTCTCATAATGGCCTCTTCTCAACACCACTGTAAGTAGAAATCCAAACTCTGAGCCCTATGAAAGCACTGAACCCACTTACCAGGAGGTGATTCATTTAGAACACCTAGTACTTTAAAGCAGCAAATTTCCCAGAGTGATGGCATGTTACCTTGGAAGAAGCATTAGCACAGGGAGCAGCCAGTTCATGTTCCTTACCACTTAGGTTTTTAATTCACACTCCTTCAGGTCTAGGGTTCCCCAGTCCTCTTATGGTTAACTTTTATAGACAGATTCGGCGGTGTAGGCAGTGACCAAGACAGGGCCAGGTTGGTGGGTACTGCAAAAGCACCTTGAATCTCTATCATGCCTTCCTCCTGTGGGCTCCCTGTGTTTCCCACCCAGTTTCTCATTGTTGGGGTCATTAGTAGCCTGAAGCCTGGCAACATTAGGCAGAATGTCTCATTAACCCTTGCTAAATCCCTCTGAAGTAGTTGGGGGTGGGGTGGGTACAATTAGCCCTGACCCGGTTTTACAGTTGGGGTTGGGGAGAAGGAAGTGGCTTTCTTGGCAGATTAGATGGCATGATGTGGGACACTCAGTCACCATTAGCAGCAAAGAAAGGCTCTGCAGGCCTTTCAAATCTTGGTCCATGCAGCTGTGTCCTTGGAGCCACATGGCTCCCACTGGCCTACTTGGGTTATTCATGAAGAAATGAAGCTCT
This sequence comes from Loxodonta africana, assembly GCF_030014295.1. Taxonomy (NCBI): domain Eukaryota; kingdom Metazoa; phylum Chordata; class Mammalia; order Proboscidea; family Elephantidae; genus Loxodonta; species Loxodonta africana. The sequence continues at coordinate 205,634,043 of NC_087344.1, read as the reverse complement.
TAGGATTCTGCATGTGTCTTGGAGACTAAGTCCAATTCTGGCTCCTTGTTACTTAATCATTTGAAAGAAAAAGTCTTCAGATATTTTTCAATTTAAACAAGCTGTACATTTTCATGTTCCCAAACCAGAGGAAAGTGCATCTCTTAAATCTTCCATGTTTGAGGATGTTTTATTCAGAAATATTTGAGCCTATAAGGAATTGTTTTTGAAAAGTCTCTCCCAGCAGAAGGTAATAGGGATTGTAGTTACAAGGTCTCTTGCAATTTGAAATCAGATATGTCCCATTAACCTTATCATCTTCCAAAGAAAATTTCAGAGAAGTTTGTTCCAATAACACTTAATACATACCAGAAAAAAATTATTTTTCTCTTTCATTTTGATAAAAAAAAAATGAAACTCAAACAGTGTAATTAAGAGTTGAATTGATACTTTAAAACATTTTAAGAAAGTCGTTGAATTTTACATCTATCAAGCCAAGAAACTCTCCTTTTATTTCTACTGCTAACAGCAATGTGGAAGTTAACCAAACCAAATCCTTTGCCATCAAGTGGATTCCAACTCATAGTGACCCTGTAGGACAGAGTAGAACTGCCCCCATAGGGTTTTTGAGTTGCTGCTGGTGGATTCGAAATACCAAAATTTTGGTTAACAGCCGTGGAAAGTTAGGGCAAGGTAAAAATCCTGGAGGCCAAAATAAGATTCTACTCAAGAATAGTGAATAGACTCATAGGCTTATATATCTGGTAACAGCCCAAAACAGCTGGTAATAGGAAATAAATGGTTCAAAGGCTACAACAATCAAGACAGCGCAATCCAGTAGCCCATCTACGTATATTGAAAGAAAACAAAACAAGATAAGACTCAGTGAGCAAATATAAAATAAATCATTACAACATCTTATAGATGGCTCGGAGACAGCAGTCGATATCAAACCACATAAAGAAGCAGACCGTGATTGCTTCTACAACTCCCCAAATTAAAGAATCAAAATCTTTCCCAAATGAAGATACAATCCTGGAATTGCCAGATGCAGAATAGAAAAAACTAATTTACAGAAAGCTTCAAGACATCATGGGTGACCTCAAAAATGAAACAAGGCAATCTACAGAAAAAGCCAAGGAACACACTGATAAAGCAGTTGAAGAAATCAAAAAGATTATTCGAGAACATAGTGGAAAAATTAATAAGCTGCAAGAATCCATAGAGACACAGCATTCAGAAATCCAAAAGATTAACAGTAAAATTACAGAATTAGACAACTCAATAGGAAGTCAGAGGAGCAGAATCGAGCAATTGGAATGCAGAGTGGGGGAGATGGAGGATAAGGCAATTGACACCAATATAACTGAAGAAAAATCAGATAAAATAATTAAAAAAAAAAAATAAAGAAACCCTAAGAATCATGTGGGACTCTACCAAGAAGAATAACTTGCGCATGATTGCAATTCCAGAACAGGGAGGGATAACAGAAAATACAGAGAGAATAGTTGAATATCTGTTGGCAGAAAACTTCCCTGACATCATGAAAGATGACAGGATATCTATCCAAGATGCTCATCGAACCCCATATGAGATTGATCCAAAAAGATAATCACGAAGACATATTATCATCAAACATGCCAAAACCAAAGATAAAGGGAAAATTTTAAAAGCAGCCAGGGATAAAAGAAAGGTCTCCTACAAAGGGGAATCAATAAGAACAAATTCAGACTACTCAGCAGAAACCATGCGGTCAAGAAGGCAATGGGATGACATATATAGAGCACTGAAGGAGAAAAACTGCCAGCCAAGGATCATATATCCAGCAAAACTCTCTCTCAAATATGAAGGTGAAATTAAAACATTTACAGATAAACACAAGCTTAGAGAATTTGCAAAAGCCAAACCAAAACTACAAGAAATACTAAAGGAAATTGGTCAGAAAATCAATAATATCAGATACCAAGACACCACAAGGTCACAGAACAGAATGTCCTGATATCAACTCAAATAGGGAAATCACAAAAACAAATTAAGATTAATTTTAAAAAGAAAAAAATGCTCAAAACAGGGAACCATTGAAGTCATTATGAAAAAGATCACAATAATCAAAAAGAGGGACTAAATACAGGAGGCATAGAACTGCCATATGGAGAGGAAAACAAGGCAATATAGAACAATACAAGTTAGGTTTTTACTTAGAAAAATAGGGGTAAATATTAAGTCTAACAATTCCATAACTCAAAATAAAAACCGAGAAAAACCCAATGACTCAGCAAACATAAATTCAACTTCTATGAAGATGAGGAACACATAATTTACAAAGAAAAACATCTCAGCACAAAAAAGTAAGTGGAAAAATGAAATTGTCAACAACACACACAAAAAGGCATGAAAAAGACAGCACTAAACACATACTTATCTATAATTACGCTGAATGTAAATGAACTAAATGCACCAATAAAGAGATAGAGAGTCTCAGACTGGATAAAGAAACAAGATCCGTCTATATGCTGCCTACAAGAGACACACCTTAGACTTAGAGACACAAACAAACTAAAACTCAAAGGATGGAAAAAAATATCAAGCAAAGAACAATCAAAAAAGAGCAGGAGTGGCAATACTAATTTCTGACACAATAGACTTTAAAGTTAAATCCATCAGAAAGGATAAAGAAAGACACTACATAAAGATTAAAGGGACAATTGACCAGGAAGGTATAACCATATTAAATATTTATGCACCCAACGACAGGGCTGCAAGATACATAAAACAAACTTTAACAGAACTAAAAAGTGAGAGAGACATCTCCACAATTATAGTAGGAGACTTCAACACACCACTTTTGGAGAAGGATAGGACTTCCAGTAAGGAGCTCAATAGAGACATGGAAGAGCTAATTGCTACAATCAACCAACTTGACCTCATAGACTTATACAGAACACTCCACCCAACAGCTGCAAAGTATACTTTTTTTTCTAGTGCACATGGAACATTCTCTAGAATAGATCACATATTAGGTCATAAAACAAACCTTTGCAGAATCCAAAACTTCGAAATATTACAAAGCATCTTCTCAGACCACAAGGCCAGAAAAGTGGAAATCATTAACAGAAGAATCCGGGAAAAGAAATCAAATACTTGGAAACTGAACCATACCTTGCTCAAAAAAGACTAGGTTATAGAAGACATTAAGGAAGGAATAAAGAAATTCATAGAATGCAACGAGAATGAAAACACTTCCTATCAAAACCTCTGGGACACAGCAAAAGCAGTGCTCAGAGGCCAATTTATATTGATAACTGCACACATGCATAAAGAAGAAAGAGCCAAAATCAGAGAACTGTCCCTACAACTTGAACAAATAGAAAGTGGGCAACAAAAGAATCCATCAGGCACCAGAAGAAAACAAATAATAAAAATTGGAGCTGAACTAAATGAATTAGAGAACAGAAAAACAATCGAAGGAATTAACAAAGCCAAAACCAGGTTCTTTGAAAAAATTAAGAAAATTGATAAACCATTGGCCAGACTGACAAAAGAAATACAGGAAAGGAAACAAATAACCCAAATAAGAAACGAGATGGGCAATATCACAACAGACCCAACTGAAATTAAAAGAACCATATCAATTATGAAAAATTGTACTCTAACAAATTTGCAAACCTAGAAGAAATGGATGAATTCCTAGAAAAACACTACCTACCTAAACTAACACAATCAGATGTAGAACAACTAAATAGACCCATAACAAAAAAAGAGATTGAAAAGGTAATCAAAAAACTCCAAACAAAAAAAAGCCCTGGCCCGGATGGCTTTGCTGCAGAGTTCTACCAAACTTTCGGAGAAGTGTTAACACCACTACTACTAAAGGTATTTCAAAGCATAGAAAATCATGGAATACTACCTAATTCATTCTATGAAGCCACCATATCTCTGATACCAAAACCAGGTAAAGACACCACAAAAAAAGAAAATTACAAACCTATATCCCTCAGGAACATAGGTGCAAAAACCCTCAACAAAATACTAGCCAATAGAATTCAACAACATATCAAAAAAATAATCCACCACGATCAAGTGGGATTTATACCGGGTATGCAAGTTGGTTTAATATTAGAAAAACCATTAATGTAATCCAGCATATAAATAAAACAAAAGACAAAAACCGCATGATCTTATCAATTGATGCAGAAAAGGCATTTGACAAAGTCCAACGCCCATTCATGATAAAAACTCTCAGCAAAATAGGAATTGAAGGAAAATTCCTCAACATAATAAAGGGCATCTATACAAAGCCAACAGCCAACATCATTCTAAATGGAGAGAGCCTGAAAGCATTTCCCTTGAGAACGGGAACCAGACAAGGATGCCCATTATCACCGCTCTTATTCAACATTTTTTTTTTTTTATTCAACATTGTGCTAGAGGTCCTAGCCAGAGCAATTAGGCTAGACAAAGAAATAAAGGGCATTTGGATTGGCAAGGAAGAAGTAAAATTATCTCTATTTGCAGATGACATGATCTTATACACAGAAAATCCTAAGGAATCCTCAAAAAAACTACTGAAACTAATAGAACAGTTCGGCAGAGTCTCAGGTTACAAGATAAACATACGAAAATCACTTGGATTCCTCTACATCAACAAAAAGAACATCAAACAGGAAATCACCAAATCAATACCATTCACAGTAACCCCCAAGAAGATAAAATACTTAGGAATAAATCTTACAAAGTACCAGTGCAAGAAACTAAAATAGACCTACTTAATTGGAAAAACATACCTTGCTCATGGATAGGAAGACTTAACATAGTAAAAATGTCTATTCTACCAAAAGCCATCTATACATACAATGCACTTCCGATCCAAATTCTAATGACATGTTTTAATATGATGGAGAAAAAAATCACTAACTTCATATGGAAGGGAAAGAAGCCTCAGACAAGTAAAGCATTATGGAAAAAGAAGAAGAAAGTGGGAGGCCTCACTCCACCTGATTTTAGAACCTATTACACAGCCACAGTAGGCAAAACAGCCTGGTACTGGTACAACAACAGGCACATAGACCAATGGAACAGAATTGAGAACCCACATATAAATCCATCCACGTATGAGCAGCTGATATTTGACAAAGGCCCAGTGTCAGTTAATTGGGGAAAAGGTAGTCTTTTTAACAAATGGTGCTGGCTTAACTGGATATCCATTTGCAAAAAAATGAAACAGGACCCATACCTCACACCATGCACAAAAACTAACTCCAAGTGGATCAAAGACCTAAACATAAAGACTAAAACAATAAAGATTATGGAAGAAAAAATAGGGACAATGTTAGGATCCCTAATATGAGGCATAAACAGAATACAAAACACTACCAAAAATGACGAAGAGAAACCAGATAACTGGGAGCTCCTTAAAATCAAACACCTATGCTCATCCCAAAGACTTCACCAAAAAAGTAAAAAGACCACCTACAGATTGGGAAAAAATTTTCAGCTATGACATATCCAACCAGGGCCTGATCTCTAAAATCTATATGATTCTGTTAAAACTCAACCACAAAAAGACAAACAACCCAATCAAAAAGCAGGAAAAGGATATGAACACGCACTTCACTAAAGAAGATATTCAGGCAGCTAACAGATACATGAGAAAATGCTCTCGATCATTAGCCATTAGAGAAATGCAAGTTAAAACTACGATGAGATCCCATCTCACTCCAACAAGGCTGGCATTAATCCAAAAAACACAAAATAATAAATGTTGGAGAGGCTGCAGAGAGATTGGAACTCTTATACACTGCTGGTGGGAATGTAAAATGGTACAACCACTTTGGAAATCTATCTGGTGTTTTCTTAAACAGTTAAAAACAGAACTACCATACAACCCAGAAATCCCACTCCTCGAAATATACCCTAGAGAAATAAGAGCCTTTACACGAACAGATATATGCACACCCATGTTTATTGCAGCACTGTTTACAATAGCAAAAAGCTGGAAGCAACCAAGGTGTCCATCAATGGATGAATGGTTAAATAAATTATGGTATATTCACACAATGGAATACTAAGCATCGATAAAGAACAGTGACGAATCTCTGAAACATTTCGTAACGTGGAGGAACATGGAAGCCATTATGCTGAGTGAAATTAGTCAGATGCAAAAGGACAAATATTGTATAAGACCACTATTATAAGATCTTGAGAAAAGGTATAAACTGAGAAGAACACATTATTTTGTGGTTACGAGAAGGGGGAGTGAGGGAGGGTGGGAGAGGGTTATTTACTGATTAGTAGATAAGAACTACTTTAGGTGAAGGGAAGGACAATACTCAATACACAGAAGGTCAGCTCAACTGGACTGGACTAAAAGCAAAGAAGTTTCTGGGAGAAACTGAATGCTTCGAAGGTCAGTGGAGCAAGGGCGGGGGTTTGGGGACTATGCTTAAGGGGACTTCTAAGTCAATTGGCAAAATAAATTCTATTACGGAAACATTCTGCATCCCACTTTGAGGTGTGGCGTCTGGGGTCTTAAATGCCAACAAGCGGCCATCTAAGATGCATCAATTGGTCTCAACCCACCTGGATCAAAGGAGAATGAAGAACACCAAGGTCACATGATAAGTATGAGCCCAAGAGACAGAAAGGGCCACATGGACCAGAGACTTACATCATCCTGAGACCAGAAGAACTAGATGGTGCCCGGCCACAACCAATGACTGCCCTGACAGGGAGCACAACAGAGTACCCCTGAGGGAGCAGGAGAACAGTGGGATGCAGACCCCAAATTCTCATAAAACGACCAGACTTAATGGTCTGACTGAGACTAGAAGAATCCCGGTGGTTATGGTCCCCAAACCTTCCCTTGGCCCAGGACAGGAACCGTTCCCAAAAACATCTCATCAGACATGGAAGGGACTGGACAACGGGTTGGAGAGAGATGCTGATGAAGAGTGAGCTACTTGCATCGGGTGGACACTTGAGACTGTGTTGGCATCTCCTGTCTGGAGGGGAGATGGGAGGGTAGAGAGGGTTAGAAACTGGCAAAACGGTCACGAAAGGAGTGACTGGAGGGAGGGAGTGGGCTGACTCATCTAAAAAAAAAATTATTAATTTTTACTTATTTATTTATTTATTTTTTTAATGAGTCAGTAGGGGGAGAGTAAATGGGAGTATATGGCTTATGTGTGACAGACTGACTTGATTTGTAATCTTTCACTTAAAGCATAATAAAAATTATGTAAAAAAAAAGATATAACTCAATCTTGTAGATTGAGTCCTGTCTCATTAACATCATTAACATAATTTCCCCTAATCCTGCCTCATTAACATCATAGAGGTAGGATTTACCACACATAGGAAAATCACATCAGATGAAGAATGGTGGGCAATCACACAATACTGGAAATCACGGCATAACCAAGTTGACACACATTTTGAGGGGGCACAATTCAATCCATAATAATCTCTAAACATAGTGATTAAACCTATTTTCAAAGAACTTCAGATATAACATGTCTTATCTTAAGACATAATAGCATATAGTTAGTATATACCAAGAATTTACCAAGATTATCACACCTCTAAGCATTTGTATGTTGATAAAACTCCACAGGTGCCCTGGTGGTGCAGTAGTTAAGAGCTTGGTTGCTAACTGAAAGGTCAGCAGTTGGAATCCACCAGCCGCTGCTTACAAACCCCATGGGACAGTTCTACTCTGTCCTGCAGAGTTGTTTTGAGTTGGAATCGACTCAATGTCAATGGCTTTGGCTTTTTTTTTTTTCTTGGTATAGGTAAACAATAGGAATCCCCATCAAGCTAGCAATTTAAGAATCTTGTTGTCTAATATTAGGCAAAACATATTGACATTCATAGTGATTTTTAACCCAAGGAAAATTAGGCACTTCTCTTGATTTGACAACTCACAACACATTAAATAAACCTTATTATTTTTAGCACTTTTCTCCCATGAAGTGAAAAATCTTCTGTGGCTTTTCACAAAGTTTCAAAGTTGTCAGGAGTTTATCATAAGTCACCAGAAAACAATAATTAGATACATATTTAACAAAGTGAAAATAAAACATTTTAAAGGTAAAACCTTTTTTTAAAAAGCCATGAGTCTCAGTTTTCTTATTCAAGAACATAAAAGCCAGCATCAACTTAGTTTATTCTAATGAGACACAGAATCTTTGCCTTCCAGGTAGATTACTCAGAAGATAAAATTAACACATCAATTCAGTAATTAAAAAAAAAGTTTGTCATTTTAACGGAGAGAAACCCAATTTTTTTTTTCTTTTTCTTTTTTTGGCTTTATATACTATTTGACACTAACCAAAAAAAAAAAAAAAAAAAAAAACACCTCATTGCAGTCGAATCAATTCTGACTCATAGTGACCATATAGGATAGAGTAGAAGTGCTCCATAGGATTTCCAAGGAGCTGCTGGTAGATTCGAACTGCTGACGTTCTGGTTAGCAGCTGAGCTCTTAACCACTCTGCCACCAGGGCTCCTTTTGATACTAAAGGTCTTAAAAATATTATTGATCAACCCATCAAACTTTAGCCATGACAGATGAAAACTAACTACATCAAATAAATTCCCATTTTTATAAACCGTTTAGCTTCCTATCTTTGTCACCTATCTCTTATAGTACTACCTTTTGAAGTGGCAAAAGCAAACACATTCATTAGCAGAACCAAATATATATGTATACATCCTCTTTGTGATATAAAAAGCAAAAGTTCATGAACTTAATTTATAATGAACATCCATTAGCTCAATTTAACATCAGTAAATTACCTAACCGCCTCCCCCCCCAAAAAAACAAACAAGCACATTGCTGTTGAGTTGATTCCAACTCCTAGTGACCCTATAGGACAGTGGAACTGCCCCGTAGCGTTTTCAAGGAGCGACAGGTGGATTTAAACTGCTGGCCTTTTGGTTGGCAGCCAAGCACTTAGCCGCTGTGCACCAGGGCTCCAAATTCTCTAAAGATCTTGAAGTTTTCTTTATCAAGCCTATTTACCGCAAAACTTAATTACTGTTGAAATAAAATTTGTTTAAATATTCTAAAATTTTATCCAAATATTACCTCTTTCTTATCAAACATTGCCTATATATATATATATATATTTCCATCTAACCTTAGCCCTTTTAAAATTTCGCCACCTGGTTTTGGAGTCAAAAAATGTCTCTACTCCACCTGATCACTTTATTCATTGGTATGCATATGAGCTTTTGTGTGAGAGTTCCAAAACTGAGGCACTTAGCTCTGTCAAAGTGACTGTCCTGGGTCTATATTTTAGCCTTTCCCTATTCCTCAGCAACTGTTAACCTTGACCAGACTTAATCTTACAACTAAGAAAATGTTTTTGTTTTGTTTTGTTTTTCTCTGTGGTTAAGCTAAGGATAGGGAAACAATGTCTCTAAAGGGAGAGTCTTGATGCAAGGGCCTTATCAGAAATCTCCTACACAAGCAACTCCCTGGGGATGTTTGCTAGGGATTGGTATCTTAGCAGAATTTTCTCAGAAAGGAATGTTATCACCGTGTAAACTCCCCTTTTAGTCATAAACTGCAATTATCTAAAATAACCAATCTAATAGAAGCACACATATACACTTTGAACCAATCCCTATCAAGTCCCCTCTTCAAGTTATCCAACCTGCTGCCTCCTTACATCACTGAGCACCAATCAGAAATTTTGCATTGTTAATTCCTGGCTTAAGCATATAAATATGTCTTTGTACCCTCACCACTTCACAGCGTTCTAGTTTCACTTTGTGAGCTGAACGTTTTCCACTGTTCAAATTGTATTGAACCTTCTTTAAATCTCTTTGCTTTTATTTTAACAGAGTACAAGTTTTTACTCTTTGACACCTTAGGTATCTGACTGGGGGTGAAAATATTTCCCCATTTTGAGTGCGTTTTCATTTTGATTTTTATAATTCGACCTTTTAAAATTCCTCTACAACAAAAGGAACTTGTTTATGGTTCTTTCATCTTGGGAAGCCACTTAGTTTCTGATTACTGTATTAGGAGAGAGTTTTCCCTGTTTTCACCTCAATGGCCATCTTATTTGTCATATTTTTAATATCTTTAAAAGATCCCCACCCTGAATGTAAAATGGTACAGCCACTTTGGAAATCAATTTGGCACTTCCTTAAAAAGGTAGAAATGGAACTATCATATGACCCAGCAATTCCACTCCTTAGAATATACCCTAAAGAAATAAGAGCTTTCACACAAACAGATATATGCACACCCATGTTTACTGCAACATTGTTTACAAATATTTTCACCCCCAGTCAGAGACCTAAGGTGTCAAAGAGTAAAAACTTGTATTCTGTTAAAATAAAAGCAAAGAGATTTAATGAAGGTTCAATACAATTTGAACAGTGGAAAACGTTCAGCTCACAAAGTGAAACCAGAATGCTGAGAAGTGGTGAGGATACAAAGACATATTTATATGCTTAAACCAGAAATTAACAATGCAAAATTTCTGATTGGTGCTCAGTGATGTAAGGAGCCAGCAGGCTGGATGGAAGCAACCAAGGTGCCCAACAACGGATGAATGGATGAATAAATTACAGTATAGTCACATAATGGAATACTATGCAACAATTAAGAACAGCAATGAATCTGTGAAACATTTCATAACATGGAGGAATCTGGAAGGCGTTATGCAGAGTGAAATTAGTCAACTGCAAAAGAACAAGTATTATATGAGACCATGATTATAAGAACTCTAGATAAAGTTTAAATGCAGAAGAAAATATCCTTTGATGGTTACGAGGGTGGGGAGGGAAGGAAAGTGATATTCACTAACTAGATAGTAGACAAATTTTTTTTTAGGTGAAGGGAAGGGCAACACATAACACAGGGATAGTTGGTACAACTGGATTAAACCAAAAGCAAAGAAGTTTCCTGAATACAACCAAAAGCTTTAAAGGCCAGAGTAGCAGGGATGGGGGTCTGGGGGCCATGGTTTCAGGAGACATCTAGGTCAATTGGCATAACAAAATTTATTAAGAAAACATTCTGCATCCCACTTTGGTGAGAGGTGTCTAGGGTCTTAAATGATAGCAGGTGGCCATCTAAGATGCATAAACAGGTCTCAACCTACCTGGAGCAAAGGAGAATGGAGAACACCAAAGGCACAAGGTAAATATGAGCCCAAGAGACAGAACGGGCCACATAAACCAGAGACTGCATCAGCCTGAGACCAGAAGAACTAGATGGTGCCCAGCTACCACTGATCACTGCCCTGACAGAGAACACAACAGAGAATCCCTGATGGAACAGTAGAACACTGGGATGCAGATCTTAAATTCTGGTAAAAAGACCAGGCTTAATGGTCTGACTGAGACTGGGGGGACCCTGATGGTCATAGTCCCCAGACCCTTTGATAGCCCAGGATTGGAACCATTCCTGAAACCAACTCTACAGACAGGGATTTGCCCAGATTATAAGATAGACAATGATGCTAGTGGGGAGTGAACTTTGTGTCTCAAGTAGACACATGAGACTACGTGGGCAACTCCTGTCTGGTGGCAAAAGGAGAAGAAAGAGGGGGAGAGCAGCTGGTTGAATGGACACGGGGAATACAGGGTGGAGAGGAGAAATGTGCTGTCTCGTTAAGGGGAGAGCAGCTGGGAGTGCATGGCGGGGTGTGTATGGCTTTTCATATGAGAGACTGACTTGATTTGTAAACTTTCACCTAAAAGCACAATAAATAAATTAAAACCAAAAAAAATTCCCACCCTGTTGGAACGGTCCCTTGACTCTCTCTCTCAGTAAGCAGTTTAACCTTTCTTCTTTAACATAATATTCTCTCTAATGGTCTTGTTAACCTACCTAACTGTTGAAACATTTTTTAAATTTTTTATGTCTCGGTTTTGTCTCACCCTTCCCTTTTTCTCATTCTGGGACAACCAGTCTCTTTTTCTTTGAACAAAAATACTGTCTTCTGCTTAACAAAACATACCTCATATATTCAATCTAGCTGAAGTTACTTAAAAAAGATCTTGGAAACTGCTTTTAAATCAACATACTACAAAACTGAAGAATCTTTGTCGGAATGAAATTGCTTTCATTAAATCCTGGGAATATTAGAACTATTTAATTTATATAAAAATATAGGCACCTATTTATAAGGAATATAATATTCTAAATTGATAACATCATCTGAAAGCAGAAAAATATTTCACTTTCATAACCCTATCTTCTGTGTGCTTTAAAGAATCTTTTAGGGAAGCAATTTAGAACAATTTGCTTTTTTGTTATACCAATCAAAATAAACAATCCATACTTTTTTTCTTTCACTTTTCAAATGAGCCAATTTATATCAAAAGTTTCTCAAAGTGGTTACTGAAGTCCCAAATCATTCTTAGTGAAGTCATGCCATTTAAAAAGACATGAACACATATATGAAGTCATTTTTCTGTAAGAGGAAAGAACTGAGACTTAAAATTACTGCACAGAAATTGGCAACTGTCAGCCTCAGCCTCCAACTTAAGGTTGAGCAGAAAAAAGTAAGACAGAACACGCTCTCTAAATCAAAGCCAAAGCTTCAGGACAAAAAATGAGACAAAAAGGAAAACCATCAACTCACCAGCCTGTGGGGCTAGTTCAAATAATAGACTGATATGGCCTAAATGCCTCTTTTCTTTTCCTTTTTATGATAATCAACAATTTCAGATGGTGCCACATTTTTAAAGAGTACAACACAAAACAAAGCAAATAGAGAACCCAGTTTTTAAAACGTTTACTGCAATCTCGAGGAAAAAAATAATTTCTAAACCCATAAGTTTAAAACTTACTAACCTGCCAGAGTCTCAGATGGACTCAGCTGAATCCCTTTTAAAAATGTCCTAATGCCTCTGTCATACCCAGTCCAACTTTCTATTTATTGAACCCAATCTGATTCCCCTGGGACTCAGTCCAAAGAGAGTGTTCAAACAATGCAAATGGAAAGCAATAACAAAACCTGAGCACCAAACAGAAGTTCCCCAAAGAGGAAAGAAAATACAATGCAAAAAGAATTCATTTTTCCAAAGTGGAAGAAGGACAGAGCAGATAGAAGCCCATTTTCCCAAAATGGCCACAGAAGTTTCAAATTGCCTCTAGTATTTTCAGTCCATTTTTACAAACACAACTAGGAAGCTTATAGCATTTTGAACAGGCACCCCAAACCAGCATCCTGCTGTAGAAAAAATCACTTTTCTTAGAAGCCAAGGATCCTGTTCCTTTAGGTTGAAACTTCAGTTTCCCAGAGCCGAATACAATTCCTAACAGGGATTCTGCCATGTGGTTTGGTCTGTGTTTAGTTTCACAGTGTATCTCTGTTTCATGAGAGTTATCTTGTGGCTGGAGGGCAGCCTAATGCTTTAGTCCTTCCCATGATCAGCTCATGCTCACATGAGCATCTTTCTGTTGGTGATAGCACTCTAGAGGCCCTTAAAGTGCTCAGCTTATGCCCACGCATTCTGCAGCTTAAAAAGGCTCTAAGATTTTTTTGTAACAACCATCCAAAACCTAGTTTCAGTTTTTCTGAACCTAGTTTATTCTGCTGGTTAGAGACCTAGTCTTCTATGATTTCAACCGAGCAGCCAAGGTGCAACACAAAACATGGAGCTGAAGACCCAAGAGTTCTTACCACAGCCCCAAAGAGACTGGAAAGAAGCAATGAGCAAAAAGAAATGTTATATTGACCCAATTCCAGATTTCCTCCAAGGATTGGGATGTGGGAAAATGGCCTCAAGATTCCAATTCTGACATCATATTTCTGTTAAAACAAAAATCGTATTAAGCTGATAATACAAACTGATTGAAGTTTATTTAATACATAATTTGAAAATCAAGGTAGCTTTTCCATTAGAAAGTCATAGATGTTCGAGAGAGGAAAGAACTTTCAGAGATTTTTTTTTTAAATAATGCTTTATTGTGTTTTCAGTGAATGTTTACACAACAGTTTAAGTTGCCATTCAACAATTTCTACATAAATTGTTCAGTACCATTGGTTACATTCTTCACAATTCATGAACATTCTCATTATGTCCATTCTGGTTGTTTCATTTCCATTAATCTAGATTCCCTGCCCCCTTACATTCTTTTCTTTGTTTTAAAGTAATTGTTGACTCTCTGGTGTCATACAGATGATTTTTTAAAAGAGCACAATATTCCCAGGTAATATTCTTTATTTTGTGAGCCAATCTGTTATTTAGCTAAAAGATGGTATTATGGGCTAGTTTTGGTTAAAGTTCTGAACAGTATCTCAGGATAATAGTCACAGAAAGTCCTCCAATCTCAACCTATCCAGTAAGTCTGGATTTTTGTAAAAATTTGAGCTCTCTGTTCCACATTTTGTTTCCCATTCTGTAAGGACTCACCTATTATGGCCCTGATTAGAATGGTCAGCAGCGGTAGCCCGGCACCACCTAGCTTTTCATGATCCTATAGACTAGTTTGTTCTTTGAATCTTTGGTTTCCTTCTTTCTCTTTCACTCTGGACAAATACAGACCAATAGTTGTATCTTAGACGGCCCCTTGTAATCTATTCCAACCCCAGACACTACCCACCACATAGAGATGTAGAATATAAACTCAGTGAACTATATTATGCCAACTGACCTAGTTGTTCCATGAGACTATGGTCCTAAGCTTTCAAACCCAGAAAACCAAGCCCACAAATTATTTGGTTACTTCTTAAGTATCTGTAACTGTACCCTCATGAGCTTTATTACATATATGAACATATATGCATGCACACATTTACATGCATAAACACATACATACATATACACACCGTTCATCTGTCAGTTTGTCATACTGTGGTAGCTTCCATGTGGCTGTGATGCTGGAAACTATGCCACCAGTATTCCAAATACCAGAAAGGTCACCCATAGTGGACAGGTTTCAGTAGTACTTCCAGATTAAGACACACTGGGAAGAAGGACCAGGAAACCTACTTCTAAAAAAATTGGTAGCAGGGGTACCTAAAAGAAAGACAAAAGGCTTTTTGAAGAGAGAATTGGCAGTATTTGTGAGTGATGGGAAACTGGAAAACCAAAGATGGAAGAGTCCAAGGCATGATTCCATCTTTCGCTAAGATTCTTAAGAACCTAAAAATGGAATTTGTCTTTCCTTCCATTTTTTCTCATAATTTAAGCTTAGCGATGGATTTATTTTAAGGTACCATGGTAGGATATTGGTTTTAGGAAAGTCGTATTCCTAATATGTTGTGATTCTAAAGTGGAGGCCCAGTAAATAACAGTTTTCTCTCTTTCTCAAGCAATGGTGTTCACTATTATAACTAATACGTACTCATTAAGTCATCAGAACTTACAAAGGAAATTTTCGGCATAGGTAGTCAAAGTTGCAATTATTTTGGGTTTATATCCACCACTCATCTGTCAGTTTGTCCTACTGTGGAGGCTTGCATGGGGCTGTAATGCTGGAAATTACGCCATCAGTATTACAAATACCAGCAGGGTTACCCATGGTGGACAGGTTTCAATGTAGCTTCCAGACTAAGACAGACTGGAAAGAAAACCTGGCAATCTACTTCTTAAAAAATTGACCAGTGAAAACTTCGTGGATAGCAACAAAAATTATCTGATATAGTGCTGGAACATGAGCCCCTCAGGTTGGAAGGCACTCAAAATATGATTGGAGTAGAGCTGTCTCAACAAAGCAGAGTCAACTTTAATTACATGGTTGGAGTCAAGCTTTCAAGACTTTCATTTGCTGATGTGGCATGACTCAAAAGGAAAAGAAACAGCTGTAAACCTCCATTAGTAATCATGTGGAACATAGAAAGTGTGAATCAAGGAAAATCAGCAGTTGTAAAAATGAAATGGAATGCTTGAAGATTGATATCCTAGGCACTAGTAAGCCATTGTCAGGACAGGTATTGGCTATTTTGAATCACATAATCTGCTGGGAATGACAAATTGAAGAGAAACGGCAAAAAATTCATCTTCAATAAGAACATTCAAGATCTATCCCAAAATACAATGCTGTCAGTGATAGAATAATATCGATATGTCTGCAAGGAAGATCAGTTAATATGACTATTATTCAAATTTATGCACCAAACACAAATGCAAAATATGAAGAAATTAAAGATTTTTACCAATCTCTGCAATATGAAATGGATCAAACATGCAATCAATATGCATTTATAATTACCAGTGATTGGAATGCAAAAGTTGGAAACAAAGAAGCAGCAGCAATATTTGGAAACCATGGCTATGGTAATAGAAATGATGCTGGATGTTGCATAATAGAATTTTGCAAGACCAATGACTTATTCACTGGAAATACCTTTTTTCAACAGCATAAATGGCAACTATACACATAAAAAAAAGAACCAGATTGACTACATCTGTGGAAAGATATGATGGAAAAGCTGAATTACAGTCATCAGAACAAGGCCAGGGGGCTGACTTTAGAAAGAACCATAAATTTCTCATATGCCAGTTCAAGTTGAAGCTGAAGAAAGTCAGAACAAGCCCACAAGAGCCAAAATATCACCTTGAGTATATTCCATCTAAATTTAGAGACCATCTCAAGAATAGATTTGACCCATTGGACACTCATGACTGAAGTCCAGACAAGTTGTGGAATGACATCAAGGACATCATACATGAAGAAAGCAAGAAGTCACTAAAAAGACGGGAAAGAAAGAAAAGACCAAAACGTATGTTAGAAGAGACTCTGAAACTTGCTCTTGAACATAGAATAGCTGAAGTGAAACAATGAAGCAAAAGAGCTGAACAGAAGATTTCAAAGGGCAGCTTAGAAAGACAAAGTAAAATATTATAATGAAATGTGCAAAGACCTAGAGTTAGAAAACCAAAAGGAAAGAACAAGCTCAGCATTTCTCAAGCTGAAAGCTGAAGAAAACATTTAAGCCCAAGTTGCAATATTGAGGTATTCTAAGAGGAAAGTATTAAATGATGCAGGAAGCATCAAAAAAAGATGGAAGGAATACATAGTCATTGTACCAAAAAAAGTGGTCAATTTTCAACCATTTCAGGAGGTAACATATGATCAAGAACTGATGGTAGTGAAGGAAGAAGCCCAAGCTGCACTGAAGGCATTGGCAAAAAGCAAAGCTCCAGGAATTGATGGAATACCAGTTAAGATGTTTCAACAAGTGAACACAGTGCTGGAAACACTCACTGCTCTATGCCAAGAAATTTGGAATACAGCTACCTGGCCAACTGAAAGGAAGAGATCAATATTTGTGCCCATTTCAAAGAAAGGTGGTCCAATAGAATGCAGAAATTATCAAACAATGTCATTAATATCACACAAGTAAAATGTTACTGAAAATTACTCAAAAGTGTTTACAGCAATACATAAACAGGGAACTGCCAGAAGTTCAAGCTTGATTCAGAAAAGGATGTAGAATGAGGGATACCATTGCTGATATAAGATGCATCTTGGCTTAAAGCAAAAGAATACCAGAAAGATGTTTACCTGTGTTTTATTGACTGTGCAAAGGCATTCAACTGTGTAGATCATAACAAATTGTGGATAACATTGGGAAGAATGGAAATTCCAGAACACTTAATTGTGCTCATGAGGAACCTGTACATAGACTAAGAGGCAGTCGCTCAAACAAAACAAAGGGATATTGCTTGGTTTAAAATCAGGACAGGTTTGTGTCAGGGTTGTATTCTTTCACCATACTTATTCAATCTGTATGCTGAGCAAATAATCCAAGAAACTGTACTACATGAAGAAGAATGCAGGATCAGGGTTGGAGGAAGACTCGTTAGCAACCTGCAATATGCTGAAAGTGAAGAGCACTTCAAGCACTTACTGAAGAAGATCAAAGACGGCAGCCTTCAGTATGGATTACACCTCAACATAAAGAAAACAAAAATTCTCACAACTAGACCAATAAGCTTCATGATAAATTGAGAGGATTTCATTTTACTTGAATTCAGAATCAACGCCCATGGAAGCTGCAGTCAAGAAATCAAAGTATTGCACTGGGCAAATCTTCTGCAAAAGACCTCTTTAAAGTGTTAAAAAGCAAAGGTGTCACTTTGAGGAGTAAGGTGCACCTGACCTAAGCCATAGTATTTTCAATCCCCTCATATGCATGGGAAAGCTGGACAATGAATAAGGAAGACTGAAGAAGAATTGATTCCTTTGAATTACGGTGTTGGAGAAGAATACTGAGTATACCACGGACTGCCAGAAGAATGAACAAGTCTGTCTTGGAAGAAGTACAGCCACAATGCTTCTTAGACACAAAAATGGCGAGACTTCATCTCAGATACTTTGGATATGTTATCAGGAGTGACATGTTATCAGTATGGATCAGTCCCTGAAGAAGGACATCATGCTTGGTAGAGGGTCACTGAAAAAGAGGAAGACCCTGGATGAGATGGATTGGAGTGGCTGCAACAATGGGCTCAAGCATAATAATGACTGTGAGGATGGCACAAGATGGGGTAGTGTTTTGTTCTATTGTGCATGGGTTCACTATGTGCCAGAACCAACTTTACAGCACCTAACAACAACAGCAGAACTAGCAAATCTGTCTTGGATGAAGTCCAGCCAGAACGCTTCTTAGAAAGGAGGGTAGAGAAACTTCTCTTACATAGTTTGGATATCTTATCCTGAAGGACTGGTCCCTGGAAAAGGATATCATTCTTGGTAAAATTGTTGTTAGGTGCCATTGAGTTGGTTCTGACTCATAGCGAGTAGAGATCAGCAAAAAAGAGGAAGACCCTTAATGAGATGGATTGACACAGTGACTGCAAAGATAGACTCAAACATAGCAACGATTGTGAGTATGATACAGGACAGGGCAGTGTTGCATGTAGGGTCTTGGAACTGACTTCATGGCACCTAACAACAACAATATTAACAACCACATATACATACATATGTATACTTACATATACATACTTATTCATGTATATCTCTACATATATACTTGCACATTTTTTGTTGCTGTTTTTGCAAAATTATATATGCTGTAGCAATTACCAAAAGTCCTTTCTCGTGTACGTCTTAGTGACATTATTTACCTTGGTTAAGCTGTGCTTACCTCACCCTCATCCAATGTTACCTTTCACAAAAGTTACCAATGTTTACTATCTAGAGAGTGTGAACCCTCCTCACCCGCTCATCCCTGGTAACCACTAATGAACGTTAGTTTCTGTGTATTTACCTACTCATGTCATTTCATAAAAGAAAGAACATACAATATTTGTTTTTTTGTAATTTACTAATTTTATTTGACATAATATCTTCCAGGTTCATCCACGTCGTAACATGTTTTGGGTACTCATTTTCCTTTATCACTAAGTAGCATTCAATTGTATGTATGTACCACATTTTACTTATTCATTCATTTATCGGTGTGCTTTAGGTTGCTTCCATCTTTTTCTTTTGTGGTGCATATGTCTGTTTATGTCACTTCTATTAGATTCTTAGAGTATAAACCTATGGTCATATGGCGGTTCTACCTGTACTTTTTTTTTTTTTTTTGAGGAACTGCCGACTGTTTTCTATAATGGTTGTATCATTTTGCACCCCCACCAGCGATGCATGAGGGCTCCAGTTTCTCTGCATCCTTTCCAACCCTTGTTATTTCCCTTTTTTGGTTTTTAGTCTTAACCACCTTAGTGGGAGTGAAATGATATCTTACTGCAGTTCTGATTTGCATGTCTCTGGTGACTAATGATGTTGAGCATCTTTTCATGTGTCTGTTGGCCATTTTTCCAAAGGATCTTATGCCCTATCTTAGTGACATTACCACAGAAACAGGGCCAGAGCAATATTTACACAACAACAATTTACCTTAGGAAGTCAGCTTCTAGACTGACCTTGGAGTTTCTGTTTCTTGAAACTGACTGCACATAGATAATTCTTCAAAAGAGAACAATGCCTAAAGCAAAATGGCCTTTACTAATTTATCTAGACCATTGTTTGGCTCAAAGATGACTAAGAAACCAGTTTGTTCAAGGCTCAAAGTTCAAAAGAACATCTCAGGGCAATGCCCTGTGAAAGTCACCTGACTTTCATGCACCCCAGAAATCTGTATTCCAGGAGAACTAAAACTGTTTCTCAGTTCCAAAATGATGTCCCTGCAAACCCCTGCACCATAGAAAGGTTCCCAAACACCACTATCTCATAAGGGCATTACGCCATATCTTATAACAAAAGCTTAGTGGTAATAAAATGTATATTTCACATTCAAAATAGAAACAGAACACCAGAGAAGTGTCATTGCCATGACATACAAAGAAACCTGTTGTTGTTTGGAAGTAGCAGAGCAAGATTGCATCATGAGCTCCGCCACATGGTCACAGTCAATGCAAAGCTTGTGCTAAGCAACGTACAGCAAGTTTCACTCAATTTTGCAAAATTTTTGTTCTTTGTCCACACGACTCTATGCTATGCTGGTCTAAAGATCTTAGTTCCAAAGAAAGAAACATTCCCACCAGGAGACACAACAATGATTCTATTAAGCTGGAAGTTAAGAATGCCACCTGGCCACTTTGGGCTTCTTTTGCCTCTGAATCAATGGGCAAAGAAAGGAGTTACTGAACTAGCTGGTGTGATAGATCCTGGTTACCAAGAGGAAATTGGACTGTTATTACACCGTGGAGGTAAAAAAGAGTATATCCGGAATACAGGAGATCCCTTTGGGCATCTTTTAGTGATATCATGGCTTGTGATTAAAGTCAATGGAAAACTACAACACCATCACACTATATAAAGTTTATATAACTGTTCCCTTTTGAATAGTGCCTAAATATACAATACTTACATATAACATCAAGTTGTCAATTCATATATATATATACACACACATATATGGAGAGAGAGGTTTTTGATATGTTGAAGGTATTTTTTCCTATGAAATTTATTTTCCAAAGGGGGATATGAGGCTAAAAATAAAAAAGAGCATATTATACCCAAAGTAAATAGAAGAAAATAATACTAAATCAATGAAATATGAAAAAAGGCAAGTAAAATAAACAGTGAAACCAACATGTTGGTTTTTTGAAGTGACTTTTAAAATTGATGAACCTCTTATTAGACTCAGAAAAAAGAGAAGATATATTACCAATATCAAGAATTAAAGATGGCAAGGCAGGGCAAAGATGGCAGAATAGCCAGATGCTTCCAGCGATCCCTCTTACAACAAAGACCCCAAAAAATCAAATGAAATGATTATATATATGACAAGCTAGGAGCCCTGAACATCAAAGGCATACTCAGAAAACAGAATGAGTGGCATGGGGAGGAAAGAGACGGTTCAGAAACGGAGAGGAGTTGCCGGACCTGAATCACTGGGATCCCTCAGGCACCACTCCCAGGCATGGCTGTGGCGGGCTGGTAGTAGCGTTTCGCTGCAGTTTCCTCAGGGAGAAGCAGCCAGCTGCACAGCCAACTCACACATCCGGACTAGAAAAGACTGGCACTCTTGGCAAAAGCTAAGTACTTGCATATATTTTACCACGCCCCCAGCCCCTAAAGCAGACTTCAGTGGCTGTTGATTTCCCCGAGCCTGATATAGGCCATTTGAGCACCTCAAGCCATGTTCCCAGACTTGGAGAAGGAAAAAATTCACAACAGGGGGAAAAGATAATTTCCGGCTCCACTAACCTGGGGAGCTCTGGACAGAAGTGGCTCCTGTCCAGCCATATCTGGTGCGTAGATTTTGAATACCTTTCCCCTCTGCATGGACCTGTGTGGGCCTGTTTCAGGAGAATAGGCCTTTGCTGGCAGACTGCAACTGTTTAAGCTCTGCAGTGGAGAAGAGGGTATTTGATGTTTCACACCATTTTGCCTATTAAACAGGGTCCACACCTACCCACATCAGGGACCTATGGACTAGTGGCTCCACTTAGGTCACCCAGCCACCCACAACAGGGGTCCAGGGATAAGTGTACCTCCCAGTCGTTACAACCAAAAGCATTGAGTGCCCATGGTCCCTCTGCAGAATCCACCCACCTGTATGCTCTAGGGAACTGGGACATGCTTTCCTCAGAGACACTCAGGGATAGTTCTCGGGCTCTGCCCTGTTCAGAGCATGACAACCTGCTGCTACCAGATACCAGGATCAACACCAAACACTCCTGCCCCTCTAAGAGTGTAGGACAGAGCCTGTACCACGTACTCAGTGATGAGCTGCCTGGACACTTGAGCTGAATCCACACAAGAAAACTGAATGGACTCATAACCTCATATACCTGATAACAACTCTAGCCATCTGGTGACAGGACATCACAGCTCCAAAGGTGAAAATAATCACGCTAGTTCACTCAAGCAACCCATTTGGGCACATCAAAACAAAACAAAGAAAGAAACTAGGATACAGTAAGCAAACAAAATAAACTAATACAATATCTTATAGATGGCTCAGAGACAATAGTCAATATCAAGCCACGTAAAGAAGCAGACTGTGATTCCTTCAAGAAGCTCTCAAAGCAGAAAATTAAAAGATCTTCTGGTGCCTTCCTGGAATTACCGGAAGCAGAATTCAAAAGATTAATATACAGAGCTCTTTAGGAGATCAGGCAATATGCAGAACAAGCTAAGGAACACACAGATAAAACAGTTGAAGAAATTAAAAAGGTTATTCAAGAATATGATGAAAAATTTAATAAGCTGCAAGAATCCATACAGAGACAGCAATCAGAAATTCTGAAGATTAACAGTAAAATTACAGAATTAGACAACTCAACAGAAAGTCAGAGGAGCAGAACTGAGGGAGCAGAAGGCAGAATGGGTGTCCTTGAAGATAAAGCACTTGATGCCAATATATTTGAAAAAAATCAGATAAAAGTATTTTAAAAAATGAAGAAACCTTAAGAATCATGTGGGACTCAATCAAGACAAATAACCTACAAGTGATTGGAGTACCAGAACAGGAAAGGATAAGAGAAAATACGGAGAGAATTGTTGAAGATTTGTTTGCAGAAAACTTCCCTGATATCGTGAAAGATGAGAAGATATCAACCCAAGATGCTCATCAAACTCCACATATGAAATATTTTAATAGAAAGTCACCAAGACATATTATAATCAAATTTGCCAAAACCAAAGATAAAGAGAGAATATTAAGAGCAGCTAGGGATAAATGAAAAGTCACCTACAAAGGAGAATCAATAAGAATAAGCTCAAACTCCTTGGCAGAAACTATGCAGGCAAAAAGGAAATAAGATGACTTATATAAAGCATTGAAGGAAAAAAATTGCTAGCCAAGGATCATACATCCAGCAAAACTATGTCTCAAATATGAGGGTGATATTAGGACATTTCCAGATCAACAGAAGTTTAGGGAATTTGGAAAAACCAAACCAAAACTACAAGAAATACTAAAGGGAGTTCTTCGGATAGAAAATCAATAATATTGGGTATCAACCCAAGACTAGAACACTGGACAGAGCAATCAGATGTCAACCCAGATAGGGAAATCACAAAAATAAATCAAGATAAAAAAATGCTCAAAACAGGGAAACAGCAATGTCCTTATGTGAAAGAAGACATCATTACAATAATAAAGAGGGGCTTAAGAAATGTAGACATAAATCATATGGAGAGGAAGACAAAGGGATATAAAGAAACAAAAGTTAGGTTTAAACTAAGAAAAATAGGGATAAATATTAAGGTAACCACAAAGGAGACTAACGACCCTACTCATCAAAATAAAATACAAGAAAAAAAATAGAGACTCAGCAGAAACAAAATCAACAACAAGAATAAGGGGAAAAGACAATACTCAACACAAAAAAATTAAGTGGGAAAAAGAAAATGTCAACAACACACAAAAAAGGCTTCAGAATGACAGCACTAAACTCATACTTATCCATGATTATTCTGAATGTAAATGGACTAAATCCACCAATAAAGAGACAGAGAGTGGCAGAATGGATTAAAAAAACAGCATCCGTCTATATGCTGCCTACAGGAGACACATCTTAGACTTAGAGACACACACAAACTAAAACTCAAAGGATGCAAAAAATATATACCAAGCACGGGACAATCCAAAAAGAGCAAGAGTGGCAATATTAATTTCTGACAAAATAGACTTTAAAGTGAAATCCACCACAAAGGATAAGGAAGGGCACTGAATAATGATTAAAGGGACAATATACCAGGAGGATATAACCATACTGAATATTTATGTGTCCAATAATAGGGCTACAAGATACATAAAACAAACTCTAACGCCATTGAAAAGTGAGATAGACTTCTCCACAATTATAGCAGGAGACTTCAACACACCTCTTTCAGTGAGGGACAGGACATCGAGAAAGAGACTCAATAAAGACATGGAAGATCTAAATGCCACAATCAACCAACTCGACCTCATAGACATATACGGAACAATCCACCCAACAGATGCCAAGTATACTTTCTTTTCTAGTACACATGGAACATTCTGTATAGTGGACCACATATTAAGTCATAAAGCAAGCCTTAGCAGGATCCAAAACATCAAAATATTACAAAGCATCTTCTCTGACCATAAGGCCATAAATATAGAAATCAGTAACAGAAAAAGCAGGGAAAAGAAATCAAACACTTGGAAACCAAACAATACCCAGCACAAAAAAGGCTGGGTTATAGAAGATATTAAGGATAGAATAAGGAAATTCATAGAATCCAATGAGAATGAAAACAGTTCCTATCAGAACCTTGGGGACACAGTGAGAGCAGTGCTCAGAGGTCAATTTATATCAGTAAGTGCACAAATACAAAAAGAAGAAAGGGCCAAAATCAAAGAAATATCCCTACAAGTTGAACAAATAAAAAGAGAGCAACAAAAGAAACCCTCAGGCACCAGAAGAAAGGAAATAATAAAAATTAGAGCAGAACTAAATTAAATAGAAAACAGAAAAACCATTGAAAGAGTTAACAAGACCAAAAGCTGGTTCTTTGAAAAAATTAACAAAATTGATAAACCATTGGCCAAACTGACCAAAGAAAAACAGGAGAGGAAGCAAATAACCCAAATTAGAAATGAGATGGGTGGTATTACAACAGACCCAACTGAAGCTAAAAGAATCATATCAGATTACTATGAAAATTGTACTCTAACAAATTTGAAAACCTAGAAGAAATGGACGAATTCCTAGAAACATACTACCTACCTAAACTAACACAAACAGAGGTAGGTCAACTACATAGACCCACAACAAGAGATTGAGATGGTAAAAAAAAAATTCCCAGCAAAAAAAGTCCTGGCCCAGACAGCTTTACTGCAGAGTTCTACCAAACATTCAAAGAAGAATTAACACCACTACTACTAAAGGTATTTCAGAACATAGAAAAGGACGGAATACTCCCAAACTCATCCTATGATGCCAGCATATCCCTGATACCAAAACGAGTTAAAGACACCACAAAAAAAGAAAATTACAAACCTATATCCCTCATGAACTTAGATGCAAAAATCCTCAAAAAAATTCTAGCCAATAGAATTCAACAACATATCAAAAGAATAATTCACCATGACCAAGTGGGATTCATACCAGGTATGCAGGGATGGTTCAACATTAGGGAAAGAATTAATGTAATCCACCACATAAATAAAACAAAAGACAAGAATCACATGATTTTATCAGTCGATGCAGAAAACGCATTTGACAAAGTTCAACACCCATTCATGATAAAAACTCTCAGCAAAATAGGAATAGAAGGAAAATTCCTCAACATAATAAAGGGCATTTATACAAAGCCAGTAGCCAACATCATCCTAAATGGAGAGAGTCTGAAAGCATTCCCCTTGAGATCAGGACCCAGACAAGGATGCCCTTTATCACCACTGTCATTTGACACTTTGCTGGAGATCCTAGCCACAGCAATTAGGTTAGATAAAGAAATAAAGGGCATCCAGATTGGTAAAGAGGAAGTAAAAATATCTATATTTGTAGATGACAGTGTCTTATACACAGAAAACCCTAAGGAATCCTCAAGAAAACTACTGAAACTAATAGAAGAGTTCAGCATACTATCAGAATACAAGATAAACATACAAAAATCAGTTGGATTCCTCTACACCAACAAAAAGAACATTGAAGAGGAAATCACCAGTTCAATACCATTCACAGTAGCCCTCAAGAAGATAAAATACCTAGGAGTAAATCTTACCAGAGATGTAAAAGACCTATACAAAGAAAACTGCAAGACGCTACTGCAAGAAGCCAAAAGAGACATACATAAGTGCAAAAATATACCTTGCTCATGGATGGGAAGACTAACATTGTAAAAATGTCTGTTCTAGCAAAAGCAATCTGTAGCTACAATGCAATTCCTATTCAAATTCCAATGGCAATTTTTAATGAGATGGAGAAATAAATCACCAACTTGATATGGAAGGGAAAGAGGCCCCAGATAAGTAAAGCATTACTGAAAAAGAAGAACAAAGTGGGAGGCCTCACTCTACCTGATTTTAGAACCTATTAAACTGCCACA
This sequence comes from Loxodonta africana, assembly GCF_030014295.1. NCBI lineage: Eukaryota > Metazoa > Chordata > Mammalia > Proboscidea > Elephantidae > Loxodonta > Loxodonta africana. The sequence goes on along the minus strand of NC_087344.1, from coordinate 205,607,603 downwards.
GTAGTCAAAACAACCTGGTACTGGTACAACAACAGATACATAGACTGATGGAACAGAATTGAGAATCCAGATATAAATTGATCCACATATGAGCAGCTGGTATTTGACAAAGGCCCAAAGACAGTTAAATGGGGAAAAGACAGTTTCTTTAACAAATAGTGCTGGCATAACTTGATATCCATCTGCAAAAAAAATGAAACAAGACCCATACCTCACGCCATGCACAAAAAGGAACTCAAGACTTAAATATAAACACTAAAATGATAAAGATCATGGAAGAAAAAATAGGGACAATGCTAAGAACCCTAATACATGGTATAAACAGTGTACAAAACATTACTAACATGCCGAAAAGAAACTCAATACCTGGGAGCTCCTCAAAATCAAACACCTATGCTCATCTAAAGACTTCCTTCAAAAAAGTAAAAAGATTACCTCAGACTGGGAAAAAGTTTTTAGCTGTGACATTTCCCATCAGTGCCTGATCTCTAGAATCTATATGACACTGCAAAAACTCAACTACAAAGAGACAAATAACCGTATTAAAAAAGGGCAAAAGATATGAACAGGTACTTTACTAAAGAAGACATTTGGTCAGCAGACAGATACATAAGGAAATCCTCACATTCACTAGCCATTAGAGAAACGCAAATCAACACTACAATGAGATTCCATCTCACTCCAACAAGGCTGGCATTGATCCAAAAACAAAAAATAATAAATGTTGGAGAGGTTGTGGAGAGACTGGAACACATATACACTGCTGGTGGGAATGTAAAATGGTACAACCACTTTGGAAATTCATTTGGCACTTCCTTAAAAGGCTATAAATAGACCTACCATACGATCCAGCAATCCGACTCCTTGGAATATATCCTAGAGAAATAAGAGCCTTTACACAAACAGATATATGCACAGCCATGTTCGTTGCAGTTCAAATCTGCCAGGTGTTCCTTGGAAACTCTATGCGGCAGTTCTACTCTGTCCTATAGGGTTGTTATGAGTCGGAATTGACTCGACGGTACCGGGTTGGGTTTTAATGGCTTAAGATCGTGAGCATTTCTTCACGTATCTGTTAGCTACCTGAATATCTTCTTTACTGAAGTGCCTATTCATATCCTTTGCCCATTTTTTAATTGGGTTATTTGTCTTTTTGTAGTTGAGTTTTTGCAGTATGATGTAGATTTTAGAGATCAGGCACTGATTGGAAAGGGTACAACTAAAAGCTTTTTCCCAATCTGTAGGTAATCTTTTTACTCTTTTGGAGGAAGTGTTTGGATCCGCATAGGTGTTTGATTTTGAGGAGCTTCCAGGTATTGAGTTTATCTTCAGCATTGTTAGTAATGTTTTGTATACTGCTTATGCCATGTATTAGTGTTCCTAACGTTGTTCCTATTTTTTCTTCCATGATCTTTATCATTTCAGTGTTTATATTTAGGTCTTTGATCCATTTTGGGTTCCTTTTTGTGCATGGTGTGAGGTATGGGTCTTCTTTCATTTTTTTGCAGATGGATATCAAGTTATGCCAGCACTATTTGTTAAAGAAACTGTCTTTTCCCCATTTAGCTGTCTTTGGGCCTTTGTCAAATACCAGCTGCTCATATGTGGATCAATTTATATCTGGATTCTCAATTCTGTTCCATCAGTCTATGTATCTGTTGTTGTACCAGTACCAGGTTGTTTTGACTACTGTGGCAGTTTAATAGGTTCTAAAATCAGGTAGAGTGAGGCCTCCCACTTTGTTCTTCTTTTTAAGCAATGCTTTACTTATCTGGGGCCTCTTTCCCTTCCACTCAAGTTGGTGATTTATTTCTCCATCTCATTAAAAATTGTCATTGGAATTTGAATAGGAATTGCATTGAAGCTACAGATTGCTTTTGCTAGAACAGACATTTTTACAATGTTAGTCTTCCCATCCATGAGCAAGGTATATTTTTGCACTTATGTATGTCTCTTTTGGCTTCTTGCAGTAGCGTCTTGCAGTTTTCTTTGTATAGGTCTTTTACATCTCTGGTAAGATTTACTCCTAGGTATTTTACCTTCTTGAGGGCTACTGTGAATGGTATTGAACTGGTGATTTCCTCTTCAATGTTCTTTTTGTTGGTGTAGAGGAATCCAACTGATTTTTGTATGTTTATCTTGTATTCTGATAGTATGCTGAACTCTTCTATTAGTTTCAGTAGTTTTCTTGAGGATTCCTTAGGGTTTTCTGTGCATAAGATCACGTCATCTGCAAATAGAGATGCTTTTACTTCTTCCTTATTAATTTGGATGCCCTTTATTTCTTTATCTAGCCTAGTTGCTCTGGCTAGGAACTCCAGCACAATGTTGAATAAGAGTGGTGACAAAGGGCATTTTTTCTGGTTCCCTATCTCAAGGGGAATGCTTTCAGACTCTCTCCATTTAGGATGATGTTGGCTATTGGCTTTGTATACATGCCCTTTATTAAAACCAAAAACCCTTTATTATGTTGAGGAATTTTCCTTCTATTCCTATTTTGCTGAGAGTTTTTATAACGAATGCATATTGAACATTGTCAAATGCCTTTTCTGCAACGATTGATAAGATCATTTGATTCTTTTATTTATATGATGGATTATATTATTTGTTTTTCTGATGTTGAACCATCCCCGCATACCTGGTATGAATCCCACTTGTTCATGGTGTATTATTTTTTTGATATGTTGTTGAATTTTATTGGCTAGAATTTTGTTGAAGATTTTTGCATCTAAGTTCATGAGGGATATAGGTCTGTAATTTTTTTGTGTGTGATGTCTTTACCTGATTGTGGTATCAGGGATATGCTGGCTTCATAGAATGAGTTTGGAAGTATTCTCTGTCCTTCTCTATGCTCTGAAATACCTTTAGTAATAAAAAAAAAAAAAAAAAAAGAGGTGTTAAACTCTTCTCTGAAAGTTTGGTAGAACTCTGCAGGGAAGCCATCCGGCCAGGGCTTTTTTTTGTTGGGAGTTTTTAAATTACCTTTTCAATTTCTTGTTTTGTTACAGGTTTATTTAGTTGTTCTACCTCTGTTTGTGTTAGTTTAGGTAGGTAGTGTGTTTCTAAGAATTCGTCCATTTCTTCTAGGTTTTCAAATTTGTTAGAGTACAATTTTTCGTAGCAATCTGATGTGATTCTTTTAATTTCAGTTGGATCTGTTGTAATATCGCCTATCTTATTTCTTATTCAGGTTATTTGTTCCTTTTCCTGTTGTTATTTTGTCAGTTTGCCCAATAGTTTATCAATTTTGTTAATTTTTTCAAAGAACCAGCTTTTGGTCTTGTTAACTCTTTCAATTGTTTTTCTGTTTTCTATTTCATTTAGTTCTGCTTTAATTTTTATTATTTCCTTTCTTCTGGTGCCTGAAGCTTTCTTTTCTTGCTCTCTTTATATTTATTCAAGTTGTAGGGATAATTCTTTGATTTTGGCCCATTCTTCTTTTTGGAAGTGTGCATTTATTGATATAAACTGACCTCTGAGCACTGCTTTCGCTGTGTCCCAGAGGTTCTGATAGGAAGTGTTTTCATTCTCATTGGATTCTATGAATTTCTTTATTCTATCCTCACTGTCTTTTATAACCCAGTCGTTTTTGAGCAGGGTTTTGTTCAGCTTCCAAATGTTTGGTTTCTCTTCCCTGGTTTTTCTGTTATTGATTTCTACTTTTACGGCCTTATAATCAGAGAAGATGGTTGGTAATATTTTGATGTCTTGGCTTCTGCTAAGGTTTGCTTTATGACCTAATATGTGGTCTAGTTTACAGGATGTTCCATGTGCACTAGAAAAGAGGTATACTTGGCTGCTATTGGATCGAGTGTTCCGATTACGTCTATGAGGTCAAGTTGGTTGATTGTGGCATTTAGATCTTCCGTGTCTTTATTGAGCTTCTTTCTGGATGTCCTGTCCTTCACCGAAAGAGGTGTTTTGAAGTCTCCTACTATAATTGTGGAGCAGTCTATCTCATTTTTCAATGCTGTTAGAGTTTGTTTTACGTATCTTGCAGCCCTGTCATTGGACGCATAAATATTCAGTATGGTTATATCCTCCTGGTGTATTGTCCCTTTAATCATTACATAGTGTCCTTCCTTATCCTTTATGATGGATTTAACTTTGAAGTCTATTTTGTGAGAAATTAGTATTGCCACTCCTGCTCTTTTTTTGATTGTTGTTTGCTTGATATATATTTTTTGCATCCTTTGAGTTTTAGTTTGTGTGTGTCTCTAAGTCTAAGGTGTGTCTCTTGTAGGCAGCATATAGATGGATTATGTTTTTTTTCATCCATTCTGCCACTCTCAGTCTCTTTATTGATGCATTTTGTCCATTTACATTCAGCATAATTATGGATATGTATGAGTTTAGTACTGTCATTCTGAAGTCTTTTTTTGTGTGTTGTTGACATTTTCTTTTTCCCACTTAATTTTTTTGTGCTGAGTAGTTTATCTTTATATATTGTCTTTTCCCCTTATTCTTGTTGTTGATTTTGTTTCTGCTGAGTCTCTATTTTTTTCTTGTATTTTATTTTGATGAGTAGGGTTGTTAGTCTCCTTTGTGGTTTAAGATTTACCCCTATTTTTCTAAGTTTAAACCTAACTTTTGTTTCTTTATATCCGTTTGTCTTCCTCTCCATATGAAAGATCTACAACTACATTTCTTAGCCTCTCTTTTTTGTTTTAAGGTTGTCTTCTTTTACATGTTAACATCACAGTTTCCCTGTTTTGAGCATATTTTTATCTTGATTTATTTTTGTGATTTCCCTATCTGGGTTGACATCTGATTGCTCTGTCCAGTGTTCTAGTCTTGGGTTGATAACTGATATTATTGATTTTCTATCCAAAGAAATCCCATTAGTATTTCTTGTAGTTTGGTTTGGTTTTTATGAATTTCCTAAATTCCTGTTTATCTGGAAATATCCTATTGTCACCTTCATATTTGAGACGCAGTTTGGCTGGATATATGATTCTTGGCTGGCAATTTTTTTCCTTCAATGCTTTATATAAGCAATCCTATTGCCTTCTTGCCTGCATGGTCTCTGCCGAGTAGTCTGAGCTTATTCTTATTGGCTCTCCTTTGTAGGTGGCTTTTTGTTTATCCCTAGCTGCTCTTAATATTCTCTCTTTATCTTTGGTTTTGGCAAGTTTGATTATAATATGTCTTGGTGACTTTCTATTAAAATCTTTCATATGTGGAGTTTGATGAGCATCTTGGGTTGATATCTTCTCATCTTTCACGATATCAGGGAAGTTTTCTGCAAACAAATCTTCAACAATTCTCTCCGTATTTTCTCTTATCCTTTCCTGTTCTGGTACTCCAATCACTTGTAGGTTATTTGTCTTGATTGAGTCCCACATGATTCTTAAGGTTTCTTCATTTTTTAAAATACTTTGATCTGATTTTTCTTCAAATATATTGGCATCAAGTGCTTTATCTTCAAGGACACCATTCTGCCTTCTGCTCCCTCAGTTCTGCTCCTCTGACTTTCTGTTGAGTTGTCTAATTCTGTAATTTTACTGTTAATCTTCAGAATTTCTGATTGCTGTCTCTGTATGAATTCTTGCAGCTTATTAAATTTTTCATCATGTCTTTGAATAACCTTTTTAATTTCTTCAACTGTTTTATCTGTGTGTTCCTTAGCTTGTTCTGCATATTGCCTGATCTCGTTTCTGATGTCTTGAAGAGCTCTGTATATTAATCTTTTGAATTCTGCTTCCAGTAATTCCAGGAAGGTACCAGAAGATCCTTTGATTTTCTGCTTCAAGAGCTTCTTGAAGCGATCATGGTCTGTTTCTTTATGTGGCTTGATATTGACTATTGTCTCTGAGCCATCTATAAGATGTTGTATTAGTTTATTTTGTTTGCTTACTGTATCCTTGTTTCTTTCTTTGTTTTGTTTTGATATGCCCAAATGGGTTGCTTGAGTGAGCTACCTTGATTATTTTCACCTTTGGAGCTGTGATGTCCTGTCACCAGATGGCTAGAGCTGTTATCAGGTATATGAGGTTATGAGTGCACTCAGTTTTCCTGTGTAGATTCAGCTCAGGTGTCCAGGTAGCTGGTCATGGAGTGTGTGGTACAGGCTCTGTCCTACAGTCTTAAAGGAGAAGAGGTGATTGGTTTAGGTACCAGGATCTGGTTGTGGCAGGAGATCACACTCTGAACAGGGCAGGGGGCTGAGAGCCATCCCCAGAGTGTCTGTGAGGAAAGCACATCCCTGTTCACTAGAGTGTACAGGTGGGTAGGTTCTGCAGAGGGACCATGGGCACTCAATGCTTTTGGTTGTAAGGACTGGGAGGTACCACTTATTCTTGGACCCCTGTCGTGGATGGCTAGGTGACCTGAGTGGAGCCATCAGTCCTTAGGCCCCTGATATGGGTAGGTGAGGACCCTGTTTAATAGTCAAGGCAATATCAAGCATTAAACACCCACCTCTCTACCATACAGCTGAAACAGTTGCATTCCGCCAGCAAGGTCCTATTCTCCTGAAATAGGCCCACACAGGTCCATGCAGGGGGGAAAGGTATTCAAATTCCACAGACTATTTATGCCTGGACAGGAGCCACTTCTGTCCTGAGCTCCCCAGATTTTTGGAGCTGGCAAATATCTTTCCCCCTACTTGTGAATTTATTCTTTCTCCAAGGCCAGGAGCATGTCTCAGTACACTCAGCAGGGCCTATCTTAAGCTCAGGGAAATGAATAGCTACTGAAGCCGGCTTGGAAGTAGGGGGAGCAGTAAAATATACGTTAAGTACTTAGCTGTTGCTGAGAGCACCATTCTTCTCTGGTTCCAGAGATGTGAGCAGGCTGTGCAGTTGGCTGTTTCAAGAATATATTTTTTTGAGGGTAAGAGCCAACAAAGGGAACAAAGAAATAAAATATAATTGGGGAAGTAAGAGGGGTTTCAAGGAGTAAGTTTTAAAAAATGCATCTGGCAATAAACAACCGGTGACTCTTGAAAGACGACTTGCAATACAATGATGGGGTGTGATTTTGACTGCAACGAGTTAACAGGTACTGGGCATTGAAGAAGTGGAGGCAGGGAAAGATCAGGCGAAAGGAAGATAAGACATCTCATAGTAACTTGAAGGTTGTGAGTAGGTCTTTTTTGTGTAGGGGAGACTTATGCATGGTTGTCAGCAGAGGGAGGAGCCATCTTTCCTGAGATTCTGGTATAAATCTAACTTTTGGTGTGAGTGTTTAGATTGTAGAATTCTATTTGCAAGTATTCATGTATGTATTTAGTGCCTGCCTTGTTCCAGAAAGCATTTCATTTGGCTCAATTTCCAATTCATCATTGACCTATTGACTAAATCTCTTTTCTCTGTTCACATTTTCATCTTTGTTTTCAAGACTATTGCAAGATTGTTCATAAATTACCAGTCTCTAAGTTTGATTTAGGATATCAAAGCACAGTAGCATAGGGAAATTGTAAACAGGAACTATGATAAATCATCTTTCCCTCCTTGGGGGACACAATATTTTGACTCACTATTACCTACAGAAGAATGGGAATGCCAGCTTGGCCCCAAGCCTGGCCCTTTTGTCGCTAAGGAATCTCATGTGGGCTGGCAAATGTAGTCACCTGGATCCACCTGGCATCTCCCCTCCTACTGGTCTGGTGGAGGCTACATGGTCCCCTTTTGCCTCCAGTGGTTTCATCTGTTTCTAGGCTTCCATGCTGAACCTTGGGCCTTAACATTGACCTCATTGTAGTTCCAACAGAAGTCCACAGGCTGGCCCGTAGGGCATGAGGAGGACATTTTGCTACACCCAACACAGATCCCAGGCTTCTTGGGTGAATACTGCCCTTTAGGGCTTTTTTCCCCTCACATGTCTGTCAGTTTGTCATTCTGTGGGGGCTTGCATGTTGCTATGATGCTGGAAGCTATGCCACTAGTTTTCAGATACCAGCAGAGTCAACCATGGAGGACAGGTTTCAACTGAGCTTCCAGACTAAGATGACTAGGAAGAAGAACCTGGCAGTCTACTTCTAAAAAGAATTACCCAGTGAAAACCTTATGAATAGCACCAGAACATTGTCTGATATAGTGCTGGAAGATGAACCTCCCAGGTCGGAAGGCACTCAAAAGATGAATGCGGAAGAGCTGCCTCCTCAAAGTAGAGTCGACCTTAATGATCTGGATGGAGTAAAGCTTTCAGGATCTTCATTTGCTGATGTGGCACGACTCAAAATGAGAAGAAACAGCTGCAAACATCCACTAATAATCAGAACCTGGAATGTACGAAATATGAATCTAGGAAAATTGGAAATCATCGAAAATGAAATAGAATGCATGAATATTGATATCCTAGGCATTAGTGAGCTGAAATAGGCTAGTACTGGCCATTTTGAATCAGACGATCATATAGTCTACTACTCCGGGAACGACAACTTGAAGAGGAATGGTGTTGCTTTCATCAGCAAAAAGAACATTTCAAGATCTATTCTGAAGTACAAAGCTGTCAGTGATAGGATAATATATCCATATGCCTACAAGGAAGACCAGTTAATACAACTATTATTTAAATTTATAGCACCAACCACTGAGGCCAAAGATGAAGAAATTGAAGATTTTTATCAGCTGCTGCAGTCTGAAATTGATCGAACATACAACAAAGATGCATTGATAATTACTAGTGATTGGAACACAAAAGTTGGAAACAAAGAAGAAGGATCAGTAGTTGGAAAATATGGCCTTGGTGATTGAAACAATGCCAGAGATGGAATGATAAAATTTTGCAAGGCCAAAGACTTCTTCGTTGCAAATACCTTTTTTCACCGACACAAACGGAGACTATACACATGGACCTCGCCAGATGGAACACACAGAAATCAAATCGACTACATCTGTGGAAAGAGATTATAGAAAAGCTCAATATCGTCAGTCAGAACAAGGCCACAGGCCGACTGTGGAACAGACCATCAATTGCTCATATGCAAGTTCCAGCTGAAACTGAAGAAAATCAAAGCAAGTCCACAAGAGCCAAAACATGACCTTGAGTATATCCCGCCTTAATTTAGAGACCATCTCAAGAATAGATTTGATGAATTGAACGCTAATGACCAAAGACTAGATGAGTTGGGGAATGACATCCAGGACATCATACGCGCAGAAAGGAAAAGGCCATTGAAAAGACAGGAAAGAAAGAAAAGACCAAAAGAGATGTCAGATGAGACTCTGAAATTTGCTCTCAAACATCGAGCAGCTAAAGCAAAAGGAAGAAATGATGAAGTGAAAAAGTGAACAGAACATTTCAAAAGATGGCTCGAGAAGACAAAGTAAAGTATTATAACGACATGTACAAAGAGTTGGAGATAGAAAACCAGAAGGGAAGAACACACTTGGCGTTTCCCAAGCTGAAAGAACTAAAGAAAAAATTCAAGCCTCGAGTTGCAATAGTGAAGGATTCTATGAGGAAAATATTAAATGACAAAGGAAGCATCAAAATAAGATGGAAGGAATACAAAGAGTCATTATATCAAAAAGAATTAGTCAATGTTCAACTATTTCAAGAAGTAGCATATGATCAGGAACTGATGGTACTGAAGGAATAAGATCAAGCTGCACTGAAGAAAAAAAAAAAAAGGTTCCAGGAATTGATGGAATACCTATAGAGATGTTTCAACAAATGGATGCAGCCCTGGAAGTGCTCACTCACCTATGCCAAGAAATATGAAAGACAGCTTCCTGGTCCACTGAGTGGAAGAGGTCCATATTTATGCCTATTCCCAAGAAAGGTGACCCAACCAAATGTGGAAATTATCGAACAATATCGTTAATATCACATGCAAGCAAAATTTTGCTGAAGATCATTCAAAAGTGGCTGCAGGAGTGTATCAACCAAGAACTGCCAGAAATTCAGGCTGGATTCAGAAGAGAACGTGGAACCAAGGATATCATTGCTGATGTGAGAGGATCCTGGCTGAAAGCAGAAAATACCACAAGGATGTTCACCTGTGTTTTATTGATTATGCAAAGGCATTCAACTGTGTGGATCATAACAAATTATGGATAACATTGTGGAGAATGGGAATTCTAGAACACTTAATTGTGCTCATGAGGAAACTTTACATAGATCAAGAGGCAGTTGTTCGGACAGGAGAAGGGGATACTGACCGGTTTAAAGTCAGGAAAGGTGTGTGTCAGGGTTGTATCCTTTCACCATACCTATTCAATCTGTACGCTGAGCAAATAACCTAGAAGTTGGACTATATGAAGAAGAATGGTGCATCAAGATTGGAGGAAGGCTCATTAACAACCTGTGTTATGCAAATGACACAAACTTGCTTGTTGAAAGCGAAGAGGACTAGAAGCACTTATTGATGAAGATCAAAGACCACAGCCTTCAGTATGGATTACACCTCAAAATAAAGAAAACAAAAATCTTCACAACTGGACCAATAAGCAACATCATGATAAATGGAGAAAAGTTTGAAGTTGTCAAGGATTTCATTTTACTTGGATCCACAATCAATAGCCATGGAAGCAGCAGTCAAGAAATCAAAAGACGCATTTCCTTGGGCAAATCTGCTGCAAAGGACCTCTTTAAAGTGTTGAACAGCAAAGATGTCACCTTGAAGACTAAGGTCTGCCTGACTCAAGCCATGGTATTTTCAATCTCATCATATGTTTGTGAAAGCTGGACAATGAATAAGGAAGACCAAAGAAGAATTGATGCCTTTGAATTGTGGTGTTGGTGAAGAATATTGAATATACCACGGGCTCCCAAAAGAATGAACAAATCTGTCTTGGAAGAAGTAAAACCAAAATGCTACTTAGAAGCAAGGATGGCAAGACTGCTTCTTACATACTTTGGACATGTCAGGGGGGATCAGTCCCTGGAGGACATCACGCTTGGTAAAGTACACGGTCAACAGAAAAGAGGAAGACCCTCAATGAGGTGGACTGACACAGTGGCTGCAACAATGGGCTCAACCATAAAGATTGTAAGGATGGCCCAGGACTGGGCAGTGTTTTCGTCCTGTTGTGCATAGGGTCGCAATGAGTTGGAACTGGCTGGACGGCATCTAACAACAGGGCTTTTCTGTCTATAGGCTTCAAGATCACCCATGTAGAGCACCTTCCAGGTCTGCTGAGGCAGCTTGAACTAAGCTTTTAAAGATCATTTTCTGAAAAACTCAAGCAGTGGCTAAGAGCTCATTTTCATGATAATCAGAATTTTGCTTTTGACTAGTCAAACTCTGCTCCCTACCCATTCCCAGTTTTCAAATGTGTAAGCAGAAGCCCAGAAAAGGCAAACAACTCACCCAAAGTCACACAAACTAGTCTGTGATGTAGTAAGTCCTCCAGATTCCCTGCACTGTTCCCTTGAATTCTATTGTCTTGCAATAATATAGCGGGTTTCTCCTAAGTCACTGTCTTAGGCTGGGCTCTCTAGAGAAGTAAAACCTATAAAGCATGTAAATATCTGTACAGAGAGATTTATATCAAGGAAATGGCTCACACGATTGTAGATGCTGGAACATCCCAAATTCACTGATCAGGCTGAAGGCTTCTCCTAGTTCATATAGCAGCAAGGCTGATGAATCCAAGAATGGTATATCAGACAGCAGGGCTCTTGCTCACAGGTTGTGAAGACCGATGAATCCCAAGATCGGCAGGCAAGATGGCAGGTAAACTGCTAGCTCAAGACCCAAGAACTGGAGGTCAGATGAACAAGAGCCAGGGGCAGGATCCAGAGTGAACAAAAGCCCAAGAGCCTTGCCAGACAGTCTACTTATATTCAATGCTGGCCATACCTCCAAGGAAACTCCCTTTCGACTGCTTGGCTACTCACAGCAGGTCCCATTATGGAGGTGATCACTTTACATCAAAATCTGATCAGTAGTGATCACATCATCATCCAACCGCCAAACTACATCATAACTATCAAACCAATGACAGTCTTCATCCAACCAAGTTGACACACAGCTTTAATGATCACAGTCACCAAAGTACTGTAAATATCCAATATATCCCAAATTAATCCCACATCCTTATGAAGCATTTAAGAAAATTCTATACATTTGAAGAAATTCACGGTTTAATTCTCAGGTCCAAGGACACCCTCAGAGCTAAGAACCTTACTCCAGTACCACTAGAACTTTCACTCTATAGAGACTATATGAAAGGACAGACTGCCCCCTGTTCTGTACCCAAGTGTTGCAAATAGATATTTTTTATATTTTGAACACATTCCTTAGTGTATATTTTGTGGATTTCAGAGTTTCTGGTTAGCATCAACTTACTACTCATTTTTTTTGTTAGTGGATTAGGATCTGAGAGGTGGGGAAGCCAACCATCAGCACCAGTGAGATGTGTGTGTCACAGAACTGCAGAAAGAATCAGGAGCAAACCTGGAAAAGGAATTCAAGCCATTTACTCTGAGCCCTGTGCATTATGTACAAGGCTGTACTGATATTTCTCCATCTTACAGAAGTCTTTGAAGGCCAATCTCAAAATGACATCTTGGGTAAAAAAGTCCCCAGGCCAGCCTCTCAGTGATCAAAAGCAGCCATCAAAATATATAAACTCACTTTTTGAGGGTTAAGGTTCTTCTTGACCACCCTGGCACCAGCAAGCTGCACCAAGAATATGGGCTGCTGTCCCCACAGCTGCCTGCCAAGGGGCTGGGGAATGGGAGTGATAGACGAAAATTATTGTCCTCTTTCTTCATCAAGCCCTCCCATGGATGCTGCTAAGTTTCCTTCTTTCTCTTTTGTTCCAGATGAATAAAGACCAATAGTTGTATCTTGGTTGACTGCTCATAAGCTTTTAAGACCCCAGACACTACTCACCATACTGGGAGACAAAACATAAACTGTGAGAACTATGTTATGCTAGTTGACTGAATTGCTCCACGAGACGACGGCCCTAAACCACAAATCAAGAGAGCTAATTCTATGAGGTGAGTAAACCAAAGCCAAACCAAATCCATTGCCGTCGAGTGGATTCCAACTCATAGCGACCCTATAGGACAGATTAGAACTGCCCCATAGGGTTTCCATGAAGCAGCTAGTGGATTCTAACTCCCGAGTTTTTTCTTAGCAGCCAAGCTCTTAGCCACTGTGCCACCAGGGCTCCCATGTAAAAAAAAAAAAGGTGATTGGTTATATCTAATTAGTATCAGCATCTGTAGCCCGCCCCCACATTTTGTTGTTGTTGTTGTTGCAAAGCCATACGCAATCTAGCATTTGCTCGTTTATCCCCGTCTCAGTTATCTGGTACTGCTGCAACAGAAATATCACAAATGGGTGGCATTAACAAAGAGAAATTTATTCTCTCGCAGTCTAGTAGGCTACAAGTCCAAATTCAGGACATCAGCTCCAGGGGAAGGCTTTCTCTCTCTGTCTGCTCTGGCAGGAGGTCCTTGTCATGAATCTTCCCCTGGTCAAGGAGCTTGTCAGAGCAGGGACCCCGGGTCCAAAGTCGCACTATTCTCCTGGCTCTTGTTTTTTGATGGTATGAGTTTCCCCTGTCTCTTTGCTCATTTTTCTCTTTTATGTCTCAAAAGAGATTGACACAAGACACAATCCAATTTTGTAGATTGAGTCCTGTGTCATTAACATAACTTCTGCTAATCCCATCTCATCAACATCACAGAGATAGAATTTACAACACATAGGAAAATTACATCAGGTGACTAAATGGTGGACAATCACAAAATATTGAGAATCATAGCCTAGCCAAATTGATACATGTATTTTTGGAGGACACAGTTCAATCCGTGACAATCCCTTTTCCCTATGTATGATATATTGACATTGGTTTCATAAGTCATACTGTGCAAATTTCACTCATATTTGGTGCCACCTTTCCCATTTCTATAAATAAAAAGTGACTACTACCTAGGGAGTACTTCTCCCCGTCTCCCCCACCTCCCGGTAAACACTAGTGAGCACTGTGGTGCCACCTAGTTTCTGTATATTTACCTATTCAGGTTATTTCATAAAAGTGAGAACATACAATATTTATTTTTTGAGATACACTGAGTAGTATTCCATTGCATATATGTACCACATTTTACTTAGTCATTCATCTGTTGATGGGCAGTTAGGTTGTTTCCATCTTTTTGCTATTGTAAATAGGGCTGCAATGAACATAGGTGTGCATCTATACGGTTTTCAATGACTGATTTTTCTGAAGTCAATCACCGGGCTTTTCTTCCAAGGTGCCTCTGGGCGGACTTGAACCACTAACCTTTCAGTTAGCAGCTGAATGCGTTAACTTTTTGTACCACCCAGGGACTTCTCACTCCCTCAGGGCAACTACTTTGAATAAAAGTGCACATTTCAGCTCCGAAACACTGACCTCTTCCCCACATCAGGTCTATCATCTTCCCTCTGTGTCCCGTACTATTTTCTCTTCTGGACTAGAAAAAATAAAAATATTGTCTATCCATTTCCTTCTCTAAACAGTCTGGAAATAATAGAATCTTAGGTTGGAGGGACATCAGGGATTCTTTATTTAAAATCCCTCATTTTGAAAACAAGGAAATTGAGGCCCTGAAATATGACTTGGCTGAATTCACATAGCTTCTAAGTGATGGAGCCAAAACCAAAGCCAAATTGTCTGATTTACAAGACAGGTCATTTTTCATCAGGCCACATACAGCTTTTAAACCTGGCTATCTGAACACACAACCTTGATAGACTGTGCTCTCCTTTCACTTTAATGAGCCTCTGTACCTTCCTGAATGTGTTACAGGACAGGACAACAAAAGTCTGAAGCATTCATTAAAAAAGTGACTGATGTAAAGCTTTTCAGACTTGCAAACCAAATGTTTAAAGGAGTTGGTTAGGCTAATGTTTGAAGTGGCTGGGAATAAATAACAGGGAATAGTAGAGATTGTGGCAAATTGGAGCAAACATGCCCCATTTGGGCCTTTAAATTCCAAAATTGAAACCATTGCCTTGACAGAGCACATCTGGCTTTTCACCTACAGTTTTGCCATTTCTGTCAGGCTACCCAAGGCTGCACTGCAAAAACAAAGAAACCCTGAAAACAATGGCTTATCACAACAAAAGTTTAATGTTCACTCATGCCACATCGTAATGTGGTTGGAGGTTGGGGAAGGCACTGCTCCACACAATTGTTCAAAGATAAGGCTCCTTCCATCTTGGGAAACCACCAGCCTCTACACGTGACCTGCAAAGATTCAGCAGAAGAGAAGGGAGGCAGAAGTTTCATGGGTCAGGCTTTAAGCGGTATCAATCATTTCAGCCTTATGCCCTTGCCTGGAGTCAGTACCGTGGCTCCACTGATTAGCAGAGAGGTTAGAAAGATGACCTTACAAGCCAAGGAAGAACACAAAATAGTTTGTGAACACATAGCACTACTTCTGCTCACAGGTGTTACCATACCTCATCTCCCCTAAGTCACAACTCACTATGAGGCAGGCATCAATATCCCCTTTTACTATTGACAAAACCAGGGACCAGAGAAGCTATTTCCCCAGATCACACAGCTACTAAGAGACGAGCTCAGTATTCTGTCCTTTAGCTCCCTGCCCCTAACTCCCCTCAACATGCTCCTTTTTAAATCCAACTCCCAGAGCCATTTGATACATGTGGGAATTGGCTGAAGGCAGTTTCTCAGCCAGCAGCTGTCCCACTGAGAAGGGATGTGGTATGTAGCAAAGCACCTGAATACAGAGCACCCTTTCTGGCTTAAAGGTCCAAAAGCCATCAAATGGGTCCTCAGTAACAAGAGGAGGCTGGCTGAACATGGAGGGAGAAGTTGGGAGCTCAGACCTGAAAACTGTACCAGTGGTGTCCAAGAAAGTCTGGATTTTATTGGGTATTATGTTTGGCATCTACAGATGATTAAGAAAAATTAAAATAGTGCCTAACAGTGTTAATAACTGTGCTGGACTACTTCACCTCTGGGGGAATAGAGAGAAGCTCACAGTAACAAGGGCGGAAGGTTCAGAGATTATATAATAGTCTGCATGTTTCACATCTACATTGCTCAGCTAAGGAAGTGATGAAGGAAAGAAATGGTGGAGTTGTGGCAGGCGGAGGAGTGAAATGAGAGGTGCAGTCAAGATTTAAGATTTAATTTGCTGGATTTGGGAAATAGAGAAGCTACTCCCAAAGGCATCAGGCTGGAGAAAGGCAAACACACAGCTAATTTTATTTTATTTTTTGTTTTGCTTTTGTTTTTCTCTGTTCCTTTCATCTGGGAAACTCAGGAACTTCTCATCAAACATAGAACTTGAAAAGTAGAAAAAACTTAGGGACATGGATGGTAGGTACTGGGGAGTCCAGCCCCATCTGTAGTTTTTCCAAGGAGAACTTGTCTACCAGTAGGCTTCATTTTTCCTGGGACTGGCACCCAAACACTGTTTTATCCAGACTGTTTCTGTTGAGAGGAACTGAGTCTCATTCAGGTCACCTCAACTCGTGGGAAAGCGAATTTTATTTTAAGGATACATATGACCTCATAGGAATTCAAAAGAGATGAATAGCTGGGCCTTTCCAGACGGGGAGGTCACAGGCTAGAATATAAGGTTGCTCTAGGGATCCTGCTATCTTGCAGGCCCTTGACTGTTGTAGCTCATGAACCCCTGACCCAGCTGCTCTCTCTGTTCTGCTTCCAATTGCCTGGCTCTTTCCTACTTCTTGGGGATGGGTCACACAGAACAGACCATCACCACTTCATTTAGCAGGAGCAAGTGGGAAATTTCCCTTTATAAGGAATGATGGCTGAGGGTTGAGCACAAAGATAGAACCAGTAATTTACTGGCATCCCCAATAATCCTAAGAGGTAAGTCTCACCCAGCACCTTTATGGGGGAGGGATGATGTGAGGTGAGAAGTGACCACTTTTGCCTAAACCCAGGTGTCTTAGGCTGGGTTCTTTTGAGAAGTAAAACCAGTGATGCAGATAGATGATAGATAGATAGATAGGTGATAGACAGACAGACAGACAGATAGATAGATAGATAGATGATAGATACATAGATGATAGATAGATGATAGATGATGATGGTAGACAGATAGAGACAGATAGATGATAGATGATTGATAGATAGATAGATGATAGATAGATGATAGATAGATGATTGATAGATTAGATATATAGACAGACAGACAGACAGACATACTTAGAGAGAGAGAGAGATTTATCTCAAGGAAATGGCTCATGCAGTTGTAGAGGCTGGCAAGTCCCAAGTCCATGGGTCAGGCATCAGGCTGGAGGCTTCATGTGACTCACATAGCTGCAGGGACTGACAAACCCAAGATAGCCAAAATTCAAATGGCAGGCTGGTGACTCACAGGTTGCAGAGGCTTACAAATCCCAAGATCAGCAAGCAATGTGGCAGGCTACTTGTTCAAGTACCAAGAATCGGAGATCACATGATGAGGAGCTGGATCAGGATCCAGAGCAAGCAAAATCCAGTGAGCTTTGCCAGAAGTCCATATATATTAGATGAAGACCACACCCTTGAGAAAACTCCCTTTAAAACATCATGGAATTGATTACATTATATCACAAAATAGAGGATAAGTACATTTTTATGTAACTGCCAAATTAAATCATTACAAAACTGCCAAACCACTGAAAATCATGGCCCAACCAAGTTGATACACAACCTTAACCTTCACACCAGGGTTCTTAATTTGTGGAGCATGGGGGATCTGAGATCTCCTGAAATTCTGTACAAAAGATTGTGTGTGTAGAGATGAGCATATTGACAGTATCCATCATTTTTATCACATTTTCAAAGGGTTCTAGCCCTAAAGGTAGTCAAGAATTACCATTGTGTTGCATATGCTTTCTGTACACTCTCAAATCGTATTTGATTCTGTAATGCTGTTAACACACTTATGCGTAAGTCACTATTATGTATACTTTTTACATTGCT
Source organism: Loxodonta africana (assembly GCF_030014295.1). Taxonomy (NCBI): domain Eukaryota; kingdom Metazoa; phylum Chordata; class Mammalia; order Proboscidea; family Elephantidae; genus Loxodonta; species Loxodonta africana. Next base: position 205,589,742 of record NC_087344.1, on the reverse strand, counting down.
GCTGTTTTTATAATGTTTTTATAACGTTCTTAAACACCTATGTATAAGTCACTTATAATGGGAAGTTAGAAATAGAGATTTTCTGAAATCTGAAATAGAAACATACGTATTCCTGTAATGCACAAACCATTAACAGTAAATCATTAGAAAGTTGTCCTAATCTTGAAAATAGATAATAGACGTACCGTGTGTCCCTGAGTTATGAACATCCGACTTACAAACAACACATACTTAAGAACATACTAACATAAAGCCTGTTATTGTGACACTCATGAAAACATTGCATGATTTGGAAGAGTTTCTTAAGTGTTTTATATGCATTAAAAAATTTTTTTTTTATATGCATAGAAAGGTAAAATATATACTATATACTAAGATAAACATTTGACTAACTCATGCTACATAAGAACCTATTCCAATTTACCTACAAATTAGACTTAAAGACAGATCTCATTCGTAGGTTGGGGACTACCTGTATGTGAAAATCAAAACCAAACCCACTGCCATCGAGTTGATTCTGACTCATAGGGACCCTATAGTACAGAATAGAACTGCCCCATAGAGTTTCCAAAGCTGTAATCTTTACAGAAACAGACTGCCACATCTTTCTCCCCTACAGAGATTGGTGGGTTCAAACCACAGGCTTTCAGTTACTATCGTAGCACTTAAGCACTGCACCACCAGGACACCTTTAGAAGTATGTAAAGTAGGTCCTAAATTATAGCTATTGTTGTTGTTAGGTGCCATCAAGTCAGTTATGGCTCATAGAGGTCCCTCATACAACAGATCAAACGCTGCTCGGTCCTACTTCATACACAAAATTGTTGCCATGTTTGAGGCCATTGTTGCAGCCATTGTGTCACTCCATTTTGTTGAGGATCTTCCTGTTTTTCACTGACACTCAACTTTACCAAGCATGATGTCACCTCCAGGGACTGATACCTCCTGATAAAATGTCCAAAGTATGTGACACGAAGTCTCACCATCTTTGCTTCTAAGGAGCGTTCTGGTTGTACTTCTTCCAAGACACATTTGTTCATTCTTCTGACAGTCTTTGGTATCATCAATATTCTTTGCCAACACCATAATTCAAAGGCATCAGTTCTTCAGTCTTCCTTATTCATTGCCCAGGTTTCCGATATATACGAGGTAACTGAAAATACCGTGGCTTGATTCAGGACCACCTGAGTCCTCAAAGTGAAATCTTTGCTTTTGACACTTTAAAGAGGTCGTTTGCAGTAGATATGCCCAATGCACTCTGTCGTTTAATTTCTTGACTGCTTCTTCCATGAGCATTGACAGCGTATGCAAGTAAAATGAATTCCTTGACAACTTCAGTTTTTCTCCACTTATCGTGATGTTGCTCACTGGTCCAGTTGTGAGGATTTTTGTTCCTTATGTTGAGGTGTAATCCATACTGAAGGCTGTGGTCTTTGATCTTTATCAAGAAGTACTTCAAGTCCTCTTCACTTTCTGCAAACAAGGTTGTGTCATCTGCATATTGCAAGTTGTTAATGAGTCTCCCTCTAATCCTGATGCCTATTTCTTCTTTATATAGTCCAATTTCTCAGATTATTTGCTCAGCATACAGAATGAGTAAGGATGGTGAAAGAGTACAACGTTGACATACACCATTCCTAGTTTAAACCACGCTGTATCCCTTCGTTCTGTTTCAATGACTGCCTCTCGATCTTTGTGTTCTGGAACTCCTATTCTTCACAATGATATCCATAATTTGTTATGATCCACATATTCGAATACCTTTGCGTAGTCAATAAAACAGGGGTAAACATCTTTCTGGTGTTCTCTGCTTTCAGCCAATATCCTGACAGCAGCAATGATATCCCTGGTTCCATGTCATCTTCTGAATCTGGCTTGATTTTCTGGCAGTCCCTGTCAATGTACTGCTGCAGCCACTTTTGAATGATCTTCAGCAAAATTTTACTTGTGTGTAATATTAATGATATTGTTCAATAAGTTCCACATTTGGTTGGATCATCTTTCTTGGGAATAGGCATAAATATGAATCCCTTCCAGTCAGTCGGCCAGGTGGCTGTCTTCCAAATTTCTTGGCATAGATGAATGAGCACTTCCAGCACTGCATCCATTTGTTGGAACATCTCAATTGGTATTCCATCAATTCCTGGAGCTTTGTTTTTCCCCAATTCCTTGAGTGCAGCTTGGACCTCTTCCTTTAGTACCATTGGTTCCTGATCATATGCTACCCCTGAAATGGTTGAATATCGAACAATTCTTTTTAGTATGGTGAGTCTGTGTAGTCCTTCCATGTTCTTTGGATGCTTCCTGCATCATTTAATATTTTGTCTGTAGAATCCTTTAATATATTGCAACTCAAGGCTTGTATTTTTTCTTCTGTTCTTTCAGCTTGAGAAATGTCAAGAATGTTCTTCCCTTTTGGTTTTCTAACTCCAGGTCTTTGCACATGTCATTATAATACTTTACTTTGCCTTCTTGAGCCTCCCTTTGAAATCTTCTGTTCGGCCCTTTTACTTCACATTTCTTCTGTTTGCTTTAGCTACTTGACATGCAAGAGCAATTTTCAGAGTCTCTTCTGACATCCATTTTGTCAAATTAACTAATAAAGTTAAATTTGCCACTTCAATTTCAGATTGTTTATAACATTAAATTCAAAATAAATGTTAAGTTTCCTAAAAACAACAGTCATAAAAATAAAAATGTATATATTTAAAATGTTTTAATACACTGTCACATTTTATTATGCCAAAATTTAGACATATTTTAAACTTTCTTGTTAATACACATCTTCAAAGAAATGTGTTCATACATTGCAGAATTTAGATGCTAAATTTTTCTCTATCACCTCAACCACTGCATAAATATTTGAAGACTTCAAAGCCTGACCCTTTTCAACTATCAGAAAATGTCAAGGAGGCCAACATAAAATTGAAAGAATCATTAGTAAATACACCAGCACTACGATTTCCAAATTTTCATTTAGATTTTTCTTTTTTATAATAGATTAACTTCTTACGAACTCTTTTTAGCAGCCTCGAATATTCAGTTACACACCATAACTTGCTTGGATCCAGCTACAATTGTTACCTCTACCTGATGATGATAACCACTTACCTCGTAATTGCTTAAATCTTACTAGACAGTTTTTTATCTCGTAGGAAAACTTACCATAAAACCTCATTATCAAATCCTAATTTAGTTTTATTTGTCGGTGGGTCATATTTATAAAGATTAAACCTACTAGTTTTCATTACCAGAAAAGCTATGCTGTGACCACTTCTATCAAGATCCTCAGAAGTGACACCCTTCCTGAAGTCACTTCGGCTCAACAATCTAAATTGATCATGCTCAACAGGGCTTGCACATTGGCTTCTGAGCAGTCAGTAACTTTCTTTGTGGACTCAAGGTATAAATTCAAAGCAGTTCATAATATTAGTGTGTTATGTAAACAAAAAAGATTTCTAACATCTTCCAGGACCCACATTAAAAATGGCCTCTTGGTTGCTGACTTCTTAGAAGCTGCTTTGCTACCCTCAGAAATAGCAGTAATTAAAATACAAACTCATCAACCAAAAGGCGTGCTCCAAACTGAACAACTTAGCAGGTACCACAACAAAACAAATCACTTCTAACTCCCTCCAAAACAAGCTGCAAGGAAGGAATGATGTAATATTTTGACCAAGATTTTGATCCTCAAGTAATTACAGCCTTTTAGATACTTACTTAAAGTCGGCCCCAGATGATGAAGTCACTTCCTGGACTCAGTCTGCGTGTATTCAAGGCCCTATTACTAATTTGTGGACTGGACCAAATAAGAAGCTGGTCCTTCCAAGGTGTTTGCTTCTTCTTAAGGCTTTTCTGATCATTTATGGGCCTACGGAACCCAATGACCTGGTCCATAGTTTGAATCAACGTTTTTGGTCCAATTGCTGAGTAGCTGTGCTTCACTATGATTTTGAGGATCCTCCCCAAACTCAAACATTAGACTCTCCCCACTTAGTCCAAGCTCCTGTGATTGAAAAGGTAGCAGATGGTCCCTGCAAATTCTGTTTGCCAAGCAAGTCAGCAGGTATTCAGGATCTGTTAGTTGAGGAAGTTACCCCTACAGGAACTACCTTAGAAGCCATCAGATTACGGCTCCAAAACACATGTGGAAGCAAGAGCACTGACTACCAAATTGGGATATAGATTATTGAAAAGGAACACTCTGACCCCCAATCACATCTTGGTGATTCCTAAATCTTTACACCTTCCATTGATTCAAGATATTCATAAGCATAACCATGCATATTGAGATAAATTAGTGGAATTAGCAAATAAATATCATTACTGACATTTTTGGGAGGCAGTAGACCAGGTAGCAAGACAATGCCCTATTGCCTCTGAGTTTAATCCAGGCAAACCTTCTCTTTCCCTCTGGGTTGATATCCTTTACCAGCTGGCCTTATACTTGAATAGAAAATTGACTTTGTCCAGGTGTCTCCTTCCCATGGCTATAACAATATCCTTGTTACAATTTGAAAATGTTCACATTAAGTTGAGGCTTTTCCCAGCAGGCATGCAACTGTCAGCTTTATAGCCAAGAAACTTAGAAAATATTATCTTAGATGCCCCCAAGATTCTTGTAGTTATAGGGATACTCATTTTACTGGTCAAGTCATTAAAGAAATTTGCTCAGTTTTTCCAATTTTTCAAAGGCTTCGTTGTCCTTATCATCCCCAGTCTTCAGGGCTGGTAGAGAGAGTTAATAGTATTATTAAAACTTAATTAGCAAAACTAACTTCCTCTCTTGGCCTGTCTTAGTACTAAGTCCTCCCTCTGGTTTTATTAAACTTAAGGGCTATTCCCTTTGAGACTCATAAATTGACCCCTTTTGAAATTGTTACTTGGAAGCCCATGAATCAGCCATATGGTTCAGCTTTTTTTGATTCAAATCTCCCACAGATTAGTTTGCTGAAATACTGTCAGGCTTTACTTTATTAAGCAAAAGAAAAAGCCTCTATGATAAAAGAAGATTTTGATAACCAGACCCCAAAACAGATTAAGGCAGCTGATGTCATGCCTGGGGATTATGTTTATTGGAAAAAAACATGAGCTAAAGGATTCTCTGAAGCCAAGTGGAAGGGACTCTACTTAGTCCTTTTAGCAAGCCCCTGCACTGCTAATTTACAGGCGATTAAAGCTCAGATCTATCTGTCCCATTGAAGAAGGCTCATGTGGACCCTACCTGGACTGTTCAACCAACTGAAGGACTTAAAGTTTAAGCAGGGTCCCAGATGAGAAGCAGACAATGATAGTGCACCACATACCCAAGATCACAGAATGAGATTATACAAGTAGCTGAAGCATTTGAACTCTTGTGTTATATTTTTAGCTACATTTTTATCTTTAGCCATTTTGTATTTTCTATATAAACTTAAGATTGTTTTTTTGGTAAACATTTATGCAACCCTTAGAAATAGCTGGACCTAGTTTGGTAATTACAGGTGTGCTTATTATTTTTGGACATTTATAGTATTATTCTTTCTGGTTTTCCTGGTTTAATCATGATCCCTATTATGATTTTAATCATATTATTGTCTCTTTTTTCTATTGTTCAGCAAGGGAATGCTTTTGTTATATTGGCTCAGTCTGTGGCAAGTGTTAGTAACCTAAATGAATGCTGGATTTGCCACTCATCTCCCCAGTCCATAAAAGACAGCACTGGCCCATTGGCTTCCCCAACACAGCATTATCATCTAATACCACTGCCAACCATTAATTCTAGTGTTAATGTAAAACGAGCTATCAGAGGCAAGTTGCGACACCCACCCAAGGTTAATGCCTATCCTTTAGTTTCATGTTCTAACCTGACCCGAGTCTAAAGTATCCCATTTGCTTGTGCTAGAGCTAAAGAGATGAATCTCAAAACTAAAGTTAGAAACCAAGGTTATATTGGAAAATATTGTTTCGTTGGAATTTATTCTGAAGAATCTCAGTCATATTCTAGTTAGTATAATAATTACTTTAAGAAACTAAATGAAACTATTAAACCTTACGATAACCCATGTTTTCAAAACTATACTCAGTGGGAATTAAACTTTGAAAGATTACCAATCTGTAATAATACCAATGTAGAAACTTGGCTGGTGAATGTAAATTTATCTATCCCTGGTTCCTCTGATTTTAAACAGGCTCTGTGTGCTCCCCCCTCCCTACCCTGGACCCCTGGTGGTACAGTGGTTAAGAGCTTGGCTGCTAAACAAAATGTTGGCAGTTTCAATCCACCAGCCACTCCTTGGAAACCATGGGGCAGTTCTACTTTGTCCTATAGGGTTGCTATGAGTTGGAATCAACTTGATGATTGTGGGTTTTTTTTTTTTTTTTTTTTTTTAGTATGTGCTCCACATTATTACTTACTTCTGCCTTTGTAGAGGTTCAAATTGCAACACTTTAGATGACCCCCACCCTAAAGATTTTCCCTGTGCTTGCGCTACCCATTGCTTTTATGGTTTGAAAGGCAATGTATATTGGGAACCTTAGGAGTTCCTCTAGATATTTACACCCATATTGAAAATCTACATTGGGCCAGTGATTTAAAACAGATTTCTTTAGCTCAACATAGTGTAACACTTACCGGCAATCCTATTGCTGGAACGGAGCTAGTCCTTTTGTGAGCAATTGTCCTTTGGTAACTTGACAGTTACTTGACAGTTACTATGGCTCAAATAGCTGATGATGTTGCAGACAGAATGGAAGCACAACAAAAACAAAAACAAACCTGTTGCTATCAAGTCGATTCCAACTCACAGCAACCCTATAGGACATAGTAGAATTGCCCCATAGGGTTTCCAAGGAGTGCCTGGTGGATTCAAACTGCCGACCTTTTGGTTAACAGCCAAACTCTTAACCATTATGCCACTAGGCAGCGATCACTTAATTCACTAGTTAAAGTAGTACTTGATAACAAATAGTTTTAGATTTTTTACTATCACAGCAACAGGAGTAGGCACCTTTGCCAACACCTCATGTTGATCTTGGATAAATACTATGGGAGAAACACTATGGGAGAAGCAGACCAAGACTTTAAGGAGATTCATCAAAAAGCCATTTGGTTACATTCTATACCCCCTATGACTTTTGTATCTTTTTTGATATTTTCAGTTGGCTACCTAACAGTGCCCCCACACATCTGTCAGCTTGTCATACTGAGGTGGCCTGCATGTTTCTGTGACAGTGTATGCTATGCCACTAGTATTTCAAATACCAGCAAGGCCACCCGTGGTTAAGTTTCAGCTGAGCTTCCAGACTAAGCCAGAGTAGGAAGAAGGACCTGAAGGATTATTCTGAAAAGATTATCCAGTGAAAACCTTATGAATAGCAATGGAACATTCTCTGGTATAGTTCCAGAAGATGAGCACCTCAGGTTGGAAGATTCTCAAAATACAACCTGGAAAGAGCTGCCTCCTCAAAGTAGAATAATCACGCTTGATAAAGTTGAGGGTCACTGAAAAAGAGGAAGACCCTCAATGAGAAGACCCTCAGTGGCTATAACAACAATTGTGAGGATGGCGCAGGACTGGGCAGGATTTTGTTCTGTTGTATGTAGGGTCACTGTGAATCAGAACCAACTCGATGGCACCTAACAGCAACCTAATAGTGGAGGTTCTTGCTTACAATCTCTACTGCAAACTGGGTTAATTATATTAATAATAATAATCCTTGTTATTAGAATTATAAAATGTGTTATAAGTTGTATGTCTACTACAGGAACTGGACACTTCTCTTTATCTCCGACTCAGAGAATTGTGTATATCAACAATGTATCTGGAAACCTGAACTAGAGAAGCCTCGTGACTTAGAGTAGTCATTTGAAAGTAGGTCAGGTTATTCCTTCAGTTTGGCCGTACCCTATCCATTCCCCACACCAAGGTCACTGAAGATGGCTGCTCAGTAGTAGCTGTTTGGTGAAGAAAATCAGAGCTGCCCAAGTGCCAAAAAAATCTTGCAGAAGTTAAGTTTCTCCTTTGTAGGCAACATGAGTCCAGCTCACCCTGAAGTTGAGAACTGCCCTATAAAAAAAAAAAAAAATTTTTTTTTTTTTTAGCAAGGTAAAAATACATAATGGTGACCAGCCACTTCTATCATGCAGTGTCTGGAGTCGTAAATGCTTACTGGTTCAAGCGGACACTAAGGACAATTTAAAATCAAGCCCAAGCAGAAAAGAGTATGCTCGTGAGTGTGATCAAAGGAAGTTCTTTGAAGTCCTTGATCATAAGGAGGGAATGGTAAGGGATATAAAATCAAAATGAAGGCATCTGACCTATCTGTAAAGTGACTGAACTAACTCTAAGGGATCAATGTAATTTTCCCCCTAGATTTTACGTTTGCTACCTAGCAGCTCCAGGTAACATTTTCTTTAGATTCTACTTTGTTGCCTAGGAACCAACCCATTACTAACAAAATGAGTTTTTTTTGTGGTCAGGCTAGAGAATGGGAATGTCTCATGGAAATTCTTTGATCTCAGTCTCCTCTGGTTTCTGACACACTCTGGAAACTCTTTTGTTTCCACTGTCCTCCAGAGATCTAATGCCCTGAGCAAGGTAATTGTTAACAAATCATTCCTGAAATTATTTATCCTGTCATTTCTTTACAACCAATATGAAACCCCCCTTGACCCATGTCTTTCAATTATGTCTTTTAGCCAATCAATGTACTCATGTAATCAATAAAGTTAAAGATTATGCTTTCCTTTGTCCCACCTTTGGCTAACATTAATTACCGTAAACCAATGAGGCTATTGTAATTTTCTTTTTCCCCTTCAGCACTATACTTGTGAATTACATTTTTTTCCCTGAGATCATAAGCTTCAGCCTGTGGTTTCACAGTCTGTCTTTGCAATGTTAACTTGGCTTCAATAAATCTCTTTTGATTTTTACCTCAATAGAGTTAAAGAGTCTTTTCACTAGAACAAAACTAAACAAGCTTATGTATGACAAACCTAAATATTTCTTTATTTATTCTTAAGATAAAACTCTTCAAGACACACTGAAGAATGAAGGTGGCTTTTCCCTCTGTAATTTAAATAAAGCTTTAATGAGTTTCTTTTCTGATTTGAAAAGTAGTTGATGCTTTTGTGGGGGGGGAATGTCATATAAGGCTAAATGAAGAATCAGAATGCAAAATTGTATCCCTACTATGCAAAAGTTGATGTTTATTGAGTATCTACTCTGTGTTGCTGGAATATGCCCATGAAGAAAAGAGGTCAAACTCTCTTCTCTCATGGAGATTTCTGTCTGGTGGAGTGAGACAGAAATAAACAACCAAAGCGAGTAAAACTATAGAGGACATTAGGTGGGTATAAGAACTGTGGAAGAAAGTCAACAGCAGGGATAGAGAGTGGGGGATGACAATGGCCAAGAAGGCCTCCCTGAGAAGATGCCATTTACACGGAGCTCTGAAGGGCAAAGGAGTCCTGGCAGAGGAAGGACAAGTGAAAAAGCTTGGAAGCAGGCATTTGCAGAATGCTGAATAGCAGCCAGCCAGCCAGTGAGTGAATCTGAATGTATGACCTGTAAAGGTAAAGCAGCAGCTTCCAAACATTCACAGAATGTTCACTATGAAGAGGAGAGAGAATTCACAGCCCCTGAGAGCTCACCACACTAACTGGGCCCAGCAGTAGGGTGTGCGCCCTCTGTCCCCACCAGATGATCCCACTCACTTTGGGACCCTTAGTAGTCTCACAAGCCCATGGTCCAGAACAAGGACAGATTCAGGAGTGGGAGGAAAGAAATACACGTCAGTTGTGGGAAATTTAGAAAACATAGAAGAGTAAAAAAAAAAAAAAAAAAAAACGAGGTATCTGGATGCGCAAGGTAAGTTTTCTCAGCTTCAGCATGAGGTGCAGGTGGAGGAGTCACTACTTAGAGCCACTGGCAGTCAGCCACCCTGACTACACTCTAAGGCCATCATCTTTCTTTTTCCAAAACAGCTGCATCATATGGTTTCTCCATGCCATTAGAGCTGTTGTTAAACATGACTAGATACACAATTTCAAAGAGATCTGCAGTCACTACTCCACAGTGTGCTAGAAAATGTTCTTGCGCAGGTGGTTCCCTGGGTGGGTGAGTTCATTTCTACAAATCTTCAAGGCCTCTGGGGGCTTTATCGACTGCTGGGCTCCCCTGTGGGCTTTCTCAGCTGTGTCTGTATATATGGGATAGGGCTCTTTGTGAGGTGAGGATTTGCCTTATTCTAGGGCCGGTCTGTTTTTACTTAAGTTGCATGACATCATTATCTAACAGCATGCCACAGGAGAGAACATTTCCCAGGTATCGAAGAGACAAGACTGCACTCTTGTTGAGAAACAAGTTAGAATTGAAGGACTGCTCATTTCGCCATTACTGCAAACTATAATTCTAGTCAGTATCGTGTCAACTGAGCTACAAAAAATGCATTTGGGACTGAAAGTGAGCTGAGAAAGAAAAAAATCTGGCAATCTAAAGTTTTTACTTTAAAAATCATGTCTCATGGTGGAAAACGAATGTATTTTTCCCCCTAACGTAATATATGTTAACTTTAAAGAGCCCCGGCCATCACGGCAACACATACCATTTATTAAAAGTGCCTGAGACGCAGCAGCAATAGGCTGGCATAAGTGGATGTGAAGGTTTTATATAACATAGGCTTCCTCACCGTCCTCTCCCCTTCCCAAGCATACACACAAATAGCACAACAAACAACACAAAAACAGTGTGTATTGGAAGTTATCCCTTGGAAGGACATGAAGCAGGCCCAACACAACTTTCCTTTGTAAGTTCTGAACTTGGACTTGGAAAAATAGTGGAGTTTTATCTGAAGCCATGGGTCATCAGTATCTTCTTATTCCAGTCTCCATCCAGCCACGTAGAACAAGCAGCAAAAGCCAACCCTACGCTGATCCCGCCTCATTAACATGACAAAGAAAACCCTATTCCCAAATGAGATCACATCCACAAGTAAGGGGTTAAGATTGCAACACATATTTTGCGGGCACATAGTTCAATCCATAACACCTAAAGAAATCCTTCTCTGCTTAACCTAGCAAACATGTATTCTCTTCTCTGCAACTCAATACTGATTAATATAGAATGCAGAATGTACTTGCTATGTTCAGTCCACAATGAATAGGATAGCATGGAGGCCCACGGTAATCTCAGCAGGTTGCTAAATTTAAGCAGGATTTGAATGATAAAGGAGAACTTGTCAATTTTTCGACCTTTCCAATTTCAGAAATTCTCACTAATCCTACTATTGATCCCCTTTGAAATCCAGAGACAACTCTTCCCCATCTTTTAAACTATGATAAAAGTATGAGTCACACTAAGCTGAGTATATCTGTTTGAGATGGAAATATCTTTGGGGCCCATAGGCCTGGACACTGGTGTATCTAGAGAGAGCTCTTGTTACCGGCATGGGTTCTTGATGCTCAGCAAATATTCTGAAAAAGGATTCTGCTATTTCCCTACTTCTTGTGGTTGGATCAAGGAGTGATTTTAAAATCAACGCTGTCTTCTTCATCGTCTGGCCAGGTCTTGTGTTAAAAAGGCTGTGGTGGGCAGAATATGCCCCCCTCCCAAAGATATCTATGTCCTAAGCCCTAAAATTTATGAATATACTAGATTTCATGGCAAAGATGAATTAAGGTTGCAGATGGCATTGAGGTTGCTAATAAATTAATCAAAATAGGGAGAGAATCTTGGACTATCTGGGTGGGTGCAATATAATCACGAGGGTCCTTAAAGGTGGAAAAGTGAGGCAAAAGAGTAGAGAGTCAGAAGGAAATATGACTATGGAAGAATGGTCAGAGATGCAATGTTACTGGCTTTGAAAATGTAGGAAAGAGGCTGTCTTAGAGTTCTCTAGAGTAACAGAATTAGCAATAAGGAATTAATGCACAGACCTTAAGGCTTTCATTCATGTGAGTCTTAGTTATCCAGTGCTTCTGTAACAGAAATATCATAAGTGGGTGGCTTTAAAAACAGAAATTCATTTTCTCACAGTTTAGGAGTCTAGAAGTATGAATTTAGAGTGTTGGCTCTAAGGGAAGTCTTTCTGTTTCCATCAGTTCTGGAGGAAGGTCCTTGTATCTTCTGAGCTTCTGTTCCTGGGAGATTTTCATGTGGCTTAGCATCTCTCTTTTCCTGTCTCTGCTTCTCTCTCTTGCTTAAACTCCTTTATACTCAAAAGAGATTGACTCAAGACACATGCTACACTAATCCTGTCTCATTCACATAGCAAAGGCAGTTTATTCCCAAATGGGATTATGACCACAGGCATAAAGGTTAGGATTTATAGCACACATTTCTGGTGGACACAATTCAATCCATAACAAACTCCATCGAACTCCTAGTAAGTCCATGCCTAAGAAAGCTCTCTGGAGGCCATGGCTGCAGGAGTGAAAGAGTTTGGAAATAAATTTTCTATCCCTGAAAGAACTGGCCAATGGAAAAAAACCATGCTTCCTTCCCTTTATACATGAAAATCTTTAATAACTTATGTTGGATAGAAATAATGTGTAAATGATAGGTAAAAGCAAATTTTGAAAATTTATAATAGCTATGCTCCAGAATGGACCCCGTGGCAACAGGTTTTTTTTTTTTTTTAATATTACATAATTCTATACAAAGTGGTCTCATTTAGGATCCCATTTTCGTATGATTTATGAGAAGATAAGCTGTCCTTTGTTGAAAAATTGAGGTCTTTATCAGTCATGAGGGAAAAACGTTACAATTAAAATTCCGTTATAGATTGTTTTGATCACACGTACCAAATGAATTATTAAAACTTTAAACGTACTATTTCAAACATGGCCTAAGGACTTTACAAAGTCCTTTTCACTATACAGGGTCAATGTGTCTCAACTCTGAGTATCGCCTGGGAACTCTGCCTACAGGACTCGTGAGCAGATGTTTAAGACATATTTGTTGGCCAAAAGGAACTTCTTTTGTGACTAAAACCTCATAAGATATTTGTCTGTACATTACATCTTATCTTCAGTTTCAAAGAATTAATGAAGTTTTCCAAGGAAGACTTGGTCTTTAAGAGAGCTTGACTCTGGGCTGCGCCATGATCAGGCCTTCCCACTGCCTGAGTGTTCCCTCTCACAGGGAATGTATGCTTAGAGCTGGAGAAGGGGGCTATTGTCCAGGCTGAGGGCAGGAAGGGCTATTGTTGACAGAAGAAATGGAAAGTGAACACAGCCTGCAGGGAGTAAGATGACACTCAGGCAGGCAACAGCAGGGAGCCCAGATGGCCAGGAGCCAATGACAAGAAAAACAGAGTGCTGAGGAGGCAGGTGAGGGGAGAGTGTGGAGGGTGCTGGGCAGCAGAGCACTTGGACTCTTCTGCAGAAGCTGTGCCTACCCTCACTCATCACCCATCAAGAACTCTGAGTGTCTGAGAGTTGGCCCAGGATCAGATCCCTTCCAGCCAAGCACAGTGCCCTAAACCCCACAGTTTGGTTAAGTAGGAGGTAGAATGCTATAGGCAGTGCTCTCAGAGAGCAAGGGCAGGGCTCTCTCAGGCCCATTGCGTTTCTGAGTGCATAGAAGGGGGAAAGTCTGGGAAGAAGGCTTTGTTTTTAATGTTTCAAGAGTAAATGATTTTTAGAAAAGAATCGTGAGTCAAAGTATGCAGGCCCTGAGGAGGGTTTTGTTCCCTCCCCTTCAGAGGAAAGATCAAGACAAGACAGCCTTGGGAGAATGCTCTTGTCTAAGAGGAAGGGCTGTCCCAATGTGCATCCCTGGGACCCCGAGGCGCCTGCAAGAGAATCAGCTCAAACACAGACTGTTCAAAATAAGGAATTGTGCTTTATTCCTGAAGCCTCCTGCTAGAGGTAGAAAAGCTGAGGGACAGACAAGCAAGCCCCTCAGCAATCCAACAGGGCCAACAGAGATGAAAAGCTCAGGTCTCCAAGGTGCCTTTATCAGATCAAAATCAGCTCACCAACTTTTGGACTCTCCTTATTTCTACTGCAGTTAAGTCTAAGCTCTACAGAGCTTTGAACCCTTTGGTTTGATAAACCTGCTGCCTCGGGCTCACCTCCAATGTTTTTCTCACCTACTTCCTCTGGTCAGATCAGCTTCCCTTGCCATTCACGCATACAGGGTGCTCTGCCCCCACCAGATCCTACTCACCCTCTCAGAGCCAGCTGGAAACATCAGCAACGACTCTAGTTTCACACTGCCTGCCTCTTCCCAGTACACTCTGTATGTCACAGTGTAAAGCTGTTTATCGTCTTTTATTGTCTTGAAATAATTTCCTGTCAGTATTTTCTCGCTGCACAGATCCCACCCCCAAAATTATAAAATCTTTGAGATCAGATATATGCATTTTTCTTTAAATAAGTTTATTTTTAAAAAATATGGAAAAATACAGAGAAGGTAACAAACATCTGTGAATTCCCCATCTAATATTCACAAATGTTAATAGTTTGCATTTTTTGCTTCATCTTCTTCTTATAAAATATTAAGAACCTTAGAATATTGCAACTCCTATTATCCCCCTTTCAACTTTTATGTTATTATTGTCATTAAAAAAAATTCTATCTTGTATTTCTTTTAACCACCCACATTATAATTGTTTTACACAGTGAATATTTCGATGCCACGAGTCAGAGTTAATAGCAACAAACATCAACTAAACAATGCAGGATGGAAGGAATTCACAGAGTCACTATACCAACAAGAATTGGTCAACGTTCAACCATTTCAGGAGGTAGCATATGATCAGGAGCCAATGGTACTGAAGGAAGATGTCCAAGCTGCCCTGAAGGCATTGGTGAAAAACAGGGCTGCAGGAATTGACAGAACACCAATTGAGATGTTTCAGCAGATGGATGCAGCCCTGGAAGTACTCACATGTCTATGCCAAGAAACTTGGAAGACCAATTTGGCCAACCAACTGGAAGAGATCCATGTTTATGCCTCTTCCCAAGAAAGGTGATCCAACCAAATGTGGAAATTTTGAAGCAATATCATTAATATCACACAGCAAGCAAAATTTTGGTGAAGATCATTCCAAAGTGGCTGCAGCAGCCAGAAGTTCAGGCCAGGTTTAGAAGAGAATGTGGAACCAGAGATATCATT
This sequence comes from Loxodonta africana, assembly GCF_030014295.1. Lineage (NCBI taxonomy): Eukaryota > Metazoa > Chordata > Mammalia > Proboscidea > Elephantidae > Loxodonta > Loxodonta africana. Next base: position 205,574,638 of record NC_087344.1, on the reverse strand, counting down.
GCTGATGTCAGGTGGATCCTGGCTGAAACCAGAGAATATCAGAAGGATGTTACCTGTGTTTTATTGACTACGCAAACACTTTCGACTGTATGGACCGTAACAAATTATGGATGACATTGCCAAGAATGGGAATTCCGGAATACTTAATTGTGCTCATGAGGAATCCGTACATAGATTAAGAGGCAGTCCTTCGAACAGAACGAGGGGACACTGCATGGTTTAAAGTCAAGAAAGGTGTGTGTCAGGGTTGTATCCTTTTACCATACCTATTCAATCTGTGGGAAACCCTGATGGCATAGGGGTTAAGAGGTACGGCTGCTAACCAAAAAGGTCAGCAGTTTGAATCCACCAGGTGCTCCTTGGAAGCCCTATTGGGCAGTTCTACTCTGTCCTATAATGTCGCTATGAGTTGGAATCGACTCGACGGCAATGGGCTTGGGCTTTGGGCATTCAATCTGTATGCTGAGCAAATAATATGAGAAGCTGGACTATATGGAGGAGAATGGGGAACCAAGATTGGAGGAAGGCTCAGTAACAACCTGCATCATGCAGATGACACAAGCTTGTTTGCTGAAAGTGAAGAGGACTCGAAGCACTTACTTACTAATAAAGATCAAAGACCACAGCCTTCAGCATGGATTACACCTCAACATAAAGAAAACAGAAATCCTCATAACTGGACCAATAAGCAACATCATGATAAACGGAGAAAAGATTGAGGTTGTCAAGGATTTCATTTTACTTGGATCCACAATCAACACCCATGGAAGCAGCAGTTAAGAAATCAAAAGATGGCAATGCATCGGGCAAACCTGCTGCAAGAGATCTCTTTAAAGTGTTAAAAAGCAAAGATATCACCTTGAGGACTAAGGTGAGCCTGACCCAAGCCATGGTGTTTTCAATCGCCTCATATGCACATGAAAGCTGGATGATGAATAAAGAAGACAGAAGAATTGACGCCTTTGAATTATGGTATTGGAGGAGAATATTGAGTATATGGTAGAGTGCCAAAAGAATGAACAAATCGGTCTCCGAAGAAGTACAACCAGAATGCTCCTTAGAAGCAAGGATGTTGAAACTGCATCTCACATGCTTTGGGCATGTTGTCAGGAGGGATCAGTCCCTGGAGAAGGACATCATGCTTGGTAAAATAGAGGGTCAGCAAAAAAAAGGAAAACCTTCGATAAGATGGATTGACACAGTGGCTGTAACAATGGGCTTAAGCTCAGCGGCAGTTGTGAGGATGGTGCAGGACTGGGCAGTGTTTTGTTCTGTTGTGCATAGGGCTGCTATGAGTCAGAACTGACTGGAGGGCACCTAACAACAACTACATCAACTGCATCGTATTTACCATTTTCATTCTTTCTTGCATGTCAGAGGAAGATCTGTTGATAGCAATCTATCTCTCTTTTGGTTTTCCTGAAAATATCTTTCTCCCTCACTCTTGAAAGATGTTTTTGCTGAGTAAGAGTATGGTGCTTATTTTGTTTCAATATATTGAAGAAATCATTTCATTCTCTCTGGCTTCCAGAATTCAGCTGTTAGTCTATCTCTTTTTCTCTGGCTGCTTTTAAGATTTTTTTCTGTCTTTGGGCTTCTGAGTTCCAATACAATGTACTAGGTGAGGATGACTTTTTTTTTTAATTTGCTATGAGTCAGAATCAATTCTACGGCAAAGGGTTTCGATTTTTTTTTTTTTTTTAGTATAAGAGATTAGTCAGGCCTCTTGAGTTAGGGAACTGGTGTGTTTTATCAGTTCTGGAAAATTCTTAGCTATCATCTCTTATCTCTGTTCCATCCTATTTCTTATATGTTAGACTTTTCCTTGCCTCTGAAACTTTCTTGCGTATTATGTCTTTCCTCTCTCTCTGTACTGCATTATAAATAATTCTCCTACTGACTTGCTACTCTAACAGGCATGATGTCCTTCTCCAGTGACTGGTCATTTCTGATAACACATCCAAAGTAGGTGAAATGGAGTCTCGCCATGCTTGCTTCTAAGGAGCTTTCTGGCTGTACTTCTTCCAGGACAGATTTGTTTGTTCTTCTGGCAGTCAATATTCTTCACCAACACCATAATTCAAATGCATCAATTGTTCTTCAGTCTTCTTTATTCATTGTCCAGCTTTTGCATGCATATAAGGTAATTGAAAACACCAGGCTTGGGTCAGGCACACCTTAGTCCTTAAAGACACATCTTCACTTTTTAAAACTTTAAAGAAGTCTTTTGCAGCAGATTTGTCCAATCAATGTGTCATTTGATTTCATGACTAATGCATCCATGGATGTTGATTGGGGATCAAAGTAAAATGAAACCCTTGACAACTTCAATATTTTCTCCGTGTATCATGTTGTTGCTATTGATCCAGTTGTGAGGATTTTTGTTTTCTTTATATTGAGGTATAATCCATACTGAAGGCTGTAGTTTTTGATCTTCATCAGTAAACACTTCAAATCCTCTTCACTTTCAGCAAGCAAGGATGTGTCATCTGCAAATATGCTAGGTCACTTTTTAGAGATTCCTATTGCCTGCAAATATTGTCAAGCCTATTTTATCTCTTTAAACAGTGAGAATAGTTATTTTAAAAATCTTTGTCAGATAATTGAAATAAAAAACTATTAAGTTTCTGTTTATCGTTTCAGTTGTCTTTTTGTTTATTAGCTAGTTTCTTTGTGTGCTTGGTTATTTTCGACCATATGCTGCTTTTTTGTCCTTGTAAAAGTATCTATGAATGAAAAGACAACATACAGGATAGGAGAAAACATTTGGGAATCATATATCTGATAAGGGTTTTCTATCCAGAACATATCAACAATTCCTACAACTCAATTAACAAATGGTCAAAGGACTTGAATAGACACTTTTCCAAAGGAGATATATGAATGGTCAATAAGCACATTAAAAGGTGTTCAACAACATTAGTCATTAAACATAAGGAAACAAAAACCCGTCACCATAGAGTCAATTGTGACTCATAGCAACTCTATAGGACAGAGTAGAACTGCCTCATAGGGTTTTCAAGTAGGGCCTGGAGGATTTGAACTGCTGACCTTTTGGCTAGGAGCTGTAGCTCTTATCCACTGCATCAAGAGGGATCCCATTAGTCATTCCAAAATCCATCACTGTCGAGTCAATTTCCGACTCATAGCGAGTGCCATAGGACAGAGTAGAACTGCCCCATAGAGTTTCCAAGGAGCACCTGGTGGATTTGAACTGCCAGCCTCTTGGTCAGCAGCGGTAGCACTTAACCACTACGCCACCAGGGTTTCCACCATTAGTAGTTAGCGAAATGCAAATCAAAACTACAATGCGATACCACTTCACCTCCACTAGGATAGCTTTTTAATTAAAAAAAAAGTAGAAACTAACAAGTGTTGGTAGGGAAGTGGTGAAACGAATTCTTGTGCATTGCTGATGGGAATGTAAACTGGTACAGTCACTGTGAAGACAGCTTGGCGGTTCCTCAAAAAGTTAAACATAGAACTGTCATATGACCCATAAACTCCACTACTAAGAATGTAACTCAAAGAACTGAAGGCAGGAACTCAAACAGATACTTGTATGTTTATTGCAGCATTATTCACAACAGCTAGAAGAGGGAAACAACTCAAGTGCCTTTCAACAGATGAATGGATAAACAAAATGTGAAATACACTTTGGCATCCATACAAAGGAATATTATTCAATCATAAAGATAAGTGAAGCTCTGATAAATGCTATAATGTGGATGAACCTTAAAAACTTTATGCCGAATGAAATAAGCTAGATGCAAAAGGACAAACATCGTATGATCTCATGTATATGAAATATTTAGAACAGGCAAATTCATAGAGACCAAGGTTTATTAGTGGTTAGCAGGGGCTGAGGGGAGGAAGGAATGGGAGTTATTGCTTAAGGGGTACTGAATTTCTGTTTGGTGTGTTGAAAAACTTTAGGAAATGTGGCAAATGTAACTAATGCTACTGAATTGCACACTTAAAAATGGTTAAAATAGCAAAATTTTTGTTACGTATGTTTTGCCACAATTTTTTTTTAAAAAGTTTTTGTGGATCTACATTGAGGAAACACATCCACAAATGGATTTGTAGTTGATTCTCCCAGACACTCAAGGGCATTACAAGCCTGGGACCACTTCACAATAAATTCATGGCTTGAGATTTCTTGTACCACCCAATGTGAAGCCATAATACACATCTGTATAAGAGTAAGCTTGTTGTCATAACTTCTTAAAGGCAATTTTTTTCTCATTTTTCTTATGCACAACTTAGTAGCAAGGCAACCTTACCTGCAGTCTCCTAGAGGTGGAAAATGGGAGTGGTCTTATTTTCGGTTCACATTCACCCTGAGGCTGTAAAGCTCTGAAGTCCCAATTTATGCGCAGAAGGTATCTTATTAGATTACTAAGCCTTGACTACTGCCCTGTGGTCCCTCAAAACTGAAAAATTGAAGGCTATATTTTCCTGGCTTGGTAAATGTCTTCAGGACAGAACTGCCTTAGCATTCCTCTTAACTTAGTTTTCCATTCACCATAGATTTTAACCTAGTAATTCCTTACAATTTTGCCACTTATTTGATATTGTTAAGAAGATATTTTGAATATTTTATCTAGAATTTTATTTGGTGAGTGGCAGTCTAGGGCCTTAAAAGCTTTCGAGCAGCCATCTAAGATGCATCAGTTGGTCCCAACCCACCTGGAACAAAGGAGAATGAAGAACACCAAAGACGCAAGGAAAATGTTAGCTCAGGAGACAAAAGGGCCACATTAACCAGAGACTCCATCAGCCTGAAACCAGAAAAACTAGATGGTGCCCGGCTACCACCAATGACCACCATGACAGGGAACACAACAGAGAGTCCCTGACGGAGCAGTAGAAAAGTGTGGAGCAGAACTCAAATTCATGAAAAGACCAGACTTAATGGTCTGACTGAGACTAGAGGAACTCCAGAAGACATGACTCCCTGACTTTCTGTTAACCTAGGACTAAAACCACTCCCAAAGCCAACTCTTCAGACAAAGATTAGACTGGAATATAAAACATGAAATAATACTCGTGAAGACTGCCTTTTAGTTCAAGTAGATACACTAGACTAAATGGGCAGCCCCTGACCGGAGGTGGGATGAGAAGGCAAAAAAGCATAGGAGCTGATTGAATGGACACGGGAAACTGGGGTCAAAAGGGGGAGTGTGCTGTCACATTATAGGGATTGCAACTACTGCCACATAACAATATACGTACAAATTTTTGTACGAGAAATTAACTTGAGCTGTAAACTTTCATCTAAAGCACACACACACACACACACAAAAAATAGAGTGGTTAAGAATGTTTGTAGCAGACTTAGAAACCATTCAAATTTACATCAATAGTAGAATGGATAAATAAATTGTAGTACATTCATCCAATAAAATACTATACATCCATGAAAATGGAAAAACTACAAGTGAACCATAAAGAATCTCACAAGTACAAGAAGAGTAAAATACATCAGAAAGAAAAAAGTACAAGTTGTGATTCATTTACACAAAGCTCAGAAAGAGGCAAAATTAACAGGTTGGAGCCTTGGTTAAAAAAAAAAAAAATTTTTTTTTTTTTTGGTTACCCAGTGGTTAAGTATTATGGCTGTTAACCAAAAGATTGGCAGTTGGAATCCACCAGCCGCTCCTTGGAAACCCTGTGGGGAAGTTCTACTCTGTCCTATAGGGTCGCTATGAGTTGGAATCCACTCAATGGCAATGTTTTCTTTTTTTTTTTAAGAAGTTACGGTAGTGCTTACCTTGAAGGGGAAGAAGTAACGGAGACAGGAGAAGGTTAGGACTCTTGCAGTATTCTTGGTCATGTATTTTATTTCTGGTTACACCAGCGTTTTGACTTTGTGAATACTTTTCAAACTACATACTTATGATTTGCACATGTTTCTCTATCTCCAGCTCTTTGCACATGTCATTATAATACTTTGTCTTCTCAAGCTGCCCTTTGAAATCTTGTTTAGTTCTTTTACTTCATCAGTTCTTCCCTTTGCTTTAGCTGCTCGACATTCATGAGCAAGTTTCAGAGTCTCCTCCGACATCCATCTTGGTCTTTTCTTTCCTGTCTTTCAATGACCTCTTGCTTTCTTCATGGATGATGTCCTTGATGTCATTCCACAACTTGTCTGGTCTTCGAACACTAGTGTTCAATGCATCAAATCTATTCTTGAGATGGTCTGTAAATTCAGTTGGGATGTACTCAAGGTCATATTTTGGCTCTCATGGACTTGCTCTGATTTTATTCAGTTTCAGCTTGAACTTACATATGAGCAATTGATGGTCTGTTCCACAGTCAGCCCCCGGCCTTGTTCTGACTGATGATATTGAGCTTTTGCATCGTTTCTTTCCACAGATGTAGTCAGTTTGATCCCTGTGTGTTCCATCTGGTGAGGTCCATGTGTATAGTCACTGTTTACGTTGGTGAAAGAAGATATTTGCAATGAAGAAGTCATTGGTCTTGCAAAATTCTATCATTCTAAAAGATCCATATTTATGCCTATTCCCAAGAAAGGTAATCCAACCAAATGTGGAAATTATAGATCAATATCATTAATATCACACATAAGCAAAATTTTGTTGAAGATTATTCAAAAATGGCTACAGTAGTATATCGACAGGGAGCTGCCAGAAATTCAGGCAGGTTTCAGAAGAGGACGTGGAATCAAGGATATCATTGCTGATGTCAGATGGATCCTGGCTGAACAAAGAGAATGCCAGAAGGATATTTATCTGTGTTTTATTGACTATGCAAAGATATTCCACTGTGTGGATTATAACAAATTATGGATAACATTGCAAAGAATGGGAATTCCAGAACACTTAATTGTGCTCATGGGGAACCTTTACATAGATCAAGAGGCAGTTGTTTGGACAGGACAAGGGGATACTGAGTGGTTTAAAGTCAGGAAAGGTGTGTGCCAGGTCTGTATCCTTTCACCATACCTATTATAAAAAAAAAAAAAAAATTTTTTTTTTTTTTTATTCAATCTGCATGCTGAGCAAATAATATGAGAAGCTGGACTATATGAAGAAGAATGGGGCATCAGGATTGGAGGAAGACTCATTAACAACCTGCGTTATGCAGATGACACAACCTTGCTTGCTGAAAGTGAAGAGGACTTGAAGCACTTACTAATGAAGGCCAAAGATCACAGCCTTCAGTATGGATTGCACTTCAACACAAAGAAAACAAAAGTCCTCACAACTGGACCACTGAGCAACATCATGATAAACGGAGAAAAGATTGAAGTTGTCAAGGATTTCATTTTACTTGGATCCACAATCAACAGCCATGGAAGCAGCAGTCAAGAAATCAAACGATGCATTGCATTGGGCAAATCTGCTGCAAAGGACCTCTTTAAAGTGTTGAAGAGCAAAGATGTCACCTTGAAGTCTAAGGTGCACCTGACCCAAGCTATGGTATTTTCAATCGCATCATATGCATGTGAAAGCTGGACAATGAATAAGGAAGACCGAGGAAGAATTGACACCTTTGAATTGTGGTGTTGGCGAAGAATACTGAATATACCAGGGGCTCCTAAGAGAACAAAGAAATCTGTCTTGGAAGAAGTACAACCAGAATGCTCCTTAGAGGCAGGCATGGCGAGACTGCATCTACATACTTTGGGCATGTTGCCAGAGGGGATCAGTCCCTGGAGAAGGACATCATGCTTGGCAAAGTACAGGGTTAGCAGAAAAGAGGAAGACCCTCAGTGAGGTGGATTGACACAGTGGCTCCAGCAATGAGCTCAAGCACAGCAAAGATTGTAAGGATGGCGCAGGATCAGGCAGTGTTTCGTTCTATTGTGCATCGGGTCGCTATGAGTTGGTACTATCTTGATGGCATCTAACGGCAAACAACATTTTTCTCTATTTGCGTCACATTTTAATTAAAAATGCCAAAGTTATAGAATACTGTTGAGTGTTGATTTTTTCCCTAAGAAGGCAATTTCTATTCAATTTTTGGAAATAAAAACATGCGAAGTCCTTTGTGTGATGGCTTTCGTGCTCTCTCTCTGGGAGTTAATGCTGGCGTAACACTGCCATGATTCTAAACACCAGGACCAGAGGTCTTTGTGTCACTGGGGCAACTTAGAGAAATTCCAGAGTAGTGCATTTAAAATACATCTGTTTACAAACCCACCAAGGACTCGCTCATTATTTCACATTCCCAAGGTGAATCCAGTCATGTTTTATTCATTGAAAACATGTATTTTAATTGTTTGCCCATCCCTCTTGTAAAGGCAGTGATTATGATGACCTGGTACCAAAATCCAGTTCCCCATCCCTAGAAAGGCTCTCTCCCTCCCCTCCCCCGCCCCAGCACTTGATTTCTTTGCCAGCTGCTCTCTGCTGTGTCTCTGTAAGAGCTAAGCTGCTGGAGGCAGTCAACTTGACTGAGGGGAGGAGCTTTTGGTTTTCTTTGTCTGAAGGGGTAGATCTTTGTAGAAGGATCTGCTAAGAGTGAGGAAAAGACATTAAAAATGCATGTGGATTACTCATTGGTTTGCTTCTCAGGAACCAGTTTCTCTGTGCATAGCGATTTTTATTTATTCCGGGTCTCCACGGGTTGCTAGCAGCACCGGGTTGCACTGCTGAAGCAATGTATGTGCAGGTGGGGAGGGCAATGGCAGGAGAGGGAGGGCACTGGGGCTGGCTCCCAGGCCACAGGAAGGAGAGCAACTACAATTGGGTCGACTTTAGGAGAAGCTAAGCTGAATAAAAAATTCCAGCCACAGATTCTCATCCCAACTGAGTCAATTGTCTCAATTTTTTGTTGTTGTTGTTTAATTTTTGCCAAGCAAACCTGTTTTTAAAATTGTGCTGTAAACAGTGGGGAACATTTGGAAATGGAAACGGGAGTGGGGGGGACAAGGAGTGGGATGAGACCAAGCCATTGACTTAATGGCAAATATTGTCCCCCTTTGTCAAATGAGAAATCACCTTGTGAATAGCTAGTTCTGAATTCTCACACAGGGCAAATGAAGGGTGTGAAGGGCCCGATGCTTATATAATTTGGGGGACCCTCACTGAGAAAAATAGTACAAAGTTACAATTATGAAATTGCTAGGACCCCTTCCAGGATCTTGGAAAGGGTTTGTGTGAGTTATCCTGAAGATTTTAGCTTCACGAAAAAAAAAAAAAATGTTGCTGTAGAGTCAACCCCAACTCACGGCTACCCCATGTGTGTCAGAGTAGAGCTGTGCTCCATAGGGTTTTCACTGGCGAGGTGCCTCTGGGTAAATTTGGACCTCCAACCTTTCGGTTAGTGCTCGAGTATGTTAACCATTTGCACCACCCAGGGACTGTATGGTTTTGCCTGTCCTCACAGAGTACTTAAGAAAGCAGAAAATCCTACCCTGAGTTATATAATACACAAATGCGTATAAAGCAAATGGGTAAGCCAGAATGAATTTAAAGAGCCCTGGTGGTGCTGTGGTTAAGTGCTTGGCTGCTAATGGAAAGGATGGCAGTTCAAACCCACTAGCCACTCCTCAGGAGAAAGGTGTAGCAATCTGCTTCCCTAAAGATCACCAAAAAACCAAACCTCTTGCCGTGGAGTCGATTCCAACTTATAGCGACGCTACAGAACAGTAGACCTGCCCCATAGGGTTTCCAAGGAGTAGCTGCTGAATTCGATCTGCCAACCTTTTGGTTAACAGCCAAACACTTAATCACTGGGCCACCAGGGCTCCGTAACATAACCAACACTCAATTACTTAGCAATCTCACCCATTTAGAAAACAGTAGAACAAGGAAATACCAAGGAAAAAAAAAAAGGAGAAAGAAGACCCTTAGCAGCCAAAATGGATACCACAAAATCCAGTTACTTGACTTTAACAAAGAGCATTGGGATCAAGATACTCCATTAAGCATGTACTTAGCTTAGAGGCTTACTGTTGTTCTGATTGTCATTAACTGCTGTAGCATCAGCCCATGATTCCCATTGGCCCCAATGGAAGGAAATGCTGCCTGGTCCTGTGCCATCCCCTCGATCAGTTTCAGATTGAACCTCTGTCATTCACACGGTTTTCACTGGCTGGTTTTCAGAACTAAATCGCCTGGCCTTTCTTCCTAGTCCATCCTAGTCTGAAAGCTCTGATGAAGCCTGTTCAGTAATAGCAACACACGAGCTCCCCTGACAGGCGAGTGGTGGCTGCATATGAAGTGCGTTGGCTGGGATCGAACCCAGCTCTCCCACGTGGAAGGGGAGAAGTTTACCACTGAACCACCACTACCCTTTGTCAGAGCTAATAGCTAATTAAGAGCCTTCCTAATCTTATTTTTTATTAATTTCTTATAAACTAGGATTGCTGGTTACTTTCACCCACAGAAGATCAGCCATCATTGATTCCATCTCTTCACGCTCCACTATCCACAAATACCCCCCTGGGGTACATTCCACTCAGGTCTGTCCCCTAGTCTCCTCCCCATCCCATTCACATCTTGTCTCAATTATTTAAAGAGCTTCCCAACTGGTCTCCAGGATTTTTTTTTTAATAATTTTTATTGCGCTTTAAGTTAAGTTTACAAATCAAGTCAGTCTGTCACACATAAGCCTATATACACCTTACTACATACTCCCATTTACTCTCCCACTAATGAGTCAGTCCGCTCCCTCCCTCCAGTCTCTCCTTTCATGACCGTTTTGTCACTTTCTAACCCACTCTACTCTCCCATCTCCCCTCTAGACAGGAGATGCCAACACAGTCTCAAGTGACCACCTGATACAAGTAACTCACTCTTCATCAGCATCTCTCTCCAAAGCATTGTCCAGTCCCTTCTATGTCTGAAGAGTTGTCTTCTGGAATGGCTCTTGTCCTGGACCAACAGAAGGTTTGGGGACTATGACCACCGGGATTCTTCTAGTCTCAGTCAGACCATTAAGTCTGGTCTTTTTATGAGAATTTGGGGTCTGCATCCCACTGTTCTCTTGCTCCCTCAGGGGTTCTCTGTTGTGCTCCCTGTCAGGGCAGTCATTGGTTGTGGCCAGGCACCATCTAGTTCTTCTGGTCTCAGGATGATGTAAGTCTGTAGTTCATGTGGCCCTTCCCATCTCTTGGACTCATTGTTATCATGTGACCTTGGTGTTCTTCATTCTCCTTTGCTCCAGGTGGGTTGAGACTAATTGATCCATCTTAGATGGCCTCTTGTTAGCATTTAAGACCCCAGATGCCACACTTCAAAGTGCGATGCAGAATGTTTTCGTAATACAATTTATTTTGCCAATTGACATAGAAGTCCCCTTAAGCCATAGTCCCCAAACCCCCGCCCTTATTCCACTGACCTTCAAAGCATTCAGTTTATCCCAGAAACTTCTTTGCTTTTGGTTCAGTCCAGTTGAACTGACCTTCCTTGAATTGAGTATTGTCCTTCCCTTCACCTAAAGTAGTTCTTATCTACTAACTAATCGATAAATAATCCTCTCCCACCCTCCTTCCCTCCCCCCTCTCGTAAACACAAAAGAATGTGTTCTTCTCAGTTTATACTCTTTCTCAAGATCTTATAATAGGGGTCTTATACGATATTTCTCCTTTTGCATCTGACTAATTTCACTCAGCATAATGCCTTCCAGGTTCCTCCATGTTATGAAATGTTTCACAGATTTGTCACTGTTCTTTATCGATGCATAGTATTCCATTGTGTGAATATACCATAATTTATTTAACCATTCATCCATTGATGGACACCTTGGTTGTTTCCAGCTTTTTGCTATTGTAAATAGTGCTGCAATAAACATGGGTATGCATATATCTGTTCGTGTGAAGGCTCTTATTTCTCTAGGGTATATTCTGAGGAGTGGGATTTCTGGGTTGTATGGTAGTTCTATTTCTAACTTTTTAAGAAAACGCCAGATAGATTTCCAAAGTGGTTGTACCATTTTACATTCCCACCAGCAGTGTATAAGAGTTCCAATCTCTCCGCAGCCTCTCCAACATTTATTATTTTGTGTTTTTTCCATTAATGCCAGCCTTGTTGGAGTGAGATGGAATCTCATCGTAGTTTTAATTTGCATTTCTCTAATGGCTAATGATCAAGAGCATTTTCTCATGTATCTGTTAGCTGCCTGAATATCTCCTTTAGTGAAGTGCGTGTTCATATCCTTTGCCCACTTTTTGATTGGGTTGTTTGTCTTTTTGTGGTTGAATTTTAACAGAATCGTATAGATTTTAGAGATCAGGTGCTGGTCGGATATGTCATAGCTGAAAATTCTTTCCCAGTCTGTAGGTGGTCTTTTTACTCTTTTGGTGAAGTCTTTAGATGAGCACAGGTGTTTGATTTTTAGGAGCTCCCAGTTATCTGGTTTGTCTTTGTCATTTTTAGTAATGTTTTATATTCTGTTTATGCCTCGTATTAGGGCTACTAAAGTTGTCCCTATGTTTTCTTCCATGAGCTTTATCATTTTAGTCTTTATGTTTAGGTCTTTGATCCACTTGGAGTTAGTTTTTGTGCATGGTGTGAGGTATGGGTCCTGTTTCATTTTTTTGCAAATGGATATCCAGTTATGCCAGCACCATTTGTTAAAAAGACTATCTTTTCCCCAATTAACTGACACTGGGCCTTTGTCAAATATCAGCTGCTCATATGTGGATGCATTTATATCTGGGTTCTCAATTCTGTTCCTTTGGTCTATGTGCCTGTTGTTGTACCAGGCTGTTTTGACTACTGTGGCAGTATAATATGTTCTAAAATCAGGTAGAGTGAGGCCTCCCACTTTCTTCTTCTTTTTCAGTAATGCTTTACTTATCTGGGGCTTCTTTCCCTTCTATATGAAGTTGGTGATTTGTTTCTCCATCACATTAAAAAATGTCGTTGGACTTTGGATCGCAAGTGCATTGTATGTTTAGACAGCTTTTGGTAGAATAGACGTTTTTACTATGTTAAGTCTTCCTATCCATGAGCAAGGTATGTTTTTCCACTTATGTAGGTCCTTTTTAGTTTCTTGCACTCGTACTTTGTAGTTTTCTTTGTATAGGGCTTTTACATCTTTGGTAGGATTTATTCCTAAGTATTTTATCATCTTGGGGGCTACTATGAATGGTATTGATTTGGCGATTTCCTCTTCGATGTTCTTTTTGTTGATGTAGAGGAATCCAAGTGATTTTTGCATGTTTATCTTGTAACCTGAGACTCTGCTGAACTATTCGTTTCAGTAGTTTTCTGGAGGATTCCTTAGGGTTTTCTGTGTATAAGATCATGTCATCTAAAAATAGAGATAATTTTACTTCTTTCTTGACAATCCGGGTGCCCTTTATTTCTATGTCTAGCCTAATTGCTCTGGCTAGGACCTCTAGCACAATGTTGAATAAGAGCAGTGATAAAGGACATCCTTGTCTGGTTCCTGTTCTCAAGGGAAATGCTTTCAGGCTCTCTCCATTTAGAATGATGTTGGCTGCTGGCTTTGGTATTATGTTGAGGAATTTTCCTTCAATTCCTGTATTGCTGAGAGTTTTTATCATGAATGGGTGTTGGACTGTGCCGAATGCCTTTTCTGCGTCAATTGATAAGATCATGTGGTTTTTGTCTTTTGTTTTATTTATATGGTGGCTTACATTAATGGTTTTTCTAATATTAAACCAACTTGCATACCTGGTATAAATCCCACTTGATCGTGGTGAATTATTTTTTTGATATGTTGTTGAATTCTATTGGCTAGCATTTTGTTGAGGATTTTTGCATCTATGTTCATGACGGATATAGGTTTGTAATTTTCTTTTTTTGTGGTGTCTTTACCTGGTTTTGGTATCAGGGATATGATGGCGTCATAGAATGAGTTAGGTTAGTATTCCATCATATTCTATGCTTTGAAATACCTTAATAGTAGTGGTGTTAACTCTTCTCTGAAAGTTTGGTAGAACTCTGCAGTGAAGCCATCCGGGCCAGGGCTTCTTTTTGGTGGGAGTTTTTTGATTACCTTTTCAATCTCTTTTTTTCTTATGGGTCTATTTAGTTGTTCTACTTCTGATTGTGCTAGTTTAGGTAGGTAGTGTTTTTCTAGGAATTCATCCATTTCTTCTAGGTTTGCAAATTTGTTAGAGTACAATTTTTCATAATTGATATGGTTCTTTTAATTTCAGTTGGGTCTGTTGTGATATGGCCCATTTCGTTTCTTATTTGGGTTATTTGCTTCCTTTCCTGTATTTCTTTTGTCAGTCTGGCCAATGGTTTATCAATTTTCTTAATTTTTTCAAAGAACCTGCTTTTGGCTTTGTTAATTCCTTTGATTTTTTTTCTGTTCTCTAATTCATTTAGTTCAGCTCCAATTTTTATTATTTGTTTTCTTCTGGTGCCTGATGGATTCTTTTGTTGCCCACTTTCTATTTGTTCAAGTTGTAGGGACAGTTCTCTGATTTTGGCTCTTTCTTCTTTATGTATGTGTGCATTTATCGATATAAATTGGCCTCTGAGCACTGCTTTTGCTGTGTCCCAGAGGTTTTGATAGGAAGTGTTTTCATCCTCGTTGCATTCTATGAATTTCTTTATTCCCTCCTTAATGTCTTCTATAACCTAGTCTTTTTTGAGCAAGGTATTGTTCAGTTTCCAAGTATTTGATTTCTTTTCCCGGATTCCTCTGTTATTGATTTCCACTTTTCTGGCCTTGTGGTCTGAGAAGATGCTTTGTAACATTTCGAAGTTTTGGATTCTGCAAAGGTTTGTTTTATGACCTAATATGTGATCTATTCTAGAGAATGTTCCATGTGTACTAGAAAAAAAAAAGTATACTTTGCAGCCTTTGAGTGGAGTGCTCTGTATAAGTCTATGAGGTCAAGTTGGTTGATTGTAGCAATTAGCTCTCCTGTGTCTCTATTGAGATTCTTACTGGAAGTCCTATCCTTCTCCGAAAGTGGTGTGTTGAAGTCTCCTCCTATAATTGTGGAGGTGTCTATCTCACTTTTCAGTTCTGTTAAAGTTTGTTTTATGTATCTTGCAGCCCTGTTGTTGGGTGCATAAATATTTAGTATGGTTATATCTTCCTGATCAATTGTCCCTTTAATCATTATGTAGTGTCTTTCTTTATCCTTTCTGATGGATTTAGCTAAAGTCTATTTTGTCAGAAATTAGTATTGCCACTCCTGCTCTTTTTTGATTGTTCTTTGCTTGATATATTTTTTTCCATCCTTTGAGTTTTAGTTTGTTTGTGTCTCTAAGTCTAAGGTGTGTCTCTTGTAGGCAGCATATAGACGGATCTTGTTTCTTTATCCAGTCTGAGACTCTCTATCTCTTTATTGGTGCATTTAGTCCATTTACATTCAGCGTAATTATAGATAAGTATGTGTTTAGTGCTGTCTTTTTCATGCCTTTTTGTGTGTGTTGTTGACAATTTCATTTTTCCACTTACTTTTTTGTGCTGAGATGTTTTTCTTTGTAAATTGTGTGTTCCTCATTTTCATAGAAGTTGAATTTATGTTTGCTGAGTCGTTATGTTTTTCTTGGTTTTTATTTTGAGTTATGGAATTTTTAGACCTCTTTGTGGTTATCTTAATATTTACCCCTATTTTTCTAAGTAAAAACCTAACTTGTGTTGTCCTATATTGCCTTGTTTTCCTCTCCATATGGCAGTTCTATGCCTCCTGTATTTAGTCCCTCTTTTTGATTATTGTGATCTTTTACATAATGACTTCAATGATTCCCTGTTCTGAGCATTTTTTTCTTTTTAAAATTGATCGTAATTTGTTTTTGTGATTTCCATATTTCACTTGATATCAGGGTGTTCTGTTCTGTGACCTTGTGGTGTCTTGGTGTGTGATATTATTGATTTTCTGACCAATTTCCTTTAGTATTTCTTGTAGCTTTGGTTTGGTTTTAGCAAATCCTCTAAGCTTGTGTTTATCTGCAAATGTTTTAATTTCACCTTCATATTTGAGAGAGAGTTTTGCTGGATATATGATCCTTGGCTGGCAGTTTTTCTCCTTCAGTGCTCTATATACGTCATCCCATTACCTTCTTGACTGCATGGTTTCTGCTGAGTAGTCTGAATTTGTTCTTATTGATTCCCCTTTGTAGGAGACCTTTCTTCTATCCCTGGCTGCTTTTAAAATTTTCCTTTTATCTTTGGTTTTGGCATGTTTGATGATAATATGTCTTCGTGATTATCTTTTTGGATCAATCTCATATGGGGTTCGATGAGCATCTTGGATAGATATCCTGTCGTCTTTCATGATGTCAGGGAAGTTTTCTGCCAACAGATATTCAACTATTCTCTCTGTATTTTCTGTTATCCCTCCCTGTTCTGGAATTCCAATCACGCACAAGTTATTCTTCTTGATAGAGTCCCACATGATTCTTAGGGTTTCTTCATTTTTTTTTAATCATTTTATCTGATTTTTCTTCAGTTATATTGGTGTCAATTGCCTTATCCTCCATCTCCCCCACTCTGCATTCCAATTGCTCGATTCTGCTCCTCTGACTTCCTACTGAGTTGTCTAATTCTGTAATTTTACTGTTAATCTTTTGGACTTCTGAATGCTGTGTCTCTATGAATTCTTGCAGCTTATTAATTTTTCCACTATGTTCTCGAATAATCTTTTTGATTTCTTCAACTGCTTTATCAGTGTGTTCTTGGCTTTTTCTGTAGATTGCCTTATTTCTTTTTTTGAGGTCATCCCTGATGTCTTGAAGCATTCTGTAAATTATTTTTTTCTATTCTGCATCTGGCAATTCCAGGATTGTATCTTCATTTGGGAAAGATTTTGATTCTTTAATTTGGGGAGTTGTAGAAGCAATCACAGTCTGCTTCTTTATGTGGTTTGATATCGACTGCTGTCTCCGAGCCATCTATAAGATATTGTAATGATTTATTTTATATTTGCTCACTGAGTCTTGTCTTGTTTTGTTTTCTTTCAATATACATAGATGGGCTACTAGATTGCACTGTCTTGGTTGTTGTAGCCTTTGAATCACATATGTTCTATTACCAGCTGTTTTGTGACCAGATATATAAGCCTAAGAGTCTATTCACTATTCTTGAGTAGAATCTGATTTTGGGTCACCTAGTGTGTGGTGTAAACTGTCACCTATTCACTTAGAGGAGTAGTGGTGATAGTTGTGTGCACCAGATTCTAGTAGCAGGGGGTCACACTCTGGGGGGGGAGGGCAGGATGGTGACAGGCTTCCCCCAAGTGCCAGTGAGGTAGGTGTGTCTCTATTCCTAAAGTACTTTTGTGGGTGGGCTCTGCAGCTGTACCTTAGGCACCCAATGCATGTACCTCTACAGTTTGGTAGGTGTCACTATTCTCAGACCCCTATGGCAGGAGGCTAGGTGGTTTGGGTGGAGCTTCAGCCCTCAGTTCCCCGTTGTGGGTCAGTGAGGGCTCTGTTTAATAGGTAGAGATATCAGACCTGGGAAACTTGTCTTTCCAGTAATCCGCTAAAACAATTACAGTCAGACCACTATCAGAATGCCTTTGCATTATAATAGCCACCTTGTTGCCTGTAGGGATGAAAGCCCAAGACTGTGGATCTCATATGCTTGGCTGGAACCGGTTCTGTATTTTTAGTCCAATTTCGGGAAGTCAGGGAAGGATTTTCGGTTCCTGGGTTTTTTGTATCTGCTTCTCTCAGGCCAGGAGAATGAGTTAGGAAAAGACAAAAAAAAAAAAAAAAAACACAGAGCACTTCGCTCTCTGGTCCAGGAAATTCCAATGTTAATGAAGCCGCCTGGGAAGGGGAGGAGAGGGATCAGATACATAGGAGAGAGTAGCACCCAGGAATATAGACAAAGTTACTTATCTTGCTTGGTGAGGACTGTTTTATCTGAGATTCCCAAGGGGCGTGTAGCCTGTGCGCATTGGCTGGGTTGAGATTGTCCCCAAGGGTCAGGCCCGTGTTCTGTGCTTGTGCTGTCTCAGAAAAAAAAAAGTCTCTGAAGGCATGGTCAGTTCCTCCACACCCAGTCCAAAGCCCAGCGCCAAAGTTCCCTGGCTGGGACGCCGCACTCCAGGCTCCAAAAGCAGTCGCTGCCTCCTGGTGACTTCTTCTTCTGTCAGCCGCATCACTGCGCTGCCTGCGTGCACTGGTTGGGCTTCCACCGAGGTCGCTTCAGGGGGCTAAGGCTGCGTCCTATGTTTGCGCCTCTCAGGATGCAGTGCTCTGCTCCCCTGTGCCCAGTTGAAAACCTGGCGCCAAGGTTTTCTGACTGGGATGCTGGCTCCAGGTTCCAAAAACAGTCGCTGCTTCCCTGTGGTTGCTCGTTCTCTCATCAGCGACGTCAGTGTGCAGCCTGCTTGCACTGGCTGAGTCTCTGTCACTCAGGTCAACTCTTTAGATCTGTGTTTGAAGGTCAGGGTTCGTAGATTGTCATGTATGTGATCAATTCACTTGTTTTTCCGAGTCTTTGTTGCAAGAGGGATCCGAGGTAGCTTCTACCTAGTCAGCCATCTTGGCCCTGCCTCTGATTGGGTTATATCTTGAGTCAATCTTTTTGAGATATAAAACAGAGAAGCAAGCAGAGAGACAGAGGGACTTCATGCCACCAAGAAAGAAGAAGCAGGAGGGGAATGTGTCCTTTGGAGCTGGGGTCCCTGTTCTAAGAAGCTCCTAGACCAGGGGAAGATTGATGACAAGGACCTTCCTCCAGAGCCTACAGAGAGAAAAAGCCTTCCCCTGGAGCTGGCAAGCTGAATTCTGACTTCTAGCCTTCTGGACTGTGAGAGGATAAATTTCTCTTTGTTAAACCCATCTGCTTGTGGTATTTCTGTTGTAGCAGCACTATATAACTAAGACAGAGCTATCTTGTCTAAAAAAATTTTGTTTTTTGGAGTAACTTTACTTTCTCATCGGGTTTGTATTAGTGATAATAAGCTAACCATGGCCAGTTTTAAGTTTTGTTGTCTGCAGATTGCTTTTACTTTGCTGACTCCCAGAAAGTGATTGACCAGAGTTTTTCAACGAAAATGGTCAGTGTGTCAGAGATTCATGGAAAGGACTGTGTAACAGGTATTCTGAATTTGGATATCACTGGACTGAAATAAGATTTCCATAATTCTTATGTAGAAGCCGATGGGTTCACAGACTACTATTCCAGAATCAAGTGGAACAGAAATTAATTATGTAAGAGTGAGGGAGTAAAATGGTGGATTCTATGTGGGGGATGTTGCTGATATTTTTTGATGTTCTATTTTCTGGATGTAAGAAAACATTTTCTCATTTCTCCTAAACAGTTTTGCTTTCTGCCTGCAGATTGGACTGCTTCTTGTTATGCTATTCCTATGTGTTTTTACATAATTGATTAACCAAAAGGAAAATCAGAAATACGAGATGAATGTAAAAAGGAAGACCAGAAAAGAAAGTGTAAAAGGATCAAAAAAGAATTAGAAAATGGGTGTGGGGGGGGAACCTTAGGATACTCTATAATCAGCATAGTGCTATTAGTTACTAAAATAGCTGATTCTAGCAGTGAAAGGAAATAATCAGACTTTAAATGGGCTTAGATACTGTAGCCCTCAAATTGGAAGTTTCCATCAATTAACTCGATTTTACAAAATAAAATAGCATTATATTTCCTGTTAGTCTCCCAGGAGGAGTCTACTCTTTAATAAGTAAATGTTGCTGTGTCTGTATTAATAATACATAGAAGTTTTCCAGAATGGAGTTGCTGCTGAGACACATGAAGCGCAGTAACTGATGCTTTTTATGTATAACTGAACATCTCATGGGATTTGTTTTCTTGGTTCAAAGGCTTAGGGTCATGATTTCGTGGGTCATTTCAGCCAATTGATCTAATATTGTTGTTAATGTTTCTGTCTTACTTCCTAGTGCACTGGGTACTGCATGGGGTCTTAAAAGCCTGTGACTGGCCATCTGAGGTGCAACAACTGGTCTCAATTTGTCTGGAGCTGCAGAGAAAAAGGAAGGCCAGGTGGAGGAGAAACTAGACTTCATGTCTGATTTCTTCCTTTAACAACTGTCCCCTTAGCCATGAGACCAGAAGAACTGAATAGTACTCAACTACCATTATTGAACTTTTTTTCCCATTTTACCCACATGATTTTAATTAAAAAAAAAAAAAAATTACTCATCGAAGTATTCCAGCCAAATGAAGAATAAGTCAAAATTAAAAAATCAAGAAGGGAAGCCATGGTATACAAGATCAAATGGTGAGCATAATATACTGATATAGTGAGAAAGAGTCCCCAAGCCTGGAAGGCACTCAAAATACACAGAGGCTGCAACAGTGGATTGCAGCATACCAACAATGCTGAAGATTGTGCAGGACTGGGAAACATTTCATTCTATTATATATGGGGTCACCATGAGGTGGAGCTGACTCAACTGCAGATAACAACAACACCTCTTCCTCAACCACTTCAAAACTCTTGTCCCTTGATCTTCCTTTTTCTCAGTTGACTTCTTTCTCTTTTCAGCTTTTTTTTTGCCTCAACTATTTGCTTCCTTATCTTTCTACTTCATCCTCCTGGAAGGAGTCGACTTTACTTTGACATCACAAATTGTTTATCTGCTCTTTTGTTCATGCTACTGAGATAAATTACATAGTATGCATTGTAGATTCATAGCCTAAAAACTCAATTGTAACCCTAAACTTTTTTAGGCTCCTTTCTCAGCCCTGTACAAAAAATGAAATATATAGTTCGTAGAAAGATGATGGATACTATGGGAAAAAGAATAAGTAAAGAAGGAAAAAAGGAAAAGGAGAGCATGGGAGAGGTGGGTTGCAATTTTAAGTATGGTGGTCAGAGTGGGTTTCACTAAGAAGGTGATCTTTGATTTACAGACTTGATCAACCAAGTTAGCCATGGAAGTTGGGCATTCTGTGTAGGGGAACAGTCAATGTAAAGACTATAAGGTGGGAGAGTGTCTGGTGTGTTTTTTGTTTCTTTCGTTTTTATGTATTTGGTTATTATTTTTTTAATAATTTATTTTATTTTTATTGTTATTGAGGGTATAAACAGCAGAACATACAACCATATATAGAAATTTAATAATTTCTATATATTCAGTGACACTGATTACATTCTTCAAGTTGTGAAACCATTCTAACACTTCTTTTCCCAGTTGTTCTTCCCCCATTAACATAAACTCTCTGCTCTCTAAGTTTCTTATCTAATCTTTTGAAATGCTGTTATTAATTTGATCCCATAGAGATAGATCTATTACTGAACATTTTGAACAAAGTTCTATAGCAGAATTCTGATCAAAAGAGGGAGTTGAGAAACAGAGTTTTAATTCTCCTGGAAGCCAGAGATGAGGTGACCCACTGAGGCCAACACCCTGAGATGTTCCTTTGAATAATGAGCCTTGAAGATACTGTTTTTTTTTTTAAGTAGCCTTTGAGTCAATCAATGGTCTAGATAAATTAATAAAGACTGCTTTGTCTTAGGCATTTTGTTCTTTTGAAGAATTATCTTTGTGTACTCAGTTTCAAGGAATAGACACTCCAAGGTCAGACTAGAAACTGTGTTTTAGGGTAAATGTTATTATGTAAACACTGTTCTATTTGTGCCTGTTTCAAAGACAGGTGATACAACAGAATGCAGAAATTATCAAACAATGGGTTTTTATCATTAATATCACAAACAAATAAAATTATGCTGAAGATCATTTGAACATGGTTGCAGCAGTACGTCAACAGGGAACTGCCAGAAGTCATAAGTCATATTCAGAAGAGGAAGTGGAATGAAGGATATCATTGCTGATGTCAGGTGGATCATGGCTGAAAGCACGGAATACCAGAAAGATGTTTACCTGTGTTTTATTGACTATGCAGATGCATTCAGCTGTGTGAATCATAACAAATTATGGATAACATTGTGAAGAATGAGAATTCCAGAACACTTAACAGTACTCATGAGGAACCTGTACTTAGATCAAGAGGCAGTCACCTGAACAGAACAAGGGGATACTGGGTGGTTTAAAATCAGGAAATGTGTGCATAAGGGTTGTATCCTTTCACCATACTTATTCAATCTGTATGCCAAGAAAATAATCTGAGAAGTTGGGCTATTTGAAGAAGAATGAGGTATCAGGATTGGAGGAAGACTCATTAACAATCTGTGATATGTAGTTGGTGCAATCTTCCTTGCTGAAAGCAAAGAGGACTTGAAGCACTTACTCACGAAGATCAAAGACCACAGCCTCCAGTATGGATTATACTTCAACATAGGGAAGACAAAAATCCTCACAATTGGACCAATAAGTAACATAATGATAAACAGAAAATATTGAAGTTGTCAAGTATTTCATTTTACTTGAGTCCACAATTAACATCCATGGAAGCAACAAAGAAATTAAAGGATGTATTGTACTTTTTTTATTGGGCAAAACTGCTACAGAAGACTTCTTTAAAGTGTTAAAAAGCAAAGATGTCACTTTAAGGGCTCAGGTGTGTCTCATCCAAACCATGGTGTTTTCATTCACCTCATATGCATGAACAAGGAAGACTGAAGAAGAATTGATGCCTTTGAATTATGGTGTTGGTGAAGAATATTCACCATACTGTGGATTTTTTGGAAGAATGAACAAGTCTGTCTTGGAAGAAGAACACCCGGAATACTCCTTAGAAGCGAGGATGGCGAGACTTGGTCTCATGTACTTTGGACATGTTATCAGGAGGAACTAGTCCCTGGAGAAGGACATCATCCTTGGTAAAGTAGAGGGTCAGCAAAAAAGAGGAAGACCCTTAATGAGAAGAATTGCCACAGTGGCTGCAACAAAGAGCTGAAGCATAAAAATGATTGTGAGGATGTTACAGGACCAGGCAGTGTTTCATTCTGTTGTACATAGGGTCTCTATGAGTCAAAGCCAACTCGACGGCACATAACAACAAACACTGTTCAGCCTGCTTCCATGACAATGTTGATAAGACGGGGTATGAAAACAGTTGGATATTTTTTCCTCTCTGGAACTTTTTGAGTCCCTAGTCAAAATGTTACTCCAATTTACAGGTCATACATTAAGTAAACTTCAACCAATTTTTATCATTAGCTTAATATGATTTTTGTTTTAACAGAGCTCAATGGTAGTGTAAGGCTGAACCTTATAGCTTCCAAAAGCAGCTATTAGGAGGGCTCTCTCATCACTCTGCATATGCACAATCACGAGGCTACACTTAGCTATGACATCAACACACCATTAGCCAGTGGACTTTCAGGTTCACTCAGTTTTACAAAGTTGTTGTTTTAGACTAGTTTTCCTGTTTTGAAGAACTTTAATTTCTACAATTCTTGGGGGTGTAAACTCTGATCCACCTTTGGGGTCAATTTATAGCTCAGAGGAGACAAAATGTAGCCATTTTGGTAAAGATAGATTCTTTTGCAGAACTCAAAGGTGCCAAACGTAACTCCAAATTATGGAGCTAACTTCAGTGTGTTGGCTGTCAATCCATTCCAGAGCCCCAGCATCCCTTGGGACTTTCGATATGCCAGAACAGTCCACTCCCACTTCTGAGAAAGAAACACCTACTCTTCCACAGCGGGTGAGAGTAAGACTCTGAGCCTGCTTCTTTCCCTTCAAGAAGTCAAAGGAAAATGAGAGAACCTGGGTCATAGCAGCAGCCAGGAAGACATAGCAAAATTCTTCAGGAGAGAGAATCAATTTTGGGTCCATTCAGATCTTCTCTAGGTTCCTGTGAACTAGAACAGAGCCAGCAGAGAGTGATAGGTCCCCTAAAATAGTGAGGGAAACCCCTCTATAATGGGCCAGGAACCCTTCTTGTGGATAAACAGTAGAAAAAGCATGGAGAACCCCCTGTAAAATGATTCCAGTGTGTTCTCCACAATCAAGTGAGTTTAGTGAATCTATAGGATATGTCAAAGAACACTAGTGGGACAATGGTTAAAGCATTCAGCTGCTAACCAAAAGGTCGGTGGTTTGAACCCATCAGCTCTTCTGCAGAAGGAAAAACTTGGCTATCTGCTCCTAGAAAATATTACAGCCTAAGAAATTTTATGGGGGCAGTTCTATGCTGTCATATATAGCATTGCAAGGAGTCCAAATCAACTTGATATCACACAACAACAACAATATGTCACAATGGCAGACCCCGTGCTGGTAAGGCTCCTCTAGGAAATACAGCCTAGGTAATTTATGAACAGCACGACAAACTTGCAGTAGGTGCTAACTTCAAGGTGTTCCTGGGGAAGAGGAATGGGCAACCACCTATCCCCCTTCTACAGTGCCCATGAGGCCTCAACTCCCCACACCCGCTGCCCTGTGGATCCTGGCTCGGCTATGGCCTGAAAATGGGGACAGCACACCTGGGCCCAGCAAGGCAGCTACATGCTCCATGGACATGTTTGGGCTGAGGCTGAGACCCCTCCCCAGCCTCTGTCCTCTTCTATGTAGCCATTGCACACACCATAGGTTGGCCGCATCCATAGGGCTGGGGCCAAGGCTCTGGGGCTACTGCAGAGGAGGAAAGGCAGGAGGGCTTCTTTTAACTTCTTAAGCTAGTTGGTGTTAGCTGCTGCTGAGTCGACTCTGACTCATGGGGATGCCATGCACAATGGATTTGATCGTTGTCATTCATTAGGGTTTTCATTGGCTGGTTTTCAGAAGTTAATCACCAGGACTTTCTTCCTTATGCATTTTAGTCTGGAAGCTTCACTGAAATCTGTCCAGCATCAAAGCAACGTGCAAGCCTTCAATGACAGATGGGTGGTGGATAGCATGACATGCATTGGAAGGAATTGAATCCAGGTCTCCCACACGGGAGGTGAGAATTTTACCACTGAGCTCTGAATAGCCCCTGTTTTTAAGCTTAGATCATTGATTTTTAGACCTTTGCACTCTCTAATAAAAGCAGCTAAGCTGCAATGTTCCCTATAAGGTTTAGCAATTTCACATGAATTTGGATATATTTTGTATTCACTAGCATTTGTTAAAAATAATTTCACAGTGAAGAAACTTAGCAGATCCCATATCAGTCAAATAATCAATATGAACTTTATCATTAATGGGATAAATAGAAATCCTATGTCACCTGATACGGTACAATATGAACACAAGCTTCAGTGATACTCCTGCCAAAATTATATAATCTGAATTCAGACATGAGATGTCAGACAAACCCATATTGCAGGATATTCTATGAAATAAATGGACTATGATCTTAAGAGATTATGTCAAAGACTAAGAAAGTCTTCCTGAATGAAGGGAGTAAAGAGACATGACAACTAAATGCTTTGTATTCTTTTTCTGAAACATTGCTGAAATTTGAATGGGGTCTGAGGATTACATGGTAATAATCTATCAATATTAATTTTCTAATTTTGATGGTTGTATTTTAGAAAATACATACTGTTAAAGAAAACTGCTCTCCCACCGCCACTCCCCATTTAAACTTAACTCTTAACCCTTCACAGAAACTAAAAATTCATGATAAGGACAGTTTTGGAAAATTTTAAATAATTAGATAAGCCATAACTAGCCTATAGAATGCAGACATGCAAACTTAGTAAACTAATCCAAGCTGCCTCGTGCCGATTAAATGAATGACAACCAATCATTTAAAATTCTTCTTTTGAGACAGTATACAAAACATTACTAACAATGCACAAACACCAGAAGAGAAACAAGACAACTGGGAGCTCCTAAAAATCAAACACTTACACTCATCCAAAGGCTTCATCAAAGAGTAAAAAGACAACCTACAGACCGGCTACGACAAATTTGATCAGCATCTAATCCCTAAATTCTGTAAGATACTGCAAAACCTCAACAACAAAAAGAAAAATAACCCAACTGAAAAATGGGCAAAGAATATGAACAGACACTTCACCAAAGAAGACAGTCAGGTGGCTAACAGATACATAAGGAAATGCTCACAATATTAGCCATTAGAGAAATTTAAATCGAAACTACAATGAGATGCCGTCTTACCCCAACAAGTCTGGCATTAATCCAAAACACAAAAAATAATAAATGTTGGAGAGGTTGTGGAGAAACTGAAACACATACGCTGCTGGTGGGAATGTAAAATAATACAACCATTTTGGAAATCAATTTGGTGCTTCCTTAGAAAGCTAGAAATAGAACTACCATATGATCCAGCAATCCCACCTCTTGGAATATATCCTAGAGAAATAAGAGCCTTCACACAAATAGATATATGCCCACCCATGTTCATTGCAGGACTGCTCACAAGAGCAAAAAGATGGAAACAACCAAGGTGCCCATCAATGGATGAACAGATAAACAAATTATGGTATATTCACACAATGGAGTAATACACAATGATCAAGAACAATAATGAATCTGTGAAACATCTTATAACATAGAGGAATCTGAAAGGCGTTATGCTGAGTGAAGTCAGTTAGTCCCAAAAGGACATATATTGTATGAGACCACGATTATAAGAACTCAAGAAAAGATTTAAACACAGAAGACAAAAACGTTCTTTGATGGCTAAAAGGGTGGGGAGGAAGGGAGGGAGAGGAGTATTCACTAATTAGATAGTAGACAAGAATTATTTTAGGTGAAAGGAAGGACAACACAAAATACAGGGGAAGTCAGCACAACTGGACTAATCCAAGAACTAAGAAGTTTCCTGAATACAACCAAACACTTCAAGGGACAGAGTAGCAGGGGCAGAGGTCTGGGGACCATGGTTTCAGGGGACATCTAGGTCAATTGACATAACAAAGTATATTAAGAAAACGTTCTGCATCCCACTTTGATGAGCGGCGTGTGGGGTCTTAAAAGCTACCAAGTGACCAAGATGCATCAATTGGTCTCAACCCATCTGGAGCACAGGAGAATGAAGAACATCAAAGACACAAGGAAAATATGAGCCCAAGAGACAGAAGGGTCCCCATAAACCAGAGGCTCCATCAGCCTGAGACCAGAAGAACTAGATGGTGCCTGGCTACCACCAATGACTGCCCTGACAGGGAACACAACAGAGAATCCCTGATGGTACAGGAGAAAAGTGAGATGCAGACCTCAAATTCTAGTAAATAGACCAGACTTAATGGTCTGAGACTGCAGGAACCCTGGAGGTCATGGCCCCTGGACTCTCTGTTAGCCCAAAACTAAAACCATTCTCGATGCTAGCTCTTCAGACAAAGATTAGACTGGACTATAAGACATAAAATGATACTGGTGAAGAGTAAGCTTCTTGGCTCAAGTACACACGTGAGAATAAATGGATAGCTCCTGCCTGGAGGTGAGAAAAGAAGGCAGAGGGGGACAGGAGCTGGTTGAATGGACATGGGAAATACAGAGTGGAAAGAAGGAGTGTCCTGTCACATTGTAGGGAGAACAACTAGGGTCACATAACAATGTGTGTTTAAGTTTTTTTATGAGAAACTGACTTGAATTGTAAACTTTGACTTAAAGCACAATAAAAAAAATTTTCTTTCGAGAAATCCCCTAATAGTTTGTACTGCATATGAACTAATAAAAATTGTAAGGTGATGGATGAGCTCCTCTCTTCACAGGTGAGCTCCCTGTTCATGAACAGTTTTTTCCACCAAATAAAACCTTTTTAACTCTAACTGACTTACTGATTAGATTTTTTCTTTCAACAGTTCTGGTGCCAGAAGTGGGGTCATGAGCAGACTCCTTGCTCCCTCTGTAGATGGTGAGTGAACAGGTGCTGGTGCCCACAAGCCCCTTTTGTCCATGGTTTCCCTCACCAATCTCATGGAGTGGAGGGATTAATCTCTCCCAGATTTGAGCTCCATTATTTTTGTGTTTTGAGCTCCTGGTTTTATTGATCGACTCCAGCCAATAAGTTTAGAGTCTGGACGTCATTTTGGCAAGTGACCCTTTTGTTCTATCTGTTTCGGGTAAGGTGCATGAATCCCTGTGCCTGTAGGCAGCTGTTTGATGGGGACCTCAGTGTAGATACAGTCATTTTAAGGATATAGGAATTCTGAGCATATTCTCACTCCGAAGCCACATGTTTTTTGGAAGTGGGTTGACAATACCAACAATATCCTGAATTTTGAGTGGCCACTTTGGGGAGCTGGGTTCCCATTTGCTTTGTTTTCTACTGTGCTGTCTAAACTTGTTGATTATCATAAAAAGGAAAACCACAGTGTAAAAAACAAAACAAAACAAAAACCAGGCATGTAGGCTGTAAGGTTTGAACCAGCCTTACAGACCAGTGAGTTTGTGGTTCTTTTGTCTCATTTTTTGTCCTGAGAGCTTTGGCTTTGATCTAGGGATAGCATTCTGTCTGTTTTTCCCCCCACTGTCCACCATGAGGTAGTGTAATTGAAGCTAACTTTGGCAACTTTCATGGGGTAGTTTTAAGTCTCAGTTCTTTTCCCTTCCAACAAAAACGTTCTTGCTCTTATATTATGATTTGGGCCTTTAGTAGTTACTTTGAAAATCTCTTTGATATAAATTGGTTCATTTGAAAAGTGCACTGAAAAAGGATAGATTGTTTATTTTGATTGACTTAACAAGGCTTCAAAAAGACACAAATTATTCTAAACTGGATTCTTTAAAGTGCCCAGAAGATAGCGTTATGAAAATGTAAGATTTTCGTACCCCCAGATGGTATTATCAGATTAGATTATAATATTCCTTCAAAGAATGTTATCATGGTTGCTTTTTAGAGATAAATAAGCACTTATAAGGAGCCCTGGTGGGACAGTGGTTAAAGTTCTCTGCTACTAACGGGAAGGTCGGTGGTTTGAACCCGCCAGCTGCTCTGCAGGATAAATATGTGGTGGTCTCTT
Organism: Loxodonta africana; assembly: GCF_030014295.1. NCBI lineage: Eukaryota > Metazoa > Chordata > Mammalia > Proboscidea > Elephantidae > Loxodonta > Loxodonta africana. Next base: position 205,545,963 of record NC_087344.1, on the reverse strand, counting down.
TCTGTAAGAATTACACCCTTGGAAACCCTATGGGCCAGTTCTACTCTGTCCTTATAGGGTCACTATGAGTCAAAATTGATTTGATGGCAATGGGCTTAAGCACTTATATAAATTAAATAATCCTAATATTTCTAGGAATTAAGAAAAGTGAATTCATTCTGACACAAGTTTTTATGTTTGTAATATGTTGGCCTAAAGGCAGTTTCCAAAATCCTTTTAAGTAATTTAGGCGAGACTGAGCATGGGGATGTGTCATGTTAAGGAAAAAGGAATAATTTTATCCAAAGGCTGGTTGCTGCAGAGTGAGAAAAAAGGTTAGAAAAACCTAGATTGAAACAAACGTAAAAAAAAAAAAAAAATTAGGCTAGCTAAAATTTGATGGCTTTATCAGTTGTTAAAGAAAAGTTATCCTAAATAAGGAAGGCTAAATTGATTACCAAAAGACTAGTTAAAAAAAAAAAAAAAAAAAGTCAAGGGACTTCTCCAAACAGAATGAGGATCTCTTAAAGGTATTAAAAATAGGATAAATAATGTGGGCACTGATATGGTTAAAATGGGGCAAATGCTGTCTTAATACAGTTATCAGAAACTGGGTAGATTTCCAACATTCAAAAACCATAAACAAGTCCTTCCTGTTATAGAGGAATTTTAAAAAGCCAAAAGATAAAAATCACAATGAAAATGCACCTAAAATTGGAAAATGTTCTACCAAGATACTGGATTAACAAAGGGTTCCCTGTTTCATCCTAGCCAGAGACCGATGGTCATATTAATATCAATGAATAAGATAGTTGGCTGGAGTCGAGACTTTGTGATTTCCAAAAGAAGTTGACAGTCTTAAAAGGGCTAAGGTTATATTGAAAAAATGTTGGTAATAACTGATTAAAAAAAAAGCTAAAATGTTGGATAAAAATTTAGAATATTTAAACAAACTTTATTTCAACAGTAGTTATGTTTTGGGTGTATATAGGCTTAAAGATACTTCCAAGATCTTTAGGTAACTGACTGATATTGAGTTAATGAATATTCATTATAATTTAAGTTTATGCACTTGTGTCTTTTTGTATGCCACAATGAATGTGTTAATGAATGTGTTTATTTTTACCACTTTAAAAAGTTGTACTATAGAAGACAAAAAGACTTCAAAGGTTTATAAAAAAAAAAAAAGGAATTTTATTTGATGTGGTCAAAATTTTTATCTGTTGTGGCTAAAGTTTGCTGAGTTAATTTACGAAAAATTTAATAACCTTAGTATCAAAGAGTATATAAAAAAATGGGTTAAGATGACAACATTTCTTTAACTACTGAACTGAAGGGTTAACTTTATCTTCTGTGCAATCTGCCTAGCAGGCAAAGATTCTGAGTCTCAGAATAAGCTGAGTTCATCATGTTCTTAAAAACTAAATCTCACGGCTTTTGAATAAGCTAAGTTTTTTTTTTTTCTTTACTTTTAAAATCTTTTTGACTTCGGTTAAACAGCAATCCAATTATTGTTTCTCAGTAATGTTATAACTTCTCTTTTATCCTAAAGTGATGTCTTTTATTCCTAAAATCTTATTTTTTGAAACTTTGTGGAAAGCCATAAAATATTTGTTCCTGTTTAGTAAAAGAGAAAAGTGTTAGAAATAATAAGGTTTATTTAATGTGTTGTGAGTTGCAAGAAACATATTGTCAAATCAGGAGAAGTGTTTAATTTTCGTTGGGTTAAAAATTTGTATGAATGTCAGTATCTCTTTGTGATGTTTTGCCTGATATTAGACAACAAGATCTTAAATTGCTGACTTGGCCACAGCTTTGTTTTTTTAATTTGAATCTAGAATCTAATAAATGGTCTTAACTGGGAATTCACATAGTTTACCTTTGGAGTTTTATTAATATTCAGATGTTTAGAGAACTGACAATCTTGATATATTCTTGGTATATTATGTCTCGGGATTATCTGAAGTTCTTTGAAAATAGGATTAATCATCATGTTTAGAGATATTTTGTCTAAAGTTTTTTTAATTGACTTTATTTAGCTTTGCATTACTTTGTAATGAATTCTCATCAGTATTTTATTAGTAGTAATAAGTTAACCATGACCGTTTTTAAGTTTTGTTGTATGCAGATAGTTTTTACTTCGCAGACTCCCTGAAAGCACTTAGACAGGAAATGAACTGTATCAGAGAAAATGGACTGTATCAGAGATTCATGGAAAGGACTGTGATAGATATTTTGCACATGGACCGCTAAAGATATCACTGAACTGAATCAAGATTTCTAGAACTCTTGGAGTTCATAGAATGCTGACCTAGGATTGAGTGGAAGAGAAATAAATTATATGTGCCTGAGAGGACAGAAAAATTATTATGGATTTTATGTAGGGGATATGGCTGATGTTTCGATGTTCTATTTTCTAGATATAAAAAACTTCTCTCTTGACTCTTAAACTACAGACTTTTTCCAAAAAAAAAAAAAAATGCAACATTTTTCTTTTCTCTCCTCCTGATCCGTTGAAATTTGAAAAACTCGTAGTGAGTATTCTTATTTATGACAACGTAATTCTTTGCATAAGTTCAATAAGAATTTTTACTTTTCATTAATGGGACATAATTGGAAAACTTGATTATACAGCCAAGCTTTGACTGGAGCATCATATTTAAAATGATGCTCAGAGAATCAGGTATGACCAGACACATTTAAGGAATTAAGATTGACTTTACAGAGCCAGTGCTTACAAAGTCCTCCCAGTACTGGCCTGGTACCTGACTGACAGGGTTTCCAGCCTTACAGGTGAGTAGGGGAGGTCACTTCCTGCCAGGCCAGGAACTTTATGATATTTGGGGACCTTGAAAAGCGAGGAACTCACCCAAATCTGTGGACATGACAAGTGAAATCTGGTGGCAATTTTGGACTTGGCTTCTTAACCTCAGGAGGCTTTTACTAGTTAAATCTGAGATTCCTTATGAAAACATCTAGCAAAACAGATTTGAAAGGTTATGTGATAAATTACCATTCTCGCTGCCCTGTGTAAATAATAATGAACAGCCTTATTTTTTAAATTAGAATAACTTTGCTTTGAGATTGTCTTTTGGTCAAGGGATGGGCGACTATAGGAAAAAATTTTATGCTTCAATAGAAAATTATGGCCAGTTCTTGGGTCCTATCGGATTCTGGCCCTGTTCCTTGTCTTTGAACTATCTTTACATAGTTTATGCTTTTTCCTGTGTGTCTATACATAATAAATTACCTGAAGAAAGATTATAAATATGAGAGAGACCAATCATATAAAAACAAGAAAACAGACTTTTGCCAGTTCACATACAGTTACCTCTAGCTGAAAGACAGATGCTACTATGGTAACTAAAGGTCGTTAGAACAAATTTTTCCTCTTTGAGGCTTGCCTTTTGCATTGTCTAATGATTGGGGCACATGTCTTACAGACTCAGTTATCAAGGAAATTTGTCATGATGTGCTGGTCTTCCAACCTCTGCACTGTCCTTATTATCCACAGACATCTGGCAAAGTAGAAAGAATAAATGGAATCCCAAACTCACAGAATCCTTAAATCTCCAATGGATTATTCCAAGCTTATCTCAAACAAGTAGGGCAGGCTTCCAAGATCCAATACCTGAGGAAGGACACATCCCTCACAACCTGAAAGTGGGAGATTTAGTCTTCTGAAAACATTAAAGGAAATTGGCACTTGAACTCCTTTGAAAAGGGCCCTTTTGGGTGCTTCTCACCACCCACACAGCAGCCACACTCAAAGAAATAGATCTCTGGTACGTGTCTCTCAAACTCAGATTCACTCAAGATCACTGTACTGCAGAGAGAAGATGTCACAATGTAGGTAGCTTCTGCCCAAGACTGTGGATCAAGTCTATGACAGAATAAAAAAGCAGGCACAAAAGAGTAGCTACTGTATAAAACCAAACCAAAGCAAACCCAGTGCCATCGAGTCGATTCCGACTCATAGAGACCCTATAGGACAGAGTAGAACTGCCCCATAGAGTTTCCAAGGAGCGCCTGGAGGCTTCGAACTGCTGACCCTTTGGTTACCAGTGGTAGCACTTAACCACTACGCCACCAGGGTTTCCAGCTACTGTATGATTCCACGGAAAATAGATCAGTGGTTGCGTGGGGGTGGAAATGGGAAAGAAACTGACTACAAAGTGGCAGGGGAAAACTTTTGGGGGTGATAGAAATATTCCATCTGTTGGTTCTGGTGGTGGCTACACAAGTGCATATGTTTGCCATAATGGATTCATTTTATTGTTTGTAATAAACTGTATATGTATAAATCATATATATATGCATATAAGTATAATATATGTAATAAATTATTGTAATAAAATTGACTAAAGAAGAAAATGCCTTGCTGTTTTGCCAGAACACAGTCTCTGAAACCATTTCCGCTGAAGGCATCAGAGGTCCTTGGAGAAACAGCTCGTTTCTGTCTCAGTGAGGTCAAGGTGAGTCTGGGACTTTTCATTGCACTAGAAAGCAAAGGGACATTCAATATTAATGGGGTCACGTCAAAAGGGGACAGCCTGATAAAGCACCCACTTGCCAAAATCACAATATAAATGTCAAAAAGTATAATGATTATAATGTATTGAAATATATTGACTCAATTAAAATCTGCAAATTTGTAATGATATTCAAAAAACAGAAAGCCAGAGAACTCATTTGTCACGCTTTGAGGCTATTAAAATAACTCCTTACTTTGAAAAAGGGTAACCATATGTGCAGTAAGTTCTCATTTTGGTAAAAAAAAAAAAAAGAAAAAATGCAGAGTGATAATGTGTGTCTAGTGGCATCGTGTTTAAGAGCTACGTCTGCTAACCAAAAGGTCGGCAGTTCGAATCCACCAGGCACTCCTTGGAAACTCTACGGGGGCAGTTCTACTCTGTACTATAGGGTCTCTATGAGTCAGAATACACTCAATAGGAATTTTTTTTTTTTTTTGGTATACCTATGTATCTAGTTGGTGCAATCTCATTTTGGTTAAATATGTGTGTGTGTTTATGTGTATGTGTGCACGTATACATACGCTCACACACATACATAGAAAAAGAATCAGAAGGATACGCCTAGTATATTAAAAGTGAGATCTCTGGGTGGCGGGAATATAGTGTTTTTATCACATTTTTGTAACTTTTTAAAAACATCATACAAGGTATACACACTGCTTTTGCAATAATAAAAGGCTATCTTTTTTTGTTTGTTTTTCTATTTTGTTCTGACCATGCTTCCGCATTATCTTAGTTAATTCATTAGTTCAGCTTCCTGTCTACATCTTACCTAAAATGTTGCAGTGAATCCCGTTCTAGTCTCGTCCCCCTCCAATTCAGCCTACACGTCATGGTCACGTAAATCTCCCTATCATGGAACTGCTGATTGAGTAACTCTACTGATCAATGTATTTAAGTGGTTCCTGACCACACCGTAAAATCAAAACTCCTTAGCCTGATAGTCTCAGCCTTCCACAACCTGATCCTAACTCCCTCTCTGAGCCTGTCTCCTGATACTCCCCAATGTCCTACATTGTGGTCAAATAAGATCACTCACTCTTTCTACAACCTCCATCTCTCCAGATTTCCTGCCTCTGTGCATTTGCTCACCGCTTTGCCTGGGACACCAAGAGCACCATCTGCTGAAGTCCTACCCTTCCTTTCATGCTCAGCTCCTAAAATGCGTTTCCATAGACCTTTCATGCTGGCCCATCCCATTAATGCCTTCCTCTGAGGAATTATTTCTAAATTCTAATGTTGACATTAATCAACATTAATTCTTATTAAGCTTTATGTTATTCACAGAACTAGTCCCGTTTTTTGCACAAAGTAGTTTCATGAAATGAACACGTATTCTCTAATTAAGACAATATCCCCATTTAAGTATTTTATTCCGGTCTAAAAATAATAGCTTAAGGAAAGCAAGTTGTACTCTTTTCCCAAACAGGATAGAAGGTACTGGCCATACTCACACATTCTTATGGACTCAAGATCGAGTAACTGAGTATGAATGGTATTCTCCAATCCTCAGGGAAGAGTCTATGTCAAAATTGGGCTCAGAGTATTCACTTATTTCACCCTTTTGAAATTGTACTCTTAATCCATGATAGATAAAGTACGATTATCTTGTTTCTCTGTCTCTTTGTCTCTTGCAGGTACAATACTACATGCTGCTTGTCTTCAGTTTTACAAACCACTTTAGCCTTGGAGGTAGAGACTTGTAGCAAAAGGGGGAGAACCAGATTCTTTTTCTTGTGGAACAGATTGAGGCAAATGTCCTGCAGGGATGCACTGGCAACAGGATATGCCTAATATATTAACTCCAGGAAAGCAAATACAATCTAAGTATCTCTTAGAGTCCAGCCCCCACCCCCGCCAAAAAAGTAAACATCTGAACCAATCTCCCAGATTTGTTGTGCTACACCCAATGGACAGGTTCACAGAGAACTCTCCAGAGTACCTTACTGTCTTAGTCACCTAGTGCTGCTGTAACAGAAACACCACAAGTGGATGACTTTAAGAAAGAGAAATTTATTTTCTCACAGTCTAGTAGGCTGGAAGTCCAAATTCAGGGTGTCAGCTCCAGGGGAAGGATTTCTCTCTCCGTCAGCTCTGGAGGAAGGTCCTTGTCATCAGTCTTCCCTTGGTCTGGGAGCTTCTTCTTGCAGGAACCCCGGGCCCAAAGGACAACTCTTCTCCCGGTGCTACTTTCTTGGGAGTATGAGGTCCCCCATCTCTCTGCTTGCTTCTCTCTTTTATATCTCAAAAGAGATTGGCTTAAGATACTATCTAATCTTGTAGATCTCATCAATATAACTGCCACTAATCCATCTCATTACATCACAGTGATAGGATTTGCAACACATAAGGAAGTCACATCAGATGATTCTCTGCTCATCCATGCCTAAGTCTTGCAGGGATAGGCCACGTGCATGTGGGAAAGCGTGCTCGGCCCGTTGGAGCCTGTGACTGGGTAGAAGAGGATGCCTAAATTTAAGGCTTAGTTAGCAAGTAAAATGTACTCTTATACTAAGCCATATCCTAAAATTTAACCTCTATCAGTAATATAGGAGCCCTGGTGGTACAATGGTTAAGCACTTGGCTGCTAACAGAAAGGTTGGCAGTTCGAATCCAACCCATGGCCCTACAGGAGAAAAGACTAGGTGATCTGCTCCTGTAAAGATTACAACCTAGAAAACTCTATGGGACAGCTCTACTCTGTCACATGGGGTTACTATGAGTCAGAATTGTCAAAGACACCTAACAACAGCCATCAGTAATATAGGTGATATTTTGTCCTCCATACAAACCCCCAAATTAAAAAGGTACCACCTGCAACAAGCCGTGAGCTAATGATATACATTAAAGTTTGAGAATCACTGCCTTAGAGAATATTTCTTTCTCTCTCTCTCACTTTTTTTTTTTAATCACAGCTAACTCTCAACCACTAAAGTATCCCTAGCCCCAAGAAGCAGCTCAACAATATTATTAGATGTGCAAACTCTCAGCCCTTCTTTCCTTCATTTGAGGTCTCTAAGGGCTCCTCCAAATCCGGCAATCTGAAAGCCTGGCCACCAGCAGCATCAAGCATTTCCTGAGTATCGAAGCGTGCAGACACTATGACAGGCACTGTGTCCACCACCTTTCCCTGTCTTCACGTGGCTTATAATTTTTTTTCAGAGAAAAAGCACTAACATGAAATATCAGTGCAGGGCAATGTTGGCCAACAATCAGGTGTGAACTACATGCCGCAAGTGCCAAAGAAGCTCAGAGAAGAGAGAAGGCCAAGGGAAAGCTCAGGGAGAAGGAAAACCTTAAACATCAACTTGAGTCATCTATGGCCTCTTAGTTTTAGTTTTTGATGAGAAAACATTGAACCACATCTCTAGAAAAGTCTTAAAATATTTAACATTCCCATAATCACTACATATTTCTGTACTATCTGTTCCTACGATATTTTGTAAGTGCCATGATTGGGACTGGAGAGGGAAGGAACATTTTACAGTGGTGGACATCTTCAGTGTAGGGTGATGTGAAGCTCATGGTTCCCTGACCTTGGGCCTTACTCCTAGGTCAGAACTTGGCCTCCTACCCAACCCTGGAACCCTCCTCAGCAGCCCTGATGCTCAGTGGCAGGGCACACCCGAGAATGTGGTGGAGACTTGAATTCCAGCATCACCAACTTTCACTTTTCCTGGATGATGCTCTGGGAGGGCACTCAGCACTATTTTCTTTTTTTTTTTTTTCATGGTGATTTAAGTGCAAGTTTACAGGTCAAGTTAGTTTCTCATGCAAAAATTTATACACACATTGTTATGTGACCCTAGTGTCTGTCTCTATAATGTGACAGCACACTCCTCCTTTCCACCCGAATTTCCTGTGCCCATTCAGCCAGCTCCTGCCCATTTTTGCCTTCTCATCCTACCTCCAGACAGGAGCTGCCCATTTAGTCTCATGTATTTTTTTTATCTACTTGAGCTAAGAAACACCCTCTTCACCAGTATCATTTTGAATCTTACAGTCCAGTCTAATTTTTGTCTGAAGAGTTGGCTTTGGGAATGGTTTCAGTTCTGGGGTAGCAGAGATTCTGGGGGCCATGTCTTCTGGGGTTCCTCCAGTCTCAGTCAAACATTAAGTCTGCTCTTTTTACTAGAATTTGAGCTCTGCACCCCACTTTCGCTTGCTCCTTCAGGGAATCTGTTGTGTTCCCTGTCAGGGTGGTCATTGGTGGTAGCTGGGCACAGACTAGTTCTTCTGGTCTCAGGCTGATGGAGTCTCTGGTTTATGGGGTCCTTTCTGTCTCCTGGACTCATATTTTCCTTGTCTCTTTGGTGTTCTTCATTCTCTTTTGCTCCAGGTGGGTTGGGACAAATTGATGCATCTTAGATGGCCGCTCGATAGGGTTTAAGACCCCTGACACCACTCACCAATTTGGGATGCAGAAAGTTTTCTTCATAAACTTTGTTATGCCAATAGAAGTCCCCTGAAACCATGGACTCCAGACCCCTGCCTCTGCTACTCTGTCCCTCTAAGTGTTTGGTTGTATTCAGGGAACATCTTAGCTTTTGGCTTAGTCCAGTTGTGTGACTTCCCCTGTATTGTGCATTGTCCTTCCTTTCACCTAAGATAATTCCTGTTTATTATCTAGTGAATACCCCTCTCCCTCCCTCCCCACCCTCATAAAGATCAGAGAATGTTTTCTTCTGTGTTTAAACCTTTTCTTGAATTCTTGTAATTTTGGTCTCATACAGCCTTTGTCCTTCTGTTACTAATTTCACTCACATAATGCCTTCCGGATTCATCCATGTTATGTTTCGAGGATTCATTGTTGTTCTTTATTGTTGCATAGTATTCCATTGTGTGAATATACCACAATTTCTTTATCCATTCATCTGTTGATGGGCACCTATATTGTTTCCATCTTTTTACTATTGTGAACAGTGCTGCAATAAACATGGGTGTGCACATATCTATTCATGTGACAACTCTAATTTATCTAGGATATATTCCAAGAAGTGGGATCGCTGGATTGTGTGTAGCTCTATTTCTAGCTTTTTAAGGACGCACCAAATCAATTTCCAAAGTGGTTATTCCATTTCACATTCCCACCAACAGTATATAAGTGTTCCAGTCTCTCCACAACCTCTCCAACATTATTATTTTGTGTTTTTTGAGTTAATGTTAGCCTTGTGGGAGTAAGACGGTATCTCATTGTAGTTTTGATTTGCATTTCTCTAATGGCTAACGATTGTGAGCATTTCCTTGTGTATCTGGTAGCCACCTGAATGCCTTCATTGGTGAATTGCCTGTTCATATTCTTTCCCCTTTTTTTAATGGTGTTATTTTTCTTTTTGTTGTTGAAGTCTTGCAGTATTTTGTAGATTTGAGAGATTAGATGCTGAGTGGTTTTGTCATAGCCATTTTTTTTTTCCCAGTCTACAGGTTGTCTTATTACTCTCTTGATGAAGTCTTTTGATGAGCATAAAAGTCTGATTTTTAGGAGCTCCCAGTTATCTAGTTTCTCTTACATATTTTTGCACTGTTATTAATGTTTTGTACTCTGTTTATGTCATGTATGAGGGCTCCTAGTGTTGATCATATTTTTTCTTCCATGATCTTTATCATTTTAGATTTTATGTTTAAGTGTTAGATCCATTTTGAGTTAGTTTTTGTGCATGGTGTGAGGTATGAGTCTTGTTTCACTTTTTTTTGCAGATGGATATCCAGTTATGCCAGCACCATTTGTTAAAGAGACTTTTTCACCAATTAACTGATTTTGGGCCTTTGTCAAATATCAGCTGCACTTAGGCGGACAAATTTACACCTGGATGCTCAATTCTGATCCATTGGTCTATGTATCTGTTGTTGTACCAGTACCAGGCTGTTTTGACTACTGTGGTGGTATAATAGGTTTTAAAATCAGATAGTGTGAGGCCTCCCACTTTCTTCTTCTTTTTCAGTAATGCTTTACTTATCCAGGGCCTCTTCCCTTTCCATATGAAGTTGGTGATTTGTTTCTCCATACATATAATTCTTGGCTGGCAATTTTTTTCCTCAAGGCTTTATATATGTCATCCCATTGCCTTCTTGCCTGCATGGTTTCTGCCAAGTAGTGTGAGCTTAGTCTTATTGACTCTCCTTTGTAGGTGGCTTTTCATTTATCCCTAACCCCTCATAAAATTCTCTTTACATTTGGTTTTGGAGAGTTTGATAATAATATGTCTTGTGACTTTCTTTTGGGATCTACCTTGTGTGGGGTTTGATGAGCATCTTGGGTAGATATCTTCTCATCTTTCATGATATCAGGGAAGTTTTCTTGCCAACAAATCTTCAGCAATTTTCTCTGTATTTTCTGTTATCCCCTCTTTTCTGTTACTCCAGTCACTCATAGGTTATTGCTCTTGGTAGAGTCCCACATAATTCTTAGGGTTTCTTTATTTTTTTTTTTTTTAATTCTTTTATCTGACATTTTCTCATATAAGTTGGTGTCAAGTGCTTGATCCCCAGTCTCACTAATTCAGACTTCCAGTGCCTCAATTCTGCTCCTATGACTTTCTATTGAGTTGTTTAATTCTGAAATTTTATTGTTAATCTTCTGGATTTCTGTTTGCTGTCTCTCTTTGAGTTCTTGCAGCCTGTTAAAGTCATCATCGTGCTCTTCTATAATATTCTTCGGTAATCTTCTTCAGTTTCTCTATTGCTTTTTCTGTACGGTTCCTTTGTATTCTACCTCTTGTTGTCTCAGTGCCATCAATTAGTTATTATATTTATTTATTTTATGTTAGCTTACTATGTCCTAGCTTCTTTTTTTGTTTTGTTTTGATATGCCCAAGTAGGCTGCTCATGCGAGCTAGTTTGATTATTGGCACCTTTGAAGCTCTCACATCCAGTCACCAGGTGGTTAGATTTGTTACTAGATATGGGAGCCCAGGAGTCTGTTTATTTTTCTTGTGTGGATTCAGCTCAGGAGTCCAAATAGTCAGTCACCAAGTGTTTGGTGCAGGCTCTTACCTACAGTCCTAGACAGACAGTGGTGATTGGAGTAGGAACAGGCTGCAGTAGGGGTCACATACTGAGTAAGACAGGGGGCTGATGGCTGCCTCTGAGTGTCTGGGAGGAAAGTGTGTCCCTGTTCCCTAGAGTGCATAGGTGGGTGAGATTTACAGTCAGACTATGGGCACCCATAGCTGTTTGCTGTAATGACTGGGAAGCACTGCTTATTCTTGGACCCCCGTTGCAGGTGGCTAGGTGGCTTGGGCAGAGCTACCAGTTCTCGGGCCCCTGATGTGGGTAGGTGAGGACCTTGCTTAATGGGCAGAGCAGTGTCAGCTATCACAAACCTGCCACTCCATCATATAACTGATACAGTGAAGTTAGGCTGCAGGGTGTCAGTTCCCACTGGCTCAGGTCTGGCAACTCCTTGCTGCTTCTGAACCATCTGTCCCTCCCCTCCAACTTATTCCAATTTTTCCATTTTGCCTTTCATGTTCAGGCCTCCTAGATTGTCATACATAATCAATTCATTTTTTTGGGGGGTCTTTGTTGTAAGAGGGGCTGCTGAAAGTGTCTGACTACTCTACCAACTTGGCCCCGCCTCCTGCAGCACTATTTTGAAAAAGATAACATTCGCCTACCTCATACCTGTCCTTCTCTGCCCCTTCCCTTCTCTAAGGGAAAGGAATGTTCCTCTGAAAAATACCTAACAAACCTTGGGAGGAGCAGCCCAAGATAAGGCAGTACTATGGCGATCAATTATCATTATCATTCTTTTATATATACATAAGAGCAAAACATACACTAATTGAACAAATTTGTAAATGTACAGTTCAGTGACATTGATTACATTCTTCTAGTTGTGACACTATTCTCATCCTCCTTTTCCAAATTGCTCTTCTCCCATTAACATAACCTCACTGTCCCCTAAGGTTTCTATCTAATTTTTTGAGTTGCTATTGTCAGTTTTATCTCATATAGATAGATCTTAAGCAAACTCAAAGCTCAAGGCAGATATTCTTTATAGTTAAGCTAAACCTTTGTTTAGTTTTGAGAAGATGGCAAGGGATATTTTTGGTTTAAGGTTTAAAGATTATCTTAGGTCAATAGTTTCAGGGGTTCATTCACCCTCCATGTGGGAACTCCAGAAAATCTGGATTGCATGAGACTTTGAAGTTCTGTTCTGCATTTTCCACCTTTTGATCAGGATTCTTCTATAGAATCTTTGATCAAAACATTCAATAATGGCAGCCATCCACCATTCAATTCTTCCTGTCTCATGGCAAAGGAGACAGTTGTTCATGGGGGCAATAAGCCTCACATTCCATTTTTTCCTCCTATTTCTGCTTTCTCTGTTGCTCTAAGCAAATAGAGACTAATTGTAGTATCTTGGACGGCCACTTGAAAGTTTTTAAGACCCTAGGCATTATGCAATGAACTAAGAGGTAGAACAGCAGCACTAAACACAATATTAGGCCAATTAACTGGGCTGTCCATGAAACCATGATCCTAAACTTTCATCATCTAGAGAAAAACAGGTTTTATGTTTTGTATCATCTAGATGACAGCTCCATTTATAAAACTGTCTAAACAAGGCTAAAAGGAAAATGCTCATTTGCTTTTAACAGAATCAGAAACACCGTAGACTTCTCAAGTTTAAAATGAGTTGTGCTACTGATTTTAATATTAAGATTTAGGATTAAGATTGCAGAGTTGTGTAGGGCTGGCATATGGCATGCTGCAGAGGGGTCCCAGCTGGGACTGCTCTAGGGTTATAGTAACGAGAGTCTGCTCCTTTCTCCATTGTCTTCTAACTTTATTCTGTTATACTCAGATGTCTTTGATGGCTCAAACTCATCATTTTTACATGAACAGTAGGTCTGGGCTGCACAGTGACCTAGGTTTCTAGAAAATTAGATACACCCAGGCCAGCACAACAAGGGACAGGAATTCAAAACAATTAGGAAGGGAAGGAGAGATTGAAAGTAATGCAATGATCTAAGTCCTATTGTCTCTACTACTCAATATTCAAAACTTTTAAAATTTCTCATCTGTTTCCATTCCAAGGAACTGAATAAGACTCTTCAAAAGTAGTGTAGGTTCTTTTATCAGGGTAATGAAGAGGAAACAACCATGGGCTGGAGAGAGCAGAAGCTGTGCTCTAAGTCACAATGAAAGACACATTTAGGCATGTCTCACATAATTTGAAATCCACTTTACAATCTTCTCAGTAATCAGCTCAATGGTTATCAGTCTGGGATCTTTTTTGCAAATAACAGAATCCACTTGTCTTAGTCTGAGTTCTCCATTGTTGTTGTTAGGTGCCAATGATTTGGTTCTGACTCATAGTGACACTATGTACAACAGAATGAAACACTGCCTGGTCCTGTGCCATCCTCATGACTGTTGTTATGCTTGAGCCCGTTGCTGTAGCCATTGTGTCAATCCATCTCATTGAAGGTGTTCTCCTTTTTCATTGACCCTCTACTTTACCAAGTATGATGTCCTTCTCCAAGGATTGGTCCCTCCTGATAACATGTCCAAAGCATGTGAGATGAAGTCTCACCATCCTTGTTTCTAAGGAGCATTCTCGTAGTACTTCTTCCCAGACAGATTTGTTTGTTTTTTTGGCAGTCCATGATATATTCAATATTCTTCACCAACACCATAATTCAAAGGTGTCAATTCTTCTTTGGTCTTCCTTATTTATTGCCCAGATTTCACAGGCATGAGACAATTGAAAACACCATGGCTGAGTTATCTAGAAGAGTATGTACATATATATCTTGAGTTGATTCCAACTCATAGCTACCCTATAAGACAGAGGAAAACTGCTCCATAGAGTTTCTAAGGAGTACCTGTTGGATTCAAACTGCTGACCTTTTGGTTAGTATCCAAGCCCTTAACCACTGTGCCACTAGTGTTATACACACACACACATACATATATACTGTTCATGCAATTGTGGGGGCTAGCAAGTCCCAAATCCATGGGTTAGGTGGTAGGATGAAGGCTTCTGCTGACTTCCAAGAACTGGAGGTCAAGTGATGAGAAGCATGCAGGTTTGATGCTGGAGGCAGGCCCCACCCCCAAGGAAATTCCCCTTTCAACTAATTGGCTGCTCGTATCAGACCACAAATGGAAAATGAATACATAGTGTCTGCCAAACCACTGAGAATTATAGCCTAGCCACGTTGGCACATAACGTTAACAATCACACCACTAGAAGTAATTTTTCAAGGACTGATCATAAGTTAGTGGGTAGCTCACAGAATCCCTAGGTGGGCCAGAGAATTATGCTGAAAGACCATGTATCCAGAACAGTGCCCAAAATACTGGACAGAATTCTTCCAGTGAAGCTCCCTCTGGACACTTAAAGGGGACAAAAATAGGCTCAACCTTAGAGGTAGGCCCTTCAGCCTTCAAAAAGACTGCCAACATAAACAAAACAAACCCTCCCAAGAAAACTCCACAGATACTATATTCCTTACTTAATGCTCCTTTCTGGACTACTCATTGGTTCCACAGATTGGGGCCCAAACTGCCCCACACATTTTTGCCTCTCATATTTGTCTCAGTTGGACTTTATCTTCTCTGAATGGTCATCCCTGGCATGTCCCCCAACCTCAGCACTGCCACACAGCCAGGCCCCAGCACTTTGTGTGTACTCTTCTATTTCCTTGTGACTCCTCTGCCATTCTGCCCAATCTTTCTTGGTCATTTGACTGCTCATATTGTTCCCACCTCTAGACAAATTTTGGGTAGTTCACTAGAGTCATTCTCTTGGGGCTATGAGTTCTTACTGATATTCCTCTCAGATAATATTTCTCCAAATATAATCTAGAAAAAAAAAAAAAACTCTCTTGGCCTTTTTGAGTCCAGAACTACTTTACTTCACTAGAGGATAAACTTAGGATTCAACCTAGAGGCAGGTAGTACAGGTACAGTTCTCATTACTGAAAACAGCTTGACAGGGCATAACCCATCATTGAATTGTGTTCATTTCTTGATTTCTGAAAGCTCCAATCCACAACCAAGACTAGAATCCTTTTTCTCCACCGCCCTCTCCTCCCCTTTAATTGAGATAGAAAACCATTTTCTGTCTCAGATCTCCAGGAAACCCTGACAGTTCTAGAAGTATGTCTTTCTTTCTAAGTCAGAGAGGTGGAGATGAGATACTTGTGTTTTTCATTCGGGAAAGTCAGTCATGTTCCTAAGAGTTCAGCGCAGACTTCTTCTGAGCTCAGAGCAGACTTTGAAGACCCAGCATGGAGACAAGGTATGTAGGACAGCAATTCTCAAACCATAGTGAACATGGAAATCACTCAAGGATTTTGTTAAATATATAAATTAGTGGGCCCCATCTCCAGAGATATTGATCAGTTGAGTCTAGGCCAGAGGCCCAGATATCTGCATTTTAACAAGATCCTCAGGTGATTCTGATAGGCCCACCTTTGAAAACCATTGACTTAAGATCATCATAAATAACATGTATTCAGACTAGACATTAGAGATAAAAAGCATAAGATGTGTCCTAGTGTTAAAAATAAAATTTCCAAAACATTAAATGTGTAAACGAACTCATTAGCTTTATTTTTCATTTCATAACTGGGGAACATCTGGTCTGAAAGTCAGACTAGAGTTCCAAAGGATGAGCAGAAGAGACCATAGTTATATTATCAAAGTGGTGTAATAACAAGGAAGTAACCCTGGGCAAAGAGAGATTGTTTAATTGAAACTTTTGTAGCCAGGTCATATACTATACCTTAGGTGGCTAGTGCAGATTAGCTCACATAGGTTTTGGCTCCTTGGAAGATCAGTTGATTAACTTGGATTTTGGCTTCTGGGAAGGTTAGGTATTTACATGAAACAGAAACTTAGTTTTTGGTTTGCTGGCATGGGGATCAACATAAGTGACTCCACTTTGCACCTTGTTTAGTCAGGTTATCACTAGTTACTTGCAGCTTGAATTCTAAGTGGAGAGATAAATCATGAGTATAAGAAGATAAATAAAAATAAAAAGTGCAAATGAATAGTGCAGAAAACTGGAGGTAAACATATTTAGAGGATGTGATGGGCACCAGGCAGACCTGAACAGGGCCTTGAGAGGAGCATGGCACTAACAATTGCTCGCAATTACTGGTACCTACCTTGTGTTGGGCACTGTTATAAGTGCTTCACACACAGTAACTTGCTTAGACCCCACCCTCCCCCCCACACCCATATAAGAGATAGGTCCTTCTCAAGAGGTAGCACAGCATACCCACTGCCATGTACCCCTGGCAAGCCACAGCACACTCTCCAGTGCTGCTGGACCAGTGACCAGCAGCACATATCCACCCTGCCTCCCCCATGCCACCCACCCATTGCCCAACACATCCAGTGATCAATGGTGTGAGCCACCCACCTCCCCAGCAACTGGCAATGTGGACTCCCATGCTGCCTGTTCAGTGACTGATGACCCATGTGTCCCTCCCTTGACCACCTGGCAACAGGTGGAGTACACCCACAGCACTTATTACCCAGCAACCATTGAGAATGCTACCTGCACCCAAGCCAAGTGGCTGGCTGGACAGGCACATCACCTTATCAGCAATGCCCGTCACATCCCGATAGGTGCCACCAGCACTTCTGTCAAATGATGAGTAGGAGATACTTGTGCCCTCATCCAACATCTACCTGGCTGCAGTATCATATATCCCAAGCCCAGAGAGTTCCAGCAGGCTGACTACAGATGCACTGACGCCATTTGATACCCCATCACATACTGCGATGCCAGTTTGTACATGCACAGAGGGCCTAACTTATCCATTTGGGTAGCACTGCCTCACAACAGCTATGGAGACATTCTTCTTTGACCTCCATAGGATGCAGTAACTGCTAACACCAACCTAGAAGGACCCCATGGCCCTACAGTGCCTGTGGAGGGAACCTGACCACTCAACACTTGTCACCTAATATCAGGGAAAGAGTCTGCTTTCCCACCTCCACTCAGTCCTGTACGAGAAGACATACAAGCCTAATCACAGAAGACTCACACATGGGTGTGAACCACCATAACCACTAGTGTGAGGAAATCCACCCAGTCAACCAACACTACCAAAGTTGCATATAGATCAGTACCACAAAACAACAATTAAAATAATACAAAGGAAGAAAGACACTCTAAAGACAAAGAGAAGAAACAAAGCTCCTGATATATCAAAACAAAGAAAAACAAACAAAAAATCAGGAGAAAAAACATGCAATCAATAAAGAAATATATAAGTTAATACCATAATGTTTCAGAGACAGAAGACAATAACAAATCATATGAAGAAACAGAAGATGGTTCAAACAAGTGAGCAAAATAAAGGGACAGAAAACCTTCCTGAGGAAGAAATGGTAACAGAACTACCTGATAAGGAATTCAAAAGACTTATATTTAGGATCCTTAAAAAGATCAAGGAAAATACAGGAAAAAACCATAGAAGAACATTAAAAAAGCATAAAAGAACAAAATGACAAACTAAATAGACAATTAGAAACCATACAAAAGCAACAACTAGAAATCCAGAAGATTAACAATTAAATATGAGAAATGGATAACTCAACGGAAGGACATAGAAGTACAATTGAATCAATGGAAGAAAGAATCAGCAGAAAAGAGGACAAATTCCTAGATACTAATTTGTTTGAGGAAAAATCAGAAAAAAGAATGAAGTAAAATGAAGAAAACCTAAGAGTTATGTGGGACACTATCAAGAGGAATAATTTATGCATTATAGGAATTCCAGAAGAGGAGGAGAAAAAAGAGTTAAGAGAAAATCCTTGGCAAAATCTTTGCAAATGTCATGAAAGACAAGAAGATTTTCATCTAAGTAGCTCAATGAACCCCATATAGCATAAACCCCCAAAAGAAACTCACCAAGACATATCATAATCAACCTTTCCAAAACCAAAGACAGCTCACGAAAAATGAAATATCGTTTACAAAGAGGTACCAAAAAGACTAATGCTGATTTCTTATCAGAAACCATGCAAGTAAGAAGGCAATGGGATGACATATATAAAATCCTGAAAGAATTGCCAACCAAAAATTACATATCCAGCAATTGTCTTTCAAAAATGATGACAAAACTATTAGTACATTCCCAGATAAGCAGAAATTAAGGGAATTTGTAAAAGCTAAACCAGCCATACAAGAAATAGTAAACAGAGTCCTTTGGATAGAGAACCAACAGCATCAGACAACAAGCTGAGATAAAGATACATGATACCATCAGTCAGATACCAACCCAGATAAAGACTTCATAAAAACAAAATAGAGCTGCAAATGACAACAACTTCAAAACAAAAAAGGGGAAAAAATGGTGCAGTTACAGAACTTCCATACAGAGAGCAAGTTAAGGCAATATCAAGATATATCAGTGAATTAAATTTAGGAGGATAAAGGTAAATTTCAGAGTAATCACAAAGATAATTAATAAATCTATTAACCAAAAATCCACCACTCATCTGTCAGTTTGTTGTATTGTGGAAGTTGTGTGTTGCTGTGATGTTGGAAGCTATGCCACTGGTATTTCAAATACCAGAAGGATCACCCATAGTGGACAGGTTTCAGTGGCACTTCCAGACTAACACAGATAGGAAGAAGGACCTGGTGGTCTAATTCTAAAAAAATTGGCCAGCGAAAATCTTATGAATAGCAATGGAACATTGTCTGATATAGTGCCAGAAGATGAACCCCTCAGGATGGAAGGCACTAAAAATACAACTGGGGAAAAGCTGCCTCCTCAAAGCAGAGTTGACCTTAATGACATGGATGGAGTAAAGCTTTTGGGGTCTTCATTTGCTCGTATGGAACCACTCAAAACAAGAAGCAGCAGCTGCACACATCCATTAATATCAGAATGCGTAACGTATGAAGTCTGAATCTAGGAAAATTGGAAGTCATCAACAATGAAAGGGGGTGCTTGAAAATTGATATCCTAGGCATTGGTTTAATGCTATGGCTGCTAACCAAAAAGTCAGTAATCAAATCTACCAGGTGCTCCTTGGAAACTCTATGGGGCAGTTCTACTCTGTCCTATAAGGTCGCTATGAGTCGGAATGGACTTGAAGGCAAAGGGTTTGGTTTTTTTGGTTTAAGGTATTAGTGAGCTGAAATGAACTGATATTGGCCTTTTTGAATCACATGATCATTTGGTCTACTATGCTGGGAATGATGAATTGAAGAGGAATGGCTGCACTTCATGGTCAAAAAGAACATTTCAAGATCTATCGTGAAGTACAATGTCATCAGTGATAGAATAATACCCATAAGCCTACAAGGAAGACCAGTTACTATGACGATTATTCAAATTAATGTACAAACCATTAATGCCATAGATGAAGACACTGAAGATTTTTAACAACTTCTGCAGTCTGAAATTGATCAAACATGCAACCAAGATGCATTGATAATTACTAGTGATTTGAATGTGAAAGTTGGAAACAAAGAAGGATCAGTAATTGGAAAATATGGTCTTGGTGATAGAAATAAGTCCAGATATCGCGTGATAGAATACTCTAAGACCAACAACTTATTCACTGGAAATATCTTTTTTCAACAACATACACAGTGACTATACATGTGGACCTCACCCAGTGGAATACACAGAAATCAAATTATCTGAATTTGGGGGAAGAGAGGATGGAGAAGCTCAATATCATCAGTCAGAACAAAGCCAGGGGTCAACTGCAGAACAGATTATCAATTGCTCATGTGCAAGTCCAAGGTGAAGCTGAAGAAAATTAAAATAAGTCCACGAGAGCCAAAGTATGACCTTGAATATATCCCACCAGAATTTAGAGACCCTCTCAAGAATAGATTTGACACATTGAACACTAATGACTGAAGACCGGATGAGTTGTAGGATGATACCAAGGATGTCATACATGAAGAAAGCAAGAGGTCATTAAAAATACAGGAGACAAAGAAAAGACCTTAATAGATGTCAGAAGACACTCTGAAACTTGCTTTTGAGTGTAGAGTAGCTAAAGCAAATGGAAGAAATAATGAAGTAAAAGAGCTGAACAGAAGATTTTAAAGGGCAGTTTGAAAAGACAAAGTAAAGTATTATCATGAAATGAGCAAAGACCTAGAGTTAGAAAACCAAAAGGGAAGAATGCACTTGGCATTTCTCAAGCTAAAAGAACACAAGAGAAAATTTAAGCCTTGAGTTGCAATATTGACGGGTTCTACGGGGAAAATAGTAAACCATGCAGGAAACATCCTAAGAAGTTGGAAGGAATACAGAGTTCCTGTACCAAAAAGAATTGGTTGACATTCAACCATTTCAGGAGGTAGCATATGATCAAGAACTGGTGGTGCTGAAGGAAAAGATCCAAGCTGCACTGAAAGCAGTGGTGAAAAACAAGACTGCAGGAACTGACAGAATACCAATTGAGATGTTTCAACAATCAGACGCAGCGCTGGAAGTGCTTACTCATCTATACCAAGAAATTTGGAAGACAGCTAGCTGGCCAACTGACTGGAAGAGATCCATATTTGTACCAATTCTGAAGAAAGGTGAGCCAACAGAATGTGGAAATTACCAAACAATATCATTAATATCACACACAAGTAAAATTTTGCTGAAGATCATTCAAAACTGATTGCAGCAGTACATTGACAGGGAACTGCCAGAAACTCAAACTGGATTCAGAAGAGGATGTGGAACAAGATATACCATTGCTGATGTCAGATGGATCCTGGCTGAAAGAAGAGAATACCAGAAAGACGTTTACCTGTGATTTGTTGACTACGCAAAGGCATTCAACTCTGTGGATCATAACAAATTATGGATAATATTGTGAATAATGAGAATTCTGGAACACTTAATTGTGCTCATGAAGAACCTGTACTTAGACCAAGAGGCAGCCATTCAAGCAGAACAAGGAGATACTGCGTGGTTTAAAGTCAGGAAAGATGTGCTTCAGGGTTGTAGCCTTTCACCATACGTATGAAGAAGAAGACAGCATCAGAACTGGAGGAAGACTAATTAACAACCTGCAATATGCAGATGACACAACCTTGTTTGCTGAAAGTGAAGAGGACTTCAAGCACTTACCAATGAAGATGAAAGACCACAGCTTTCAGTATGGATTACCCCTCAACATAAAGAAAACAAAAATCCTCATGACTGGACCAATAAGCTACATTATGGTAAATGGAGAAAAGATTGAATTTGTCAAGGATTTCATTTTACTTGCATCTACAATCAACGCCCACAGAAGCAGCAGTCATGAAATCAAATGACAAATCAAAGCAGTCAAGAAATCAAATTTGATATACCCTAGAGAAATAAGAGCCTTCACACAGATATATGCACACCCATGTTAATTGCAGCTCTGTTTACAATAGCAAAAAGCTGGAAGCAACCAAGGTGTCCATCAACCGATGAATGGTTAAATAAATTGTGGTATATTCACACAATGGAATACTACGCATCGATAAAGAACAGTGACAAATCTGTGAAACATTTCATAACATGGAGGAACCTGGAAGGCATTATGCTGAGCAAAATTAGTCAGAGGCAAAAGGACAAATATTATATAAGACCACTATTATAAGATCTTGAGAAATAGTATAAACTGAGAAGAACACATACTTTTGTGGTTATGAGGGGGGGAGGGAGGGAGGGTGGGAGAGGGTTTTTTACTGATTAGTTAGTAGATAAGAACTACTTTAGGTGAACGGAAGGACAATACTCAATACATGGAAGGTCAGCTCAAATGGACTTGACCAAAAGCAAAGAAGTTTCCGGGATAAACTGAATGCTTCAAAGGTCAGCGAAGCAAGGGCAGGGGTTTGGGGACTGTGGCTTAAGGGGACTTCTAAGTCAATTGGCAAAATAATACTATTATGAAAACATTCTGCATCCTACTTTGAAATGTGGCATCTGGGGTCTTAAATGCTAACAAGCAGCCATCTAAGATGCATCAATTGGTCTCAACCCACCTGGATCAAAGGAGAATGAAGAACACCAAGGTCACACGACAACTATGAGCCCAAGAGACAGAAAGGGCCACATGAACCAGAGACTTACATCATCCTGAGACCAGAAGAACTAAATGGTGTCCGGCCACAACTGATGACTGCCCTGACAGGGAGCACAACAGAGAACCCCTGAGGGAGCAGGAGATCAGTGGGATGCAGACCCCAAATTCTCATAAAAAGACCAGACTTAATGGTCTGACTGAGACTAGAGGAATCCCGGTGGTCATGGTCCCCAAACCTTCTGTTGGCCCGGGACAGGAACCATGCCCGAAGACAACGCATCAGACATGGAAGGGACTGGACAATGGGTTGGAGAGAGATGTTGATGAAGAGTGAGCTACTTGTATCAGGTGGACACTTGAGACTGTGTTGGCATCTCCTGTCTGGAGGAGAGATGGGAGGGTAGAGAGGGTTAGAAACTGGCAAAATTGTTATGAAAGGAGAGACCGGAAGGGCTGACTCATTAGGGGGAGAGTAAGTGGGAGTATGGAGTAAGGTGTATGTAAGCTTATACGTGACAGACTGACTTGATTTGTAAACGTTCACTTAAAGCTCAATAAAAATTATTTAAAAAAAAAAATTTTAAAAAAAGAAATCAAATTTGCATTGGGCAAATCTGCTGCAAAAGATCTTTTTAAAATGTTAAAAATCAAAGATGTCACTTTAAGGACTAAAGTGTGCCTGACCAAAGCCATGGTGTTTTCCATCACCTCATATGCATTAAAAAACTGGACAATGAATAAGGAAAATGAGAGAAGAATTGATGCCTTTGAATTACGGTGTTGGCAAAGAATATTGAATGTACCATGGACTGCCAGAAGAATGAACAAATCTGTCTTAGAAGAAGTACAACCAGAAAGCTCCTTGTAAAAGTGGATAGTGAGACTTCCTCTCATGTACTTTGGACATTTTATCAGGAGGGACCTGACCTGGAGAAGGACATCATGGTTGGTAAAATAGAGGGTCAGCAAAAAATAGGAAGACCCTCAATGAGATGGGTTGAGTTAGTGGCTGCAACAATAGGCTTAAATATGGCAGTGATTTTGAGGATGGCATAGGAACTTATTATTTTTTTATAGGACCAGGCAATGTTTTGTTCTGTTGTGCATGATTTTGCTATGAGTTGGAACCAACACAACAGCACCTAGTAACATGCTAATATTTTGGAACTGCGTGTAAACTTAAATAAAACAGCTAATCCAAGACTACTTCCAGTCAAAATCCAAACGAGGTAAGGGTCTTGTCACTTGGTTGATTGGCAGGGAAAAAGGGAAGCTGAGTCCCAACTGCTTATGAGACGTTTTATCAACTTCTGTCTTTTCAGCAGGAAAAAAAAAAAAAAAATCAATAGAGTGTATAAGAATCATGAAACCTTGTTTGCTGGTGCTCAACAAGGAATCAGAATGAATGATAATGATGACTGTGATTCATTTATTCTCTCAAAACTATCTATTGAATGCCTACAGAGTCCAGACAGGGTTCTTGGCACTGGGTGTCAGTAGTGGGAAAACATACAACAACTAAATTCTCATGAAGCTTACTTCCTAGTGGGGTAGTTATATTTTACATTTACATTATACATATGTGCATATAAACACAAAACAAAAATGTCATGTGGAACATGCAAAGAAGTTAGCAATGTTATGAAGTATGAAGATAAAGATGGTGGTGTTGGTGAAAATGAAAAGCTGAAAAAGAATAATGCCATTTGAGAATAAATTTTTTTTTATTATTGGAAAGGACACCTACTGAAGAAAGACTTTTGAAAAATCTAACATTCATTCTTGTTTAGAATTCTGGAAAAAAATAAGAATGATAAATTTCTTTTTCAACAAGAAGAGAATATATTTAAAACAAAGCATCAGCTAAGTATGACAGAAACACTTTTTTTTTCTTCTAGTTGCCATGGAGTTGATTCTGACTCATGGAGAAATGCTGTTGTTGCTGTTTTTGCCATCGAGTCCATTCTGACTCATATTGACCCTATAGGACAGATCAGAACTGCCCTGTAGGTCTTGAGAATAAACTCCGAAGGCAGTTCCATCTGTGCAGAAATGGGCTCTTTTGGCCCACATGGCCTATAGGCTCCAGAGTGCTACAATTCTGCTTGGCTCCTTCCGTTCTCTAGTGAAGTCATCCTGAAGGGTATTGAGCAGACAGAGTCTGCTCTGAGTAGACTTGCCGGGGCCTAGGCTGGAGGACCATAGGTCTCACATGGAAAGGCCTTTCTCAAGTCCCTGATGTCTTCTGGAGTCCTCAGACCAGACTACAACTGAAAGAGGTGAGGTTTGCCATAGACCAGGCTCCTGCCAAGTGTGGTGGGTTATTATAGATGACCTCAGTGACTTCCAAGAAGTTATTCTGTGATTCTATGATTGTAAAATAACCCATTCCAGCCGTTTTAAAACATGGTCCAATATTCTTTAACACTGTGCCCATTGAGAGGAGGGGTCTATGAATGGCTCTTCCTCTTGAACCTGGGCTCTGAGAGACTTCCTTTTACTTTATTTTGTTTCATTGTGATAAAATGTGTATAACAAAACAATTGCCACTTCAACTATTTTCACAAGTCTAGTTGAGTGACATTAATTATACTCATCATCTGTGTGAGTTCTTTACCAATAGAATGTAGCTAAAGTGACGCTGTGTCTGTTTCCAGGCCTAGGCCTTAAGAAATTGGTAGCTCCCATCTCCTATCTCTTAAACACTCTCTCCTGGAACCCAGCCATCACTCTGTGAGGAAGTCAAGGAGCCACCTGGAGAGACCACAAATAATTCTTGTGGCTGTTGGCCCAGGTGTAGGCTGGCCAGCAGCAACCATTGGACGTGTTGAATGAGTGAGCCTTCAGATGATTCCAGCCACCAGCCATTGAATCAACTCCAGTCTTTGTCAATAAACTGTGTTTGTTGAGCCCTGCCCAAATTGCAGATTTTTTCATAAAAAATAGATTTTTTTTAAAGCCCTTTATTTTCAAATTAAACAATTGTGCAGGCCTTATAAAAAACAGAAAAGTTTTGCTGTTACTTGTAGGAATAATGAAGGAAGAGCAGAACGGCTAAAAAGGAAGTTGTTAAGAAATGTCTTTCTCTTGCTTCAGCTTGTAGCTCCTGTGCACACCAGGACCAACAGTCTGAGCAAGCTAAGTCCCTCACATGCACTCCAAAGTTAACTGAAGAAGATCCTCAAAACAAGTGCAGTTTGTGTGACCTCAGGAGTCTCTGACAACCCGATGCAGTGAAATTAGAAGGATTTTCCAATGATTCTTTTTGTGTTGGGCTGTTTCATTACTTACTTCACTGTGTTGTTATTGTTAGTTGCTGTAGAATGTGGTTGAGTCGGCTCCAACACATCATGACCCCATGTACAGTAGAACTAAATATTGCGCAGTCCTGTGCCATCTTCACGACTGTTAGTATGCTCAGGTTCGTTGTTCAGGCCATTGTGCATTTTGAGTGCCTTCTAACCTAGGGGACTCATCTTCTGGCTCTACATCAGACAATGCTGTGACCCATAGAGTTTTCACTGGCTTATTTTTGGAAGTAAATTTCCAGACCTTTCTTCCTAACTCGTTTTAGGCTGGAAGCTCTCCTGAAACCTGTCCACCATGGGTGACCCTGCTGGTATTTGAAATGCTGGTCATGTAGATTCCCACGTCATAGAGTCATGTAAGCCACCACAGTATGACAAACTGACAGACAGGTGGTGAACCTTCGCTACGTGAGCCCCAAATCTTGGAGAGCTACCGTGGATTAGCTACACTATGGCTCTTTCTATCCCATTCTCATCTGGACCTTTTAATCTTTGAGTGATATTCTCCTACTTTGTGGCAGGAGTTCCTCTTTCTCTTTGGGTCCTAATACACAGGATTATTGGGGTGGTTATTTAGCCAATGATGGCAAAAGGTTATTACAGTGTACCCACCCTCCGCCACACATACTCTCATTGATCATAATTATCAAACTACCAGCGAAACAGAACTAATAGGCCTGACATTCTCCGAATACTTAAAAAAAAAAAAAAAACTGCAAAAATCAGTGTATTCTTTCATAGACACAACAGCCAGAAACCAATTAGAGAAAGTAGAAATTCCTCAGTTTTCCCCTCTCCATTAAAAGAGTCTCAACAGAGGTAAAATTTTGGGATTAAAAAAAAAAAGCAAATTTAGAAAACACAGATAGGGTCACTTTAGAGTTTTCTGACTCAGGTTTCCTCCAGTTCTTTCTCTCTGGCTGAGAACCTAAGGCCATTAATGCTCAGTGCCTAAAACAATGTGCCTCCTTCTCTCTTGGGCCAGATGCCTGAACCTAGGAAGAGGTCTCCTTACTGTCAGCAATCCAACTGCAGAGACAACTAGTGAACACATATTCCCCATGGTTGGGGAGAACACACACACCGTAGTCTGCACCAGAGAACAGTAGCGGGAGGGAGGCCCACAGGTTTAAAAAAAAAAAAAATCACACTGGCTGTTCGAACAGTAAATGTGTGCAAGTACTTGGGATTGACAGTCAATAATTATGAGTGTGCATAAAGATTCAGCTGCAAAGATATTAAGCACTGTTTAAATAACAAATAACCTGGACGTCCAACATTAAGCGATCAGTTAAAACTAGAGTACATTAATGCTATATGGCTATAAAAAACGGCATGTCACTGTTTAGGGGACACTGAGCTTCTGTTAAGAGTGACAAAAATTTGGAAACAGATAATGGTGATGGTTGAACAACATGATAAACATAATAATGTTACTGAATCGTACATGTGAAGAATGTTGAAATGGCAAATGATTTGTTTTATATATATATATAAAACCAAACCAAACCGAACTCATTGCTGTTGAGTTGATTCCGACCCATGGCGACTCTATAGGACAGAGTACAACTGCCCCATAGGGTCTCCAAGGAGCGGCTGATGAATTCAAACTGCCACTTTTTGGTTAGCAGTTGAGCCCTTAACCACTGAACGAACCACCAGGGCTCCATGTAGATAGATAGCTAGCTAGTTAGGTAGATAGACAAACAGACAGATAGATGGAAATAGATAGGAACTACTATATACATATAATGCAAATATGTATATATAGATATAGTTAAAAAGATGATGTGGCAGGTGATAAGAAAAGTCAAGATATATTAAGTGCACAAAGTAGATTACCAAAAACCATGTATAGTTTT
Source organism: Loxodonta africana (assembly GCF_030014295.1). Classification (NCBI taxonomy): domain Eukaryota; kingdom Metazoa; phylum Chordata; class Mammalia; order Proboscidea; family Elephantidae; genus Loxodonta; species Loxodonta africana. The sequence continues at coordinate 205,518,279 of NC_087344.1, read as the reverse complement.
GTTGATTTTGTTTTATAGACATATAGGAAAAGCAGAGGGTTGGATTATGGGTGTTTTAATAACACTAATGGATTATTTTGCTAAAAATTTTATAGCAATAAAAATTTTAATGAGTTATTCCACAAAGGAGCAGCGTTGGACTAGCTCAAGGGGATCAGATTTTACACGCCAGTGCAGAGCAAAGGAGGAGCATCCAGGTTGCCAGGGGCCCACATCAGAGTTTGCTGCGAGGGTGGGGAGATTTGGAAATGATTGAGACAAGCCTGGAAAAGGTAGAGTCAGAGATAGATACACTGAATCCGGGAGCAGGGGACTGGTCAGGAAGGTCCATATACAAAAGATGGAAGCTCAAAATGACCTTGGACATAAGAGCCCTTTCCCACTGCCAGACTGTGCACATATGGCTCTCCATGCCTGTGCCCCTCCCTCCAGCGGCCAGCACCTTAACCCCTTCAGGTCTTGGCTTCAATGTTACAACTTAGCCACTGGTTTATTTCCTTCATGACACCTACTACAGCTTGTAGTTATTCCATTTATTTGACTATTTACTTTTTGCTGACTAGTTTTCCCTTCTAGAGTGCAAATTGCAGGAGGGCAGGGGCCAGATATAGCATGTCTGCTTCCATATTCATGGTGTAATAGTAAAATCAGCAACCAGATGTCTTTGAGTCACCTCCTACTCATGGCGACCCCATGTGTGTCAGAGTAAGTTGTGTTGCATAGGATCCATAGGATCACAAAATAATGATACTTTGTTGTGCTTTTGGTGAAGATTTAAACAGCAATTTAGGTTCCCATTCAACAATTTCTACACAAGTTGTTTGGTAACCTTGGTTACCTTCTTCACAATGCCTGAACATTCTCATTATTTCTGTTCTGGTTGTTCTGTTTCCATTAATCTAGCTTCCCTATTCCCTTACATTCTCATCATTGTTTTAAAGTAATTGTTGACCATTGGTCTCATATAGGTGATTTTTTAAAGGAGCACAGTACTTACAGGTGGTGTTCATTATTTTTTGAGCCAATTTGTTATTTAGCTACAAGGTGACCTCAGGGATTAGTTTTGGTTCAAAGTTTGAAGAGTTTCTCAGGTCAATAGTCTTGGGGAGTCCTACAGTCTCAACCGGTCCAATAGGTCTGTTTTCGTTGTTGTTTGTTTCTTTTTAGGAATTTGAAGTTTTGTTCCATTTTTTTTCTACCATTCTATCAGGGTCCATCTAATGTGGCCATGATTAGAAAGGTCAATAGCAGTGGCCAGGCACCATCTAGTTCCTCTGGTGTCAGGGTAGATTTTTCTCTGGATAAGTAGAGACCAATAGTTGTATCTTAAATGGCCACTCACTGGCGGTGTAGTGGTTAACTCCTACGGCTGCTAACAAAAGGGTTGAGAGTTCAAATCCGCCAGACGCTCCTTGGAAACTCTATGGGGCAGTTCTACTCTGTCCTATAGGGTTACTATGAGTCAGAATCGACTCGACGGCACTGGGTTTTTGGGTAAGCTTTTAAGACCCCAGACACTACTCACCAAACTACAGTGTAGGACTTAATTTTATGAACTATATTATGCCATTTGACCAAGATGTCCCACGAGACTATGGTCCTAATCCTCCAAAACCAGAAATCCAATCCCATGAGGTATTTGGTTATGTTTAAGAAGTGTTTGTAACTGTGCCCTCTATGTGCTTTATTATATATATGAATATCCATAGTGTTTTCAATGGCCGATTTTTCAGAAGTAGATTACCAGGCCTTCCTTCCAAGGCTGCTTCTTATGGACTTGAACCTCCAACCTTTTGGTTAGCAGCTGAGCGTATTAATCATCTGCCCCACCCAGGGACTCTGACCCAGAGTAAAGGCTCAAAAAATAATTATGGAAGAAAAGAAAAAAGGAATTAGGAAGTATGACTCTCTGGAAAGCTCAGATAAATAGCAGAAGAGAAGGATGAAAGGGAAGGAGAATGAAAGTCAGTGACCTAAGAACCATTGGAACCTTGAGTGTCACCCAGAACAAGTGGGAGCTGAAGCACAAATCCTGTCCTGCCTACTGCGTTCTGAGGTCTGATTAACATTGGCTTAATGGGGAAGCAGTAGCTCTGAGAGAAGGAAGTGGGCAATCAGACTAGATTTGCTGTTCCTAAGAGTCAAATCAAATTAAAGAGTCCATGTTGCTCTGCAGGTCAGGGGGGATGAGCTCCATATAAAGACAAGAAAGAAGCTGCCAAATGTGAACATGAAACACAATCCCTGACCTGGAGTGTAGAGGGAAGAGAGAAATTACCAGGCAGATAAAATCCCACTCAGAGGGAAAAACCAAAAAAAAAAAAAAAAGAAAAAAAACCATTGCCATCAAGTCAATTCCGACTCATAGTGACCATAAAACTGCCCCAGAGAGTTTCCAAATAGCCGCTGGTGGATTCATACTGCTGACCTTTTGGTCAGCAGCCAAGCTCTTAACCATTGCACCACCAGGGCTCCACTCAGTGGGAAAGAGGTTAATATCTGGTTTAAGGGGGAAAGAAGTAATTTAAAACACACACTCGTCTTCTCAGGAAAACCAGCACTTCGGGTAAACAAAATGTTAAAATGAAAAGATCCATATGCACTTAATATCAGCCTTAGGATTAGTTTCACTGAAAGGGAAATATAATATGTTTAAAGAAAATGTATCCAATAAATGAGCCAGCTCTGACAGAGGCCTCTCTTCTTGCTGCTGAGCTATCCAAGAAGTTTCTGAGTTTCTTAAGTATCTTCTTAGGCAGTATCTTCTTCCAGTTGCTTCTAAAACACCCAGGCTTCAGAACTCAGCTGATATGCTCTGTCTTACAGTTATTCGGTAGTATCTTTTGTCAAGCGAAATTACCCTCCAGTTAACCCTAATATATTAGTATTTTCTAACATATTAGTAGTTTGTAACTAATACTGGGAAACTCTGGTGGCATAGTGGTTAAGAGCTACAGCTGCTAACCAAAAGGTCAGCCATTCAAATGCATACTGATACTGTAATTTTTAACTAACTTATTATTCAGTTATCCTTATTAGAGACTCTTAGCCTATTACCTTACAGACAAAATAATACATTAAAAAAATTCAATAAATAATTGCTTGCATTATTATTTATAATAGCTAAAATGTGGAAACAACCCAAGTGTCCATCAATAGATGAATGGATAAACAAAATGTGGTACCTACATGAAATGGAATGTTATTTAGCCATAAAGTAAAATAAAGTTCTGATACATGCTACGACGTGGATGAACCTTGAAAGTATTATACTGAGTGAGAAAAGTCAAATACAAAAAGATAAATACACTATGATCTCACTTATATGAAATATCTAGAACAGGCAAATGTATGGAGACAAAAGCTGACTAGTGGTTACCAGGGGCTGGAGGAAAGGGGTAAGAGGGAATTATTGCTAAGGGGTATTGAATTTCTGTTTGGGGTGATGAAAATATAGCGATGATAGCACAATACGGGGAATATAATTAATGTCACTGAATTGTACACTTAAAAATGGTTAAGATGGAAAACTTTTTGTTGCATGTATTTTATCACGATTAAAAAATGTATTACTTGTGCCTATTCAGTACCCAAGGACACTGGTGCAGTGGCCCATCCCAGGTGTGTATCAAGCCATTCCAAAGAGCAGTGGCTTAGAACAGCAATTATGTTATTGTTCATGATTCTGTGAGTCAGGAATTCGGGCAGGGGTCAGCAGAAGACCCATCTCTGCCCCAAGTGGATCAGCTGGGGTGTCTGGGCTGGGGTTAAAGGGTCAAGGTGGCCAAGATCACTTTTCTGGGCTTTAAGCTGGCTATTCGAAACCCGAGTACCCTGGCTCCTCCACATCAGCCCTCTGTCTCCAACCTTCATTGCCCACTCCTTTATTCTGACTTCTCACAAGGTGCTGGCTTCCAAGAGAGAGCAAATAAAGCTGCACAGGCCTGAAGGAATAATTTCTGTCGCATTCTGTTGGTCAGAGCTAGCCATGTGGTCAGAGCAGATTCAGATTCTTGATAGGAGGATTGGCAAAGTGGTGTTGCAAATGGTGTGTGGGGACCATTTTTGGAAATAATTCCCCACATAAACCCTTATGAACACTGAGGTTAATGAACAAACTTTACTTTCTTCGTGCTTATGGCCATGGACTAAGTGAAAGACATTGGCAGGATCTTGAGCTACAGGGCCCTGGTTTTCTTCCGTTAGTTTCTTCCTCTTCCATAAAAACTGCAGCCTGGTACTTATGTAAAAGCTTAACGCTATGACAATTAGATGGTCCCTACTAATAGCTTGGTCACTTTGTTTATTCATTGTCAAGGATTGAATTGTGTCCCCCCAAAAAATATGTGTATCAATTTGGCTAGGCCATGATTCCCAGTATTGTGTGATTGTTCACCATTTTGTCATCTGGTATGATTTTTCTATGTGTTATAAATTCTATCTCTATGATGTTAATGAGGTGGGATTAGTGGCAGTTATGTTAATGAGGCAGGACTCAGTTTACAAGATTAGAGTGTGTCCTGAGCCCAACTCTTTTGAGATATAAAAGAGAGATGCGAACAGAGAGCCAGGAGGACTTCATACCTCCAAAAAAGCAGCACCGGGAGCAGAGTGCATCCTTTGGACCTGAGGTACCTGAGCTGAGGTGCTCCCAGAACAAGGGAAGATTGATGACTAAGGCCTGCCTCCAGAGCCAACAGAGAGAGAAAGACTTTCCCTGGAGCTGATGCCCCAAATTTGGACTTGGAGCCTGCTAGGCTGTGAGAAAATAAAATTATCTTTGTTAAAACCATCCACTTGTGGTATTTCTGTTACAGCAGCACTAGATGACTAAGACACTCATCAAGTCAGTGATTTTCAAACTTTTCCACCAAAATTACCCTAGAGTAAGAGGAGAGTGAAAATATTACTCCAAGAAGACTAGACCTAGTTTAAAAGCACAACATTTCTTTGATCTTTCAAGTTCTACCTAAAGGATTCATGTAAATTTTACTTCTAATCCATAAAATATTTGCATTTGTTTTAATAAAAATCCATGCTCTTTTCCTCTAAGTCCACCAGTAGAGCTGATGCTTAGGAGGTGTGTTCAAGGGAAAAGCACCTAGGCCTTGCTTGCAGCTGTGCTCCAGACTCACAGGGCAAAAGCTTTGTGGTGTTCCCTCCCTTCCTCCCTCCCTTGATTGTTGCTGCTAGTGAGTGCTGATGGAGCCCTGCTCAGAGCAGATGAAGACAGCATGTGGAAAGGCCAGCCTGAGATAGTCACAGCTGAATGATTACGTGGATTTTATCAAATGTGGACAGGGATCTAAAAACTCAGGAAGAGATTGGTTCCTGCTTACATGGGCCTCATGGGCAAGGACTGGGACATTGCCCCTCAAGGGGCAGCTCTCATGTAGGACAATCGCAGAGGAATTATGGTTTAGAGACCTTTAAAGGTATCAGATGAGCTGGTCAGTTGCTAAATATTTACTGAGCAGTTACTAAGTACCAGGCACCAGGCTAAACAGGAGAGGCCTAAGATGTGGTCCCTGCCATCAGGGATCTTACAGGCTGATTGGATGAGTGAAGCTCGCACAACTGGAAAGATGCCTCTCCCATTCCCTACTCTTAAGAATCAGATGAATGGTGCAGACAGGAAATGCTAAGAGGACCACCAGGGCTCAGTGAATCTCAGAAACAAAGCCTCATTGCTGCTCTGCACCCTGTCTCTTGCATTGCCTAAGGAGGGGTTCTCTAGGTGTGTTTCTTGGACCAGCAGCATCAGCATCACCTGGACACTTATTAGAAATGCAAATTCCTGGGCCTCACCCCAGACTTAATGAATTGGAAACTCTGGAGTGGGGCCCAGAAATCTGCATTTTAACAAGCCCTCCAGGTGCTTCCGATGAAGGTTAAATTCTGGCCTAGGGCTCCATCCCTTGTGGGATACATTTCATAAAGTAAGTGCAAATTGGTCTTGGCCTAATACCACACCACAGTCTCACCCTCTTCTTCAGAATATTTCAAGTGACAAAGTCCGGTCTTTCCAGCTGCCCACTTCGCTGAGCCTGACTCCCCTGAATTGGCCACTGACAGTAGATCTTTGCTAGCTGGCAACTTCAGTGATAAGGAAAGGAAGGAAGCAGAGAAGAAGCAAGAGAAAAAATGAGGACAGAGGGCTCCTGGACCCTGGAGCAGGGTGAGCATGTTAGGGCACTGGGCCTCCCTCCACACACTCATGGCACCATCCTAGGGCAAAGGAAGAAGGTGAAGAAGGTAGGAGAATACTTTCCTCTTCCACCAGGGAACACTAACCTGGAGAGAAAGGCTCTTTCTGAGACAGTAACAATAGAAGGTTGGCATAGGAATCTCACCGATAAGGCAGCCTCCCAGTCTTATGGGTGAAAAGCTGAAGACTTACAAAGACGCCAGAGTCAGCTCCAACCAAAAACTAAGGAATGCTTACCTCAGAAGGAACCTTAGAACTCACTATGCAGTTCCAAGCATTTTATCTTATGAAGTCATGGTCCCTGTCGTCAGGATCTTATAGGCTGATTGGGGGAGAGAAACCCTTATTTTCCCCTAATGAAATTTTACGTAGACCCCATCAGATAAAACTGACATGCTTCAACAGCTTAACTTGTTGAAGTGAGTTGAGGGGTCTAAGCCTGCTTGGTTCCCTCAGCTCACCCCTCACTACCTGCTCTGCCTCCCCACCCCAGGGAATCCCTGAAATACCTCTACTCAGCTCCAAAACACAGTTTGGAAACTAGTGAGGCCCAAAGAGAGAAAGCAACTGCATCAAGGCCCTACAGCTAAGGAGAGGTGGAGTCAGGCCCAGGACCTCAGGTCCCAGGCTCCAGGCAATGCTGTTTTCACTGCCCAACACCATCTGAAACTTGGGAATTCCACAGGAAGCTGCTGTGGGGCTTTCTAGCTGAAAGCTGTTTAGTACCTTGGGCTTCCCCCAAAATGCTTCGTCACACATGACCATCTTCCCAGAAGTATAGGAGGAGCTTTCCGTTACAAAGATGAGAGTGCTCAAGGGGCCACAGGGAGATGCCCTGAGCAGGACATACCTGATCTGTCATGGTTCTGGACCAGCTGTTGCTCCTCCAACCCCTGATTCGTCACCTAGTTTCTTCAGAAGTGAACACAAAAGCATCCACCCATGGATGTGTCTTGTTTCTCCTGCCTCTCTCAGTTCTTAGGGTTCCCCAGGCACTTGTGGTGGCTCACAGGCCTCGGGGAGTCTTGGGCCCTGATTGAAGCTGCTCAGGGCCATGGAATGCACTCTTCTTACTTCTGGAAAAATCTGTTGGCCCCTGAACTGCCATACTTGTGTAAAGAGTCCAAATCAGCAGGTGTTTGGCCATGTTCATTGGATAGAAAAGCAGTAGCAGGGCAGTTGCTGGCCCTGCCTGGTTTGCTACCGAGAGCAACACTTTCCGCTTCTTCAGTAGTTTGCCTCTCCCTTGGCACTTCCACACTGTTATTTTATTTGGGCCACTCTATACCTTATTGGAGCCCTCCCTGGTGGCACAGTGGTTAATAGCTCGGCTGCCAACCAAAAGGTTGGCAATTCAAATTCACTAGCAGCTCTTTGGAAACCCTGTGGGACAGTTCTACTCTGTCCTATAGGGTCATTATGAGTTGGAATCAACTCGATGGCAATGTTTTTTTGTTTGTTTTTTTAATTTATACCATTATAACATTGCAAAGAATAGAATTCCAGGACACTAAACTGTGTTCATGTGGAACCTGTACATAGACGAAGAGGCAGTTGTTTGAACACAGCAAAGAGATACTGCATGATTTAAAATCAGGAAATATATTTGTCAGGGTTGTATCCTTTCACCATACTGATTCAGTCTGTATGCTAAACAAATAATCTGAGAAGCTGAACTATATGAAGAAGAACTCAGCATCAATATTGGAGGAAGACTCATTAACAACCTCTGATATGCAAAAGATGCAACCTTCTTGCTGTAAGTAAAGAGGACTTGAAGCACTTACTGATGAAGATCAAAGATTAAAGCCTTCAGTATGGATTATACCTTAACATAAAGAAAACAAAAATCCTCACAGCTGGACCAATAAACAACATCATGATAAACAGAGAAAAGATTGAAGTTGTCAAAGATTTCATTTTACTTGGATCCATGATTAATGCCCATGGAAGCAGCAGTCAGGGAATCGAACCATGTATTACATTGGACAAATCTGCAAAAGACCTCTTTAAAGTGTTAAAAAGCAAAGATGTCACCCTTCTTTGCTTCCTCTTGAAAGGCTGTGAAGCAATGCTTGACTGGGGAACCACTTCCTCAACCCGTGATACCACACTGGTGGGATCCCTGAGGCATTTTTTGCTTTGTTTTGTTTATTTGTTTGTTTTCTTTTTCTTTTCACGGCTTGGGAGCCCCTTTTAGCCGGGCTGCACTGCACGGCTTAGGAGCCACTCCCCCAATCTGTGCAGCCATGTAGGTGGGATCACTGGGGGCATTTCTTTTTTCTTTCTGTCTTTTTCTCTTTTTCCACTCTGTTCTTCATTTCTCAGTTCTCATCTCTCTCTACTTACCTTCTTTTCCTGTCTCCTGAATACCTGGTGCTCTGTGACAGCTCTACCCCCTCTACCCAGGCTATATTGGGAGCCACTCCTCCTGTTTTGGCACCCTAAGGGCTTTTCTTTTCTTTCTTCCAAATTTTTATCAAGATAATTTTATTTCTCCCTGCCCCCTTTTTTTGTTTCTCTCCATTTCTAGGTTTTTCATCTTTCCACTCCAAAGGGAAGCTCCCTTAGCACTGTTCTTTTTTTGGCTGCTGTTTCTCCTTTCTCTCCTCTTTCCAACACCCATATTAGCTCCACACCTCACAACCTTCCCCCTCTTTCCTGTCAACCTGCACTGAACATCACAACCCCAAGCAGCACAGTCATGGCCTACCAAAACCTGCCCAGCACTGATTCCCAGCTCACATAGTCAGCACTAGTACATGCCATTTCCCTTTCACGTGGACCTACCCTGTTGCACCGTAGCTGAGTGACTGGCTCTAACCATTGAACAAGGAGGTGAAAAGTATCATGACTACAATGAGTAAACAACAATGCACAACCTGCCTGCTCAGACATAGCCAAATGAAACAAAAAAGCAGGACACAACAAACATCTACAATCAATAAATGAAAAAAATAACTACTGGATGTCCCAAAGATGGCAGACAATATCAAAACATATATATAAAAAAGACAGAGTGGTCCCAGCAGACATCCAAAATAAAACACCAGATGACTTTCCAGTAGAAGAAAATGCACTAGAACTACCTGGCAGGGAGCTCAGATCTCTAATATTCAGAGCTATCCAAGAGTTGAAGCAAAAAGCAGAGAAAAGGAGGAAAAAATAGATAAATTCATGGAAGAGGCAGACAAATTCATGGAAAATATAGACAAAAAAATGGAAGAATTCAGGAAAACAATACAGGAAAAAATGCCAAAATTCACAACTCAAAATTACACAAAAACAACAATTAGTAATCCAAAATATAAACAAGATTTCAGACATGGACAGTGTCATAGAAGGGCTGAGGAGTAGGTATGAAATGATGGAAGACAGAATCAGCAAAATTGAAGAGAAACACTTGGATACAAGTCTGTTTGAGGAAAAATCAGAAAAAAGAAAGAAGAAAAATGAGCAAACCCTGAGAATTATGTGGATACAATCAAAATAAAAAACTCTGAGTGATTGGAGTTCCAGGACAGGGAGAAAAATGGAAAACACAGAAAGGATCATTGAAGAATTGCTGACAGAAAGCTTCTCTAATATCATGAAGCTAAAAAGCTGACCATCCAAGAAGTGTAACAAACCCCATATAGGTTAGATACCAAAAGAAAATCACCAAGGCATAGCATAATCACACTTGCTAAAACCAAAGACAAAGAAAAAATCCTGAGACAAGCTAGAGGAAAACAAAGTCGCATACAGAGGAGAAACAATAAGACTAGTCTCTGATTATTTAGCAGAAGCCATGCACACAAGAAGGCAATGGGACGACATATATAAAACCCTGAAAGAAAAAAAATGCCAACCAAGAATAACATATCTGCAAAACTCTCATTCAAATATGATGGTGAAATTAGGACATTTCCAGATAAAGAGAAATTAAGGGAATATGTAAAAACCAAAGCAAACTTACAAGAACTATTAAACGGAGTCCTTCAATCTGAGAGCAAACAACATCAGACCACAGCCTGAATCTAGGACACAAGATTGTACCAGCCAGAAATCACCCTAGGAAATGAACTCTCAAGGACTACCCAAAACCAAAAGAATTACAACAGAGAACCAGAGAGGTTAATCTGTAAATTACAACAACGTCAGAACAATAAAAGGGAATAAATGGTGTAGGTATAGAACTTTCTAATGGAGAGGAAGGCAAGGCGATACCAAGTAATAATAGACTGGTTAAAACCTAGGACGATAGGGTAAATTTTAAAGTAACCTCGAAGAAAGTTAACAAACATACTCATCAAAATAAAAAGAAAAACACTAAGTCACAATAAAAACAAAATCTATGAAAAAGAAATCTACAAACAAAGGAATTCAGCACAGGAGAGTAAAAGGACAAAGAAAATGTCAGCACCACAACAAAAAGCACTACAAAATAGCACCAATAAACTCACAGCTATGAATAATTACGCTGAATGTAAAAGGCCTAACTGAACCCATAAAGAGACAGAGAATGACAGAATGGATTAAAATAAGGATCCATTAATATGCTGTGTACAAGAGACACACCTAAGAAACAAAGATGTAAATTTATTAAAAATCAAAGATGCAAAAAAATACATCAAGCAAATAACTACCAAAAAAAAAAAAAAAAAAACACAGGAGTGGCAATGCTGATCTCAGATAAAATAGACTTTAAAACAAAACCCACCATAAAAGACAAAGAAAGGCACTATATAGTGATTAAAGGGACAGGCCATCATGAAGACTTAACCGTAATAAATCTATGCTCACAATGACAGGGCTCCAAAATATATAAAACAAACTCTAACAGCACTGAACACATAAATTGACAGTTCCATAATAATAGTAGGAGACTTCAACACACCACTCGATAAAGGACAGAACATCTAGAAAGAAACTCAGCAAAGACACAGAAGAGCTAAAAGGCACAATCAGCCAACTTGACCTCATAGAAATATATATAACACTCCACCCAACAGCTGCAAAGCACACGTTCTTTTCCAAAGCACATGAAACATTCTCCAGAATAGACCACATCATAGGCCACAGGCCAACCCTCAAAAAAATCCAAAACACTAAGGTAATGCTACAAATTAACAATGGGAAAAAAAAAAAAAAAATCAATGACATAGGAACTGAATAACACCCTGCTTAAAAACCACTGGGTAATAGAAGAAATCAGAAATGGAATCAAAAACTTCCTAGAATCAAACAAGAATGAAAACGCATCATACCAAAACCTTCGGGATACAGCAAGACAGTGCTCAGAGGTCAATTTATAGCAATAGATGCACACATGAAAAAAGAAGAAAGGGACAATATCAAAGCATTAGCTGCACAACTTGAACAAATAGAAAGAGAACCACAAAAGAAGCCCATAGCCACCAGAAGAAAGGAAATAATAAAGATCAGAACAGAAATAAAGGAAATAGAGAATAGAAAAACAATAGAAAGAATAAACAAAACCAAAAGTTGGTTCTTTGAAAGTATCAACAAAATCTACAAACCACTGGCCAAACTGACAAATAAAAAATACGAGAGGACACAAATAACCCAAGTAAGAAATGAAATGGGGGACATTATAACAGACCCAACTGAAATAAAAAGAATCATAACACAGTTTTATGAAAACTATACTCTAAAAAATTTGAAAACCTAGAGAAAATGGACAATTTCTAGAAATACACTACTTACCCAAACTAAAACAAAATGATGTTGAAAATCTGAACAGACCCATAACAAGACAAGAGATTGAAAAGGTAAAAAAGAAACTCCCAACAAAAAAGAAACCCTGGCCCAGATGGCTTCACTGGAGAATTCTACCAAACATTCAGAGAAGAGCTTACGCCAGTACTACTCAAACTATTTCAGAACCCAGAAAAGGAAGTGATACTGCCAAATTTATTCTATGAAGCCAGCATAACCCTGATACCAAAACCAGGAGAAGACACCACAAAAAAAGAAAATTACAGACCAGTATCACTTATGAATATGGATGCAAAAATTCTCAACAAAATCCTAGCCAATAGAATTCAGTATCACATAAAAAAAAAAAAAAATACACTATGACCAAGTAGGGTTCATACCAGGTATGCAAGGAAGGCTCAACATTAGAAAATCAATCAATGCAATCCACCACATAAATAAAAGGAAGGAAAATAATCACATGATGATCTCAAACAATGCAAAAAAGGCATTCGACAAAGTCCAACAAACATTCTTGATAAAAACTTTCAGTAAAATAGGTAGAAGGGAAATTTCTCAACATAATAAAGGGCATCTATGCAAAACCAATGGCCAACATCATTCTTAATGGAGAAAGGCTGAAAACATTCCCCTTGAGAACAGGAACAAGACAAGGATACACTTTATCACCACTCCTATTTAAGATTGTGCTGGAAGTTCTACCTAGAGCAATAAGACAAGAAAAGGGAATAAAGGGCTTGCAAATTGGTAATGAAGAAGTTAAACTGTCCCTATTTATGGATGATATGATACTATACATAGAAAACCCAAAAGACTCCACAAGAAAACTACTGTAACAAATAGATTCAGCAGAGTAGCAGGATACGAGATCAACATACAAAAATAGCTGGATTCCTATACACGAATAAAGAGAACATGAAAAGGAAATCAGGAAAAGAATACTATTTATAATAGCCCCTAAAAAAATGAAATACTTAGGAATAAATCTAACCAGGATGTAAAGGACCTACACAAAGAAAACTACAAAACACTACTGCAAGAAACCAAAGGAAACTACAAAACACTACTGCAAGAAACCAAAAGAGATCTATATAAATGGAAAAACATACCATGCTCATGGATAGGTAGACTTAACATCGTGAAAATAATAATTCTACCCAAAGCAATTTACAAAATCAATGCAAACCTGATCCAAATATCAATAACATTCTTTAAAGAGATGGAAAAACTTATCATTAACTTTATATGGAAAGGGAAGAAGCCCCAGATAAGTAAAGCACTACTGAAGAAGAAGAATATTGAAGTAGGAAGACTAATGCTACCTGACCTCAGAATCTACTATACAGCTATGCAGTGAAAACAGCCTGGTAGGTAGTTAAAACAGCCTGGTACTGGTCCAGTGACAGATACACTGACCAATGGAACAGAACTGAGAACCCAGATGTAAATCCATTGACCTATGGTCACCTGATCTTCGACAAGGGCCCAAAGTCAATCAAATGGGGAAAAGGCAGTCTTTTTAACAAATGGAGCTGGCAAAACTGGATGTTCATCCGCAAAAAAATGAAACAGGACCCACACCTCACACCATATACAAAAACTAACTCAAAACGGATCAAACACTTAAAAATAAAGCCAAAAACTGAAGTTAAGAGAAGAAAAAATAGTGTCAATGCTAGAGGCCCTAATACGTGGCATTAACAAGACACAAACCACAACCAACAACACACAAACTGCAGAAGATAAGTGAGATAACTGGGATCTTCTAAATATTAAACACTTATCCTCATCAAAAGACTTCACCAAAAGAGAACCTACAGACTGGAAAAAACTTTTTGGCTTTTACAGATCAGACAAAGGTCTAATCTCTAAAATATACAAGAAAATCCAAAACCTCTACAATAAAAAGACAAATAATTCAATTAAAAAATGGGCAAAGGAAATGAACAGACACTTCACCAAAAAAGACATTCAAGCAGCCAGCAGACACATGAGGAACTGCTTGCTATCACTAGCCATTAAGAGAAATGCAAATCAAAACCATGATGAGATACCATCTCACCCCAGCATTTCTGGAACTAATAAAAAAAAAAAAACATGAAATAACAAATGTTGGAGAGGCTGCAGGGAGATCAGAACTCTTATGCATTGCTGGTGGGAATGCAAAATGATATAGCCATTTTGGAAGATGATATGGCACTTCCTTAGAAAGCTAGAAATAGAAATACGATATGATCCAGAAATCCCACTCCTAGGAATATAACCCAGAGAAAAAAGAGTCGTCACAGGAATAGACATATGCACACCAATGTTCTTTGCAGCATTGTTCACAACAGCAAAAAGATGGAAACAACCTAGATGCCCATCAACAGATGAAGGGATAAACAAACTGTGGTACATACACACAATGGAGTATTATGCAACCATAAAGAACAATGTTGAATCTGTGAAGCATCTCATAACATGGATGAATTTGGGGGGCATTATGCTGACTGAAATAAGTTAATCACAAAAGGACAAATATTGTATGAGACCATTACTGTAAAAAGTCATGACGAAGGTAGTGGAGGCAGGGCCAAGATGGCTGACTAGGTAGAAGCTACCTTGATCCCTCTTGCAACAAAGACTCAGAAAAACAAGTTAATTCATCACATACATGATAATCTACGAACCCTGACCAGCAAACACAGATCTAAAGAGTTGACATGAGTGACAGGGGAGCAAGAAGCTGCACCCTGAAGCAGCAACTGCTTCTGGAACCGGCGACCCACGCCACAGCCTTGAGCCCTCGGATGCTGAGTGGCAGGGCTGACTACGGCTTGCTGAGGTAGGGAAGGCACGGAACACAGCCCTAACCCTTAGGCCCCTGGGGTAACCTCCGTAGAGACTCAGCCAGTGCAAGCAGGCTGCACACTGACGGGGCTAACGAGAGAACAAGCAATCACGGGGAAGCAGTGACTGTTTTCGGAGCCTGGAGCCAGTGTCCCAGTCAGAAAACCTTGGCACCAGGTTTTGGACAGGGCGCAGGGGAGCTGAGCACAGCATTCTGAGATGGCACAAGCACGGAATGCAGCCCTAGCCCCCAGAAGTGACCTCGGGGGAAGCCCAGCCAGTGCACGCAGGCAGCGCAGCGACACGGCTGACAGAAGGAGAAGTCACCTGGAGGCAGTGACTGGTTTTGGAGCCTGGAGTGCGGTGTCCCAGCCGGGGAACCTAGGCGCTGGGCTTTGGACTGGGAGCCGAGGAACTGACCACGGCTTCTGAGACAGCACAAGCACAGGTCAGTGTCGACCCAGCCAACGCACACAGGCTACACGCCCCTCAGGAATCTCAAATTAAGCAGTCATCACCAAGCAAGAAAGTAACTTTGTCTATATTCTGGGGTGCTACTCTCTCCTATCTATCTGATCCCTCCCCTCCCCTTCCCAGGCGGCTTCATTAACATTGGAATTTCCTGGACCAGAGAGTGAAGTGCTCTGCGTTTTTTTTTTTGTTGTTGTTGTCTTTTCCTAACCCATTCTCCTGCCCTGAGAGAAGCTACAAAAAACCCAGTGACCAAGAATCCTTCCCTGACTTCCCGAAATTGGACTAAAAATACAGAACCAGTTCCAGCCAAGCATATGAGATCCACAGTCTTGGGCTTTCATCCCTGCAGGCAATAAGGTGGTTATTAGAATGCAAAGGCAATTCTGATAGTGATCTGACTGTAATTGTTTTAGCGGATTACTGGAAAGACAAGTTTCCCAGGTCTGATATCTCTACCTATTAAACAGAGCCCTCACTGACCCACAACGGGGAACTGAGGGCCGAAGCTCCACTCAAACCACCTAGCCTCCTGCCATAGGGGTCTGAGAATAGTGACACCTACCAATCTGTAGAGGTACATGCATTGGGTGCCTAAGGTACAGCTGCAGAGCCCACCCACAAAAATACTTTAGGAATAGAGACAAAACTACCTCACTGGCACTTGGGGGAAGCCTGTCAGCATCCTGCCCCCCCCCAGAGTGTGACCCCCTGCTGCTACTAGAATCTGGTGCACACAACTATCACCACTACTCCTCTAAGTGAATAGGTGACAGAACACCACACACTCGGATTCTACTCAAGAATAGTGAATAGACTCTTAGGCTTATATATCTGGTAACAGCCCAAAACAGCTGGTAATAGGAAATAAGTGATTCAAAGGCTACAACAATCAAGACAGTGCAATCTAGTAGCCCATCTATGTATATTGAAAGAAAACAAAACAAGATAAGACTCAGTGAGCAAATATAAAATAAATCATTACAGTATCTTATAGATGGCTCGGAGACAGCAGTCGATATCAAACCACATAAAGAAGCAGACTGTGATTGCTTCTACAACTCCCCAAATTAAAGAATCAAAATCTTTCCCAAATGAAGATACAATCCTGGAATTGGCAGATGCAGAATAGAAAAAACTAATTTACAGAATGCTTCAAGACATCAGGGATGACCTCAAAAAAGAAATAAGGCAATCTACAGAAAAAGCCAAGAACACACTGATAAAGCAGTTGAAGAAATCAAAAAGATTATTCGAGAACATAGTGGAAAAATTAATAAGTTGCAAGAATCCATAGAGAGACAGCATTCAGAAATCCAAAAGATTAACAGTAAAATTACAGAATTAGACAACTCAATAGGAAGTCAGAGGAGCAGAATCGAGCAATTGGAATGCTGAGTGGGGGAGATGGAGGATAAAGCAATCAACACCAATATAGTTGAAGAAAAATCAGACAAAAGAATTAAAAAAATGAAGAAACCCTAAGAATCATGTGGGACCCTATCAAGAAGAATAACTTGTGTGTGATTGGAGTTCCAGAACGGGGAGGGATAACAGAAAATACAGACAGAATAGTTGAAGATCTGTTGGCAGAAAACTTCTCTGACATCATGAAAGACGAAAGGATATCTACCCAAGATGCTCATCGAACCCCATATAAGATTGATCCAAAAAGAAAATTACCAAGATTTATTATCATGAAACTTGCCAAAAACAAACATAAAGAGAGAATTTTAAAAGCAACCAGGGATAAAATAAAGGTCTCCTACAAAGGAGAATCAATAAGAATAAGTTCAGACTACTCGGCAGAAACCATGTAGTCAAGAAGGCAGTGGGATGACCTATATAGAGCACTAAAGGAGAAACACTGCCAGCCAAGGATCATATATCCAGCAAAACTCTCTCTCAAATATGAAGGTGAAATTAAGATATTTACAGATAAACACATGCTTAGAGAATTTGCAAAAACCAAACCAAAGCTACAAGAAATACTAAAGGAAATTGGTCAGAAAATCAATAATATCACATACCAACACAACACAAGGTCACAGAACAGAACATCCTGATATCAACTCAAATAGGGAAATCACAAAAACAAATTAAGATTAATTTTAAAAAGAAAAAAAAATGCTCAAAACAGGGAATCATTGAAGTCATTATGTGAAAGATCACAATAATCAAAAAGAGGGACTAAATACAGGAGGCATAGAACTGCCATATGGAGAGGAAAATAAGGCAACATAGGACAATATAAGTTAGGTTTTTACTTAGAAAAACAAGGGTAAATATTAAGGTAACCACAAAGAGGTCCAACAATTCCATAACTCAAAATAAAAACCGAGAAAAACATAATGACTCAGCAAACATAAATTGGGCTACTGTGAAAATGAGGAACACACAATTTACAAAGAAAAACATCTCAGCACAAAAAAGTAAGTGGAAAAATGAAATTGTCAACAACACACACAAAAAGGCATCAAAATGACAGCACTAAACACATACTTATCTATAATTACACTGAACGTAAATGGACTAAATGCACCAATAAAGAGATAGAGAGTCTCAGACTGGATAAAGAAACACGATCCATCTATATGCTGCCTACAAGAGACACACCTTAGACTTAGAGACACAAACAAACTAAAACTCAAAGGATGGAAAAAAATATATCAAGTAAACAACAATCAAAAAAGAGTAGGAGTGGCAATACTAATTTCTGATAAAATAGACTTTAAAGTTAAATCCACCACAAAGGATAAAGAAGGACACTACATAATGATTAAAGGGAAAATTGACCAGGAAGATATAACTATACTAAGTATTTATGCACCCAATGACAGGGCTGTAAGATACGTAAAACAAACTTTAACAGAACTGAAAAGTGAGATAGACACCTCCAAAATTATAGCAGGAGACTTCAACACACCACTTTTGGAGAAGGATAGGACTTCCAGTAAGAAACTCAATAGAGACACGGAAGAGCTAATTGCTACAATCAACCAACTTGACCTCATAGACTTATACAGAACACTCCACCCAGCAGCGGCAAAGTATACTTTTTTTTCTAGTCATATAGAACACTCTCCAGAATAGATCACATATTAGGTCATAAAACAAACCTTTGCAGAATCCAAAACTTCGAAATATTACAAAGCATCTTTTCAGACCACAAGGCCATAAAAGTGGTAACCTATAACAGAAAAATCAGGGAAAAGAAATCAAATACTTGGAAAGTGAACAATACCCTGCTGAAAAAAGACTGGGTTATAGAAGACATTAAGGAGGGAATAAAGAAATTCATAGAATGCAACAAGAATGAAAACACTTCCTATCAAAATGTCTGGGACACAGCAAAAGCAGTGCTCAGAGGTCAATTTATGTCGATAAATGCACACATACATAAAGAAGAAAGAGCCAAAATCAGAGAACTGTCCCTACAACTTGAACAAATAGAAAGCGAGCAACAAAAGAATCCATCAGGCACCAGAAGAAAACAAATAATAAAAATTAGAGCTGAACTAAGTGAATTAGAGAACAGAAAAGCAATCAAAAGAATTAACAAAGCCAAAAGCTGGTTCTCTGAAAAAATTAACAAAATTGATAAACCATTGGCCAGACTGACTAAAGAAATACAGGAAAGGAAACAAATAACCCAAATAAGAAACAAGATGGGCCATAGAACAACAGACACAACTGAAATTAAAAGAATATCAGATTATTATGAAAAATTGTACTCTAACAAATTTGCAAACCTAGAAGAAATGGATGAATTCCTAGAAAAACACTACCTACCTAAACTAACACAATCAAAAGTAGAACAACTAAATAGACCCATATCAAAAAAAGAGATTGAAAAGGTAATCAAAAAACTCCAAACAAAAAAAAAGCCCCAGCCTGGACGGCTTCACTGCAGAGTTCTACCAAACTTTCAGAGAAGTGCTAACACCACTACTAGTAAAGGTATTTCAAAGCATAGAAAATGATGGAATACTACCTAACTCATTCTATGAAGCCACCATATCCCTGATACCAAAACCAGGTAAAAAAAAAAAAAAAGATACCACAAAAAAAAGAAAATTACAGACCTATATCCCTCATGAACATAGATGCAAAAATCCTCAACAAAATTCTAGCCAATAGAATTCAACAACATATCAAAAAATAATCCACCACGATCAAGTGGGATTTATACCAGGTATGCAAGGTTGGTTTAATATTAGAGAAAGAATTAATGTAATCCACCATATGAATAAAACAAAAGACAAAAACCACATGATCTTATCAATTGATGCAGAAAAGGCATTTGACAAAGTCCAACACCCATTCATGATAAAAACTCTCAGCAAAATAGGAATTGAAGGAAAATTCCTCAACATAATAAAGGGCATCTATACAAAGCCAACAGCCAACATCTTTTTTTTTTTTTTATACAAAGCTAACAGCCAACATCATTCTAAATGGAAAGAGCCTGAAAGCATTTCCCTTGAGAACAGGAACCAGACAAGGATGACCTTTATCACCGCTCTTATTCAACGTTGTGCTAGAGGTCCTAGCCAGATCAATTAAGCTAGACAAAGAAATAAAGGGCACCCGGATTGGCAAGGAAGAAGTAAAATTATCTCTATTTTTAGATGACATGATCTTATACACAGAAAACCCTAAGGAATCCTCTGAGTTGGGCAGAGTCTCAGGTACAACATAAACATACTAAAATCACTTGGATCCCTCTACATCAACAAAAAGAACATCGAAGAGGAAATCGCCAAATCAATACCATTCATAGTAGCCCCCAAGATGATAAAATACTTGGGAATAAACCTTACCAAAGATGTAAAAGACCTATACAAAGAAAACTACAAAGTACTAGTGCAAGAAACTAAAAAGGACCTACATAAGTGGAAAAACATACCTTGCTCATGGATAGGAAGACTTAACATAGTAAAAATGTCTATTCTACCAAAAGCCATCTATACATACAGTGCACTTCCTATCCAAATTTCAATGACATTTTTTAATGTGATGGAGAAACAAATCACCAACTTCATATGGAAGGGAAAGAAGCCCCGGATAAGTAAAGCATTACTGAAAAAGAAGAAGAAAGTGGGAGGCCTCACTCTACCTGATTTTAGAACAGATTATAAAGCCACAGTAGTCAAAACAGCCTGGCACTGGTACAACAACAGGCACATGGACCAATGGAACAGAATTGAGAACCCAGATATAAGTGCATCCACATATGAGCAGCTGATATTTGACAAAGGCCCAGTGTCAGTTAATTGGGGAAAAGATAGCCTTTTTAACAAATGGTGCTGGCATAACTGGATATCCATTTGCAAAAAAATGAAACAGGACCCATACCTCACACCATGCACAAAAACTAACTCTAAGTGGATCAAAGACCTAAACATAAAGACTAAAACAATAAAGATCATGGAAGAAAAAATAGGGACAACCCTAGGAGCCCTAATACGAGGCATAAACAGAGTACAAAACATTACTAAAAATGATGAAGAGAAACCAGATAACTGGGAGCTCCTAAAAATCAAACACCTATGCTCATCTAAAGACTTCACCACTATGACATCTCCGACCAGCGCCTGAGCTCTAAAATCTATATGATTCTGTTAAAACTCAACCACAAAAAGACAAACAACCCAATCAAAAAATGGGCAAAGGATATGAACACGCACTTCACTAAAGAAGATATTCAGGCAGCTAACAGACACATGAGGAAATGCTCTCCATCATTAGCCATTAGAGAAATGCAAATTAAAACTACGATGAGATTCCATCTCACTCCAACAAGGCTGGCATTAATCCAAAAAACACAAAATAATAAATGTTGGAGAGGCTGCAGAGAGATTGGAACTCTTATACACTGCTGGTGGGAATGTAAAATGGTATAACCACTTTGGAAATCTATCTGGCGTTATCTTAAACAGTTAGAAATAGAACTACCATACAACCCAGAAATCCCACTCCTCGGAATATACCCTAGAGAAATAAGAGCCTTCACACAAACGGATATATGCACACCCATGTTTATTGCAGCTCTGTTTACAATAGCAAAAAGCTAGAAGCAACCAAGGTGCCCATCAACGGATGAATGGGTAAATAAATTGTGGTATATTCACACAATGGAATACTACACATCGATAAAGAACAGTGACGAATCTGTGAAATATTTCATAACATGGAGGAACCTGGAAGGCATTATGCTGAGCGAAATTAGTCAGATGCAAAAGGGTGAATATTGTATAAGACTGCAATTATAAGATCTTGAGAAGTAGTATAAACTGAGAAGAACACATTCTTTTGTGGTTACGAGAGAGCGGAGAGAGGGAAGGTGGGAGAGGGTTATTTACTGATTAGTTAGTAGATAAGAACTACTTTAGGTGAAGGGAAGGACAATACTCAATACACGGAAGGTCAGCTCAAATGGACTGGACTAAAAGCAAAGAAGTTTCTGGGAGAAACTGAAAGCTTCAAAGGTCAGCAGAGTAAGGACAGGGGTTTGGGGACTATGGCTTAAGGGGACTTCTAAGTCAATTGGCAAAATAAATTCTATTACGAAAACATTCTGCATCCCACTTTGAAGTGTGGCATCTGGGGTCTTAAATACTAACAAGCGGCCATCTAAGATGCATCAATTGGTCTCAACCCACTTGGATCAAAGAAGAATGAAGAACACCAAGGTCACACGACAACTATGAGCCCAAGAGACAGAAAGGGCCACATGAACTACAGACTTACATCATCCTGAGACCAGGAGAACTAGATGGTGCCTGGTCACAACCGATGACTGCCCTGACAGGGAGCACAACAGAGAACCCTTGAAGGAGCAAGAGAACAGTGGGATGCAGACCCCAAATTCTCATAAAAAGACCAGACTTAATGGTCTGACTGAGACTAGAAGAATCCCAGTGGTCATGGTCCCCAAACCTTCTGTTGGCCCAGGACAGGAACCATTCCCGAAGACAACTCTTCAGACATGGAAGGGACTGGACAATGCGTTGGAGAGAGGTGTTGATGAAGAGTGAGCTACTTGTATCAGGTGGACACTTGAGACTGTGTTGGCATCTCCTGTCTGGAGGGGAGATGGGAGGGTAGAGAGGGTTAGAAACTGGCAAAACGGTCACGAAAGGAGAGACTGGAGGGAGGGAGCGGGCTGACTCATTAGGGGGAGAGTAAAGGGGAGTATGTAGTAAGTTGTATATAGGCTTATCTGTGACAGACTGACCTGATCTGTAAACTTTCACTCAAAGCACAATAAAAATTATTTTTAAAAAAACTATTAAAAAAAAAGTGAAGGTAGTGAGACTTTAGATCGCTTACTTTGGAAACGTCATCAGGGAAGATCAATTGCTAGAAAAGGACATTATGTTTGGTAGAGTGTCAGTGAAAACAAGGAAAACCCTCAATGACATGGAGTGACTCAGTAGCCTCAACAATGGACTCAAGCATACCAACGATCATGAAGATGGCCCAGGACTGGCCATTTTTTGTTCTGTTATCCATAAGGTTGTCATGAGACAGAGCTGACTCCATGGCATCTAACAACAATTCTGCTGGATAGTTGTTTTGGTTATCTAGTGCTGCTATAATAGAAATACCACAAGTGGATAGCTTCAATGTACAGGAATTTATTTTCTCACACTTAGCAGGCTAGAAGTCTGAGTTCAGAGCACCAGCTCTAGGGAAAGGATTTCTCTCTGTGTTGACTTTGAGGGAAGGTCCTTGTTTCTTTTCAGCTTCTGTTCTTGGGTTCCTTGGTGATCTTCATGTGGCGTCAATCTTCCCCAACATGTCCTTGATTACTTCTGTGCCTAAGCTGCTCCTTTATATCTCAAAAGTGATTGGCTCCATAGACACATCCAAAATCCCTGAGGGACCAAATTACTGGGCTGAGGGCTGTGGGGACCATGGTCTCGGGGAAGACCTAGCTCAATTGGCATAATATAGTTTACAAAGAAAAAGTTCTACATCCTACTTCAGTGAGTAGTGTCTGAGGTCTTAAAAGCTTGTGAGCAGCCACCTAAGATACTCCACTGATCTCACCCCATCTGGAGCAAAGGAGAATGAAGAAAACTAAAGACTCAAGAGAAGAATTAGTACAAATCACTGATGGACCACAACTACCACAGCCTCTACCAGACTGAGTCCAACACAACTAAATGGTACCTGGCTACTACCACCAACTGCTCTGACAGGAATCACAACAGAGGGTCCCAGACAGAGCTGGAGGAAAATATAGAACAAAATTCTAACTCACACACACACAAAAAAAGACCAGACTTACTGGTCAGGCAGAGACTGGAGAAACGTCAAGAGTATGGCCCATGGACACCCTTTTAACTTAGTACAAAAGTCACTCCTGACGTTCACCCTTCAGCCAAAGACTAGACAGGCCCATAAAACAAAACGAGACTAAATGGGCACACCAGCCCAGAGGCAAGGAAGAGAAGTCAAGACAGGACAGGAAAGCTGGTAATCGGGAACCCAAGGCAGAGAAGGGGAGAGTGTTGACATGTCATGGAGTGGCAACCAATGTCACAAAACAATATGTGTATTAATTGTTTAATGCGAAACTAATTTGCTCTGTAAACCTTCATCTAAAGTGCAATAAAAAACATAAAAAAAAATCATGAAAAGGTTTACACATAAAAAGAAACAATCGTTCGTCATTACGAGGGAGTGGAGGGATGGGGGTGGCAAAACACTAAATAGACAATAGATAAGTGGTAACTCTGGTGAAAGGTAAGACAGTACACATTACTGGGAAAGCCAGCACAACTTGTACAAGGCAAGGTCATGGAAGATCCATAGATGCATCCAAACTCCCTGTGGGACAGAATTGCTGGGCTTAAGGCTATGGGGACCATGGTCTCTGGGAACATCTAGCTCAACTGGCATGACATAGTTTATAAAGAAAATATTCTATATTCTACATTCTACTTTGGTGAGTAGTGTCTGGGATCTTAAAGGCCTTTGAGCGGCCATCTAGGATACTCCACTGGTCTCACCCCTTCAGAAGCAAGGAAGAATGAAGAAAAGTAAAGATACAAGGCAAAGATTAGTCCAAAGGACTAATGGACCACATCTACCACGGCCTCCGCAGACTGAGTTCAGTACAACCAGATGGTGCCCAGCTACCACCACTGACTGCTCTGATAGGGATCCCAATAGAGGGTCCTGGACAGAGCTGGAGAAAAATGTAGAGCAAAATTCTAACTCAAAAAGAAAGACCAGACTTGCTGGCCTGACAGAGACTGGAAAGACCCTGAGAGTATGGCCCATGGACACACTTTCGGCTCAGTAATGAAGTCACTCCTGAGACTCACCCTTCAACCAAAGATTGGACAGTGGTATAAAACAAAACGAGACTAAAGGGGCACACCAGCCCAGGAGCAAGGATTAGAGGCAGGACGGAACAGGAAAGCTGGTAATAAGGAAATCAGGTTGAGAAGGGAGAGTGCTGACATGTCGTGCGGTTGTTAACCAACGTTATAAAACAATCTGTGTACTAACTGTTCTGTAAAGCTTCATCTCAAGTACAATATAAAAAAAAAGAAAATAAAGATGTCACCTTGAGGACTAAGGTGTGCCTGACCCAGGCCATAGTACTTTCAATCGTCTCATATGCATGTGAAAGCTGGACAATGAATAAGGAAGACTAAAGAAATTTCTTGGAAGCAGTACAATGAGAATGTTCCTTAGAAGCAAGAATGGCGCCTTACATACTTTGGACATGTTGTCAGGAGGGGTCAGTCTCTGGAGAAGGGCATCATGCTTGGCAAAGTACAGGGTCAGCAGAAAAGAGAAAGGCCCTCAACTTGGTGGATCGACACACTCAAGCATAACAATGATTGTAAGGATGGTGCAGGACGGGGCAGTGTTTCGTTCTGTTGTGCATCGGGTTACTATGAGTCGGAGCTGACTCGATGGCACCTAACAACAACAACAACAAAGAAGAATTGATGTACTTCAATTATGGTGTTGGTGAAGAATACTGAAAATACCATGGACTGCCAGAAGAATGAACAAACCCGTCTTGAAAGAAGTACAGCCAGGATGTTCCTCAGAATCGAGGACAGTGAGACTACATACATCTCACGTACTTTGGGCATATTATCAGGAGGGACCGAGATGGATTGACGCAGTGGCTACAACAACGGGCTCAAACACAGCAATAATTGCGAGGTTGGTGGAGGATTGGGCAGTGTTTCATTCTGTTGTGCATGGACTTGCTATGAGTCAGAACCAACTCAACAGCATCTAACAACAACAGCAACATACCCTGAAAGGAACGCAGGGTGCATCTTCTTATCACTATCCTACACCGGGGCAAAGTGAAGCTCACCTGGGAAGGACCAAAACTGACTCTCCACCACACCTTGCAGCCTGAGCCTTCATGCTGGAAGACACAGGTCAGGAGGAGGATTCCAGAAGCCAGATAGTGAGGCAGAGATGTCCATCTGACCCTGTCCTTGGATCCTGCAAGAGGGAAGGAAAAGTGGTCATTCAGGGGCCTTTATATTCCTCTATCTCCTCCTGCTCCTGGTACTAGACATCTTAAGGTCCAGCTGAGGCCCAGCCCCTTCTGATGCCAGCGAGGGCTTTTCCTTCACCTTTACCACCTGGAGCACCAACTACACCACCAAACACTGGGTGTTCTTTACCAGGTCTTTAAGGTAAGTTTGTTTTCTGTCTCTTCTGCTGGTAGTCTGTCCTCTTCAGAGCTACCATATGACAGTCCTTACACTGCATACTTACATTTGATGCTTAAATAGGAAACCCTGTGATTTTGGAAGCTCCCCTGTCGAAGCTCATGTCTGCTTACAGTAACCAGGTGAGCACGGGAGAGAGCCATAAGCGTGAGGTTGGGACTGAGAGTCTCCTGAGAAGTTGGTGGACTGAGAGGCTTTGCTCACAGAACAGTGTGCTTTGACTCCCTGCCGAATTCATACAAGCAGAAGAGCCTGGAGAAGAGGAAGCCACCAAAAGCAGGAGCTAACCTAAGCCCCCAGAGTCTATGGGGGTCTCTCCGTGTCAAACGTCTCCCACACTGGACTATCCCATGACCCAACTTTGCCCACGGACACTTCACCCTGACATCATCTCTGCAGCCCAGGGAGGTCTCCTCAGGACCTGATCAGCCATGGCAGTTTGGATGCTGAGTCCTTATTTCTACCCCTACTTGCCACAGGGTCTGAATTTATAAGACCC
This sequence comes from Loxodonta africana, assembly GCF_030014295.1. Classification (NCBI taxonomy): domain Eukaryota; kingdom Metazoa; phylum Chordata; class Mammalia; order Proboscidea; family Elephantidae; genus Loxodonta; species Loxodonta africana. Next base: position 205,491,821 of record NC_087344.1, on the reverse strand, counting down.
AGGGTCCCAGCCATACCTGTTCCGAGTGGCATGAGCTTAGGTAGGGGACTAGACTAGCTGGGACTCACTGCTCTCAGGTGTAAAAGGTGATAAAAATAGCTCTTTCAAGTGTTTGTGAAATTAAATGAGTCAAGTGTTTGAACATGTTTAAAGCCCCCTACAATTACTAAGTCTTATTATCATTCTTTTCCTGTTTTTCTGGGAAAAAAAGAAATCATGTATTTATTCATTCCTTTAGTTTTACTCACGTCATTTCTGCCTTCCTAGGATAAATTCCTCGACAGTGGGAGCCTTGTTTTACGTGCCTTAGTTATCCCCCATCCCTCTGCCCCACCCCTGAGCTATCTAGCATCATACATGTGATCCATGTGTTTGGAAGAAAGTTTGGCTACTCTGCAGAAAGGATCCAAAGATAATTATCCTTCTTTGCGTGCTCCTCAAGTTTTCTCTCTGAGTTATGACTCTTGATGCTCAAAGCTCTCCCACCTTCCCTACACCCAACCCAGCCCACTTTGCTACCCCTGGGAGGTGGCCGACAACACATTCCCCCAGAAAGTACACCGGCCAAAGACTGAAGTTATTGTTTATGCAAATGGATGGAAAATGCATTTGATTTACAGTGTGTGGTTGAGTAAATCTGCTTTCATGAGCCACTAGGAAATAATTCCTGGAGTTAACCTAGAGTTAGCTCGAGACCACCATGGCTGAGTTATGTGAGAGAGGAATCTGAGCTTTCAGAAAAACCAGAAAACAATGTCTTACTTGGAGCAAGTTGCTCCTCAGAAGAGCCCATTTTGGGAGAAATATACTAAACACTTTGCCAAGGACCTTTCCTTTCTCTGTTCATTGCTTCAGGCCCAGCGCCCCCAAAGTGGGGGCTCGAAGGCTGTGCGAGAACAAGAGATCTGTTTTCAGGACCTTAAGGAGTGCAACGTGGCCTCCCTTGATCCCCAAAGGGCGGAGCTCTGTACTGCTGGGGCCTTGGTTAGCCAATTACCACATAACTCAAACTCATATGGCATATGGTCCTCATGACAGTCCGGTGAGGCAGGCTGGGAAAGTACCACTGTTTTCATTTAAAGGAGATGTGAAGCGATTTGCCTAAATGCGTGCAAATCAATAGCTGAGGCCCACGTGCTTTTCCACCTTGTAGGCTGCGCTTCAGTGAGCCCAGCGTTAGGTCCACAATGACCGGGGACTAGGAGGACACAGCCTTGCCTTCTAAGGTGTATGTTCAAGAAGACAGCACTAAGTCTCCCAAGCAGCTTCCGTGAGCTTTCCCAAGCCTGCCTGACTCCTGTGGAGATGAATTCCTAGGAGCTTCCTTGCCTGTGACAGCCACCAACAGGCTCCAGTTTTGAGCCTACAGTAAGCTCAAAGCAGGCAAAGCCTAAAAGCTCAGTCTGTGACTTCCTACACACAACATGGCACTTTTTTTTTTTTTACACACAACATATTCTTTAAAAGAGCACAGCAATATGGCTGTTTCTCATAAGTCCCAGTAAGTCCACGAATGCCTCACACAGCATCATTCCCAGAGTGAAAGGGAAGCAGTAAAACCCTCATAGTTTATTTTGGACAGGCTTTGATTTTAAAACTGTACCGCATCGGCGTGGGAGCAGCCCAGCATCTAAGCCAACAGCTGTGCAGAGGCGAGGTAAGAGCCCGTCCTCGGAGGTTTCTTCTTGGCTTGGCCAGTAGTTTCTGGGAGGGCTGGTGAAGCAATACGAACCTTCTCAGACAGACTTCCCGTGATTGGCAAATCAATCACAGAAAATGATTCGGGTTCTGCAGAGAATCGATACGATCCCCACACAGCAGTTTCTCATCATGTGGCCTTCTCTTGCTCGTATGGATTTACACAGGACCAGGATCCATGAAGAACAACTGAGAGGAAGGGCTCTGCGTCTCTTTGCTCTGTGGGCCTCCAGGAAGCTCCTATCAATCTCTTTCTAAACATGAAACATTTCAATTTATATCAAATACTGAAATGAAACTTCAAGTGCTAAAATAAGAATACTCCCGTAGGAACCTTCAAAACACATGATGAGTGAAATAACTCAGGCCCCAAAGGACAAATGCTGTGTGATCCCACTCATGAAATATCTGGAATGGGTAAATGCATAGAGACCAAAGGGTATTATTAGTGGTTACTAGGAGCTCGGAGCAGGGGGAAATTGCTTAAGGGGCACAGAGTTTCTGTTTGGAGCGATGAACATTTTTTTGGAAATAGTGGTGATTATGACACATCGTGGTGAAGGTAATTGATCTTGCTGAATTGTATGCTTAAAATGGTTAAAAAAGCCAATTTTTTGTTATATTGATTTTATCACAATAAGATTTTTTTTGGAGAATACTACTTTACATCTGCTTAACAGTTTGAAGTTTATGGAGTACTTTAAGACACATTACCTGGTTTTATCTTCATCATACTATAAAAATGGTATTATTGGTACCCTTTTGCAGATGAGCACCTGAGGGTCACTGCTGAGATTCAAATCTTTTTCCTTCATGCTTACAAGAGCGTATTGTCATCCTTGCTGACAGGTTTTAGATCCATGTTAGGATCTCACTATACCTGAATTTCCACCTCAGAGAACTTCAGGCCTTGATTCCTCCTTTGCTCCCAACTGTGAGCTCACTTTTGTCTTTACTTTCTGGACCATGGGAAGCAGTATGCAGAGTGGGTAAAGTTCAGGCTTTAGAGGGAGGCAGACTGAGGTTGAAGCCTGGCTCTGTTACTTACCAGCTGTGTGGCTTGGACTCATTTTCAAGCTCTCTGAGCCTCTTTCCCTTATCTGGGGAGTTGGGGTAAGAAACATTTTTATGAAGAATATATGAGATGATGTCATAAATGTCTTAGCACTAGGCTTAGTGCATTGTAATGCTCAGTACCTGTGGCTGTATTTCAGTCTCATCACTGAAACCATAGTCCTCCTTCCACACATCTGCTTGGTAAAGCCCTAGAAAGAAACTAGGCCAAATGTCACTCTCCCTGCAGAAATCACGTACTTGTGTAGACTCACACCTGGACCAGTTGCCGTCAAGTCTACTCTGATTCATGGTGAACTCGTGTGTCAGAGTAGAGCTGTGTTCTATAGGGTTTTCAATGCTGATTTTTCAAAAGTAGATCACTTGGCCTTTTTTCTGAGGCACATGTGGGTAGACTCAAACCTCCAACATTTTGGTTGACAGCTGAGCACGTTAACTGTTTGCAGCACCTGGGCCTTCTGGGTATATGTAAAAACCATTGAAAATCCCAAGTCTCCAGCTCCAGCTGGGCGTTCGGTACCTTCAAGCAGCCCCTTCCCACTTTGCTGGTTGCATCCTTCCTCCCTTCTTCACACAAGCTCTCTCAAGTCTTCACCATCCTCCTCATGCCCTCATTCCGCATTCACCCTTTTCCACACCACAGAAATCACAATGATCCCATCAAAGTGCTCACAATAGGTCCTCTGCTTCAAGATTCCCCAGAATAGGCTTCCCCAAACCCTCCTTCCTATTCATAACACCAATGCTGGGGCAGTAGAGAATGGGATTCCAAATGCATAACTTGAGTAGTGAACTCATCTCTATACTCTTAACAACTAGATGACCTTGAGCTAGACACAGGATTTTGGTGAAAACCATATAATGTTTGTGAAAGTACTTTACACTTGGTAAAACCATGTACAAGTATCAATTGTTACTACAGATGATGTCTTTAATTCCCTTAAAGGAAACACTGTTTTCCTTGGATCATAAATTCCTAAAGGGGAGCACGTACTTTGTACAATAACTAATTGAATTCCCCATAAGTGCTTGATAGGCATTTTTTATGATGATGGTCACATAGGTAAACTTATGATATGGACCGTATGATTGGTCAGCTTTTCTTTTTCAAAGTGTATATAATACAAATATCCTCAACCACTTACAAATATTTAATCATACAAGTATCCTTACATATTCAAACGTATATATTCATTCCATCTTTTGAGTCCTGATACGCTAAGCACATGCATTTGAAGACGTCTGAAATATGTGTGATTTTGTGTATGTATCCCACAAATACTCTGATACAAAAGCAATCTACTTGAAAATGTTCAGGTGTTTTTTCCATGCTGACTTGGGTACTAACTTTATGCGTGCGAGTCATGACAGGAAGGGCGTAAATTCCTAGTGTCTACCCATAAACATATTGCGTGCACCGCAGGTAAGAGCTGTGTGTGCCACAGTCACATTAGCAAGGTCTGCATGTGTGACTGGAGCTTCTGCCCATTCTTATCAGGAGCAACTGGTACCATCTCTCCCCACATAAACACTCAGGGAGTAGGAAAGGAAAAAAGCTTTAAACATTTGCTTTCCTTTACAAGACCACCTACAAAATGTTGTGGAGACCCTGCAAGCAACATAATCTGTCATGATTCCAGTGCTGGGCAAAGTATAAACACCTAAAGTAGTCTGTTAAAGAGGACATCTGGGAAGGCCAGGTCTCCCAGATGTTTTCACAAGTTCTTTCTTGGGGAAGGGGGAGGGGGAGGGGGTCTTGCCCTGCTGAACTCTTCATTCCCCCTCTTCATTCTTTTCTTGGTAAAGTGCTCTTCCAAACTCATTTGGGTTAGAGGTGGTGCATGTCAACCAGTGAGAAAGGGTTTTACTACAACCTTGTCCCCTTTCCTTTCCTTTAAAGGACACACATATGAAGTGGTGGAATTTCAAGGGCCTGCAATAGGCTGTCAGAAGTGAAAAATAGCAGAGCTTACTGATATACCTGAAAACAGGGGTTGGTCAACAAGCTGTGTAGACCAGGATTCGCCTCAGACTGCACTTATTTTTCAATTAACATTGGAGTTCTCAAGAGAAGACAGCTTGTGGGAAAGTATTTTGAAATTTGAATTTGTTTTACTTTCCCATATTTTCCCACTCTGGTGCCGTGTTGGGGAATGCCTAGAGGGGGAGTAGTCCGGGATAGTGGAAAGGGTTTTGATCATGAGAGGAGGTTACCCAAGTTCTGGTCCCAGTGCCGCCACTGAGTGATTCTATGGCTTTAGTTCCTGGGCATTAGTTTCCACAACTTTAAAATATAAGGTGAATAAGAATTTCATTGTTTCATCCCACTTCTTCCCTGTAAAATTACAAGGATCTTTAACGGAGAAAATGTTGAAAAAGTCAGCACTCTTGTGATCTTGGTGCTTTTCTAATTGCCTCATTGGAATTTGTAAGTAATTATCGAGATAAGAAAAAGAGAAGCCGTATAATTTTCCAACCCTTTTTTAGATCCACCCTGCATTCACTTCTGTTGTGCAGATGACCATCTTTGCCTTGGTTCTGTATCTTGTCAAGGCTTGATGGTGTGTGGGAATGAGATACCTCTATCAGGCAATCTCTCCACAAATAAACACAGTGGAAGAGGGCCTGAAAAACACCATCCCTGATCTTTCTCACCAACCCCACACCATGGACCTCCTTCCTCACATCAGTACCCCTTCTCCAGAGCAATCTTCACAGCCCCTTCCTCCTGCTGCTTCCCAGTCCCCGATATGTGTACACCAGTATTTACGGCACCAACATTCACAACAGTGAAAAGGAAGAAACAACTCAAGTTGGCCACCAACGTATGAATGGATGAACAAAACTGTGGTCTATCCACACAATGGAATATTATTCAGCATAAAGAGAAATGACGTTCTGATACATGCTATGACAAGGATGAACCTTGAAAATGTAATGCTGAGTGAAATAAGCTAATCACAAAAGGACAAATACAGTACGATCCCACTTATAAAAAAAAAAAAAACATCTAAAATAGGCAAATGCATAGAAACCAAAGGTTATTAGTTATTAGAGGCTGGGGGAAGGCAGGGATAGGGAGTTATTTCTTAAAGGGTGATGAGTTCCTGTTACAGGTGATGAAAAATTGGAAATGCAAAGTGGTGATAGTCAGATAATATGGTGAATGTAATTAATGTCACTGAATTGTACACTTGTTAGGTGCTGTCGAGTTAGGTACAACTCATAACGACCCTGTATAAAACACAATGAAACACTGCCCTGTCCTGCACCATCGCCATGACCATTGCCATGTTTGAGCCCATCTCTGAGCCTACTGTGTCAATCCATCTCACTGAGAGTTTCCCCCTCTTTCACTGAATTTGCCAAGCATGAGGTACTTCTCCAGGAACTAGCCCCTCCTGAAAACGTGTCCGAAGTAAGTGAGACGAAATCTCACCATCCTTTCTTTCAAGGAGTTTTCTGGCTGTGCTTCTTTCAAGACAGACTTGTTCATTCTTCTGGCAGTCCATGGTATATTCAATATTCTTTGCCAACACCATAATTCAAAGGTATCATTTCTTCTTCGATCTTCCTTATTCTTTGTCCAGCTTTCGCATGCATATGTGATGATTGAAAATACCGTGGTTTGGATTAGGTACACCTTAGTCCTCAAAGTGACATCTTTGCTTTTCAACACTTTAAAGAAGTCTTTTGCAGCAGATTTGCCCAGTGCAATACATCCTTTGATTTCCTAACTGCTGCTTCCATAGGTGTTGATTGTGGATCCAACTAAAATGAATCCCTTGACAACTTCAATCTTTTCTCTATTTATCATGATGTTGTTCATTGGTCTGATGACGTTTTCTGTATGTTGAAGTGTAATCCATACTGAAGGCTATAGTCTTTGATCTTCATCAGCAAGTGCTTCGAGGCCTTTTCACTTTTAGTAAGGTTGTGTCATCTGAATATCCCAGGTTATTAACGAGTTTTCCTCCAATTCTGATGCCCCATTCTTCTTCATATAGTCCAGGTTTTTGGATTATTTGCTCAGCATACAGATTGAATAGGTATGGTGAAAGGATACAACCCTGATGCCCACCTTTCCTGACTTTAAACCATGCAGTATCCTATTGTTCTGTTCTAATGACTGCCTCTCGGTCTATGTACAGGTTTCGCATGAGCACAATTAAGTGTTCTGGAATTCCCATTCTTCGCAATGTTATCTATAATTTGTTATAATCCACACATAATTTGTTAGGGTCCGTTGCACACTTAAAAATGGTTAAAATGGCAAATGTTTTGTTAATATATTTTACCACAATAAAATTAAAAAAAAAAAAAAGCAGTCGTAGATCAACAGGATTTTGAAAAGAGAACTTAAGTCTGAGTTTATCATCTTACCAGTTCACTACCTCATGGGACATTTAGGGATTTAGTTTTGTTTCATACAAAAATCTAAACCTCAGGTTTGTTTTTAAATTATCATTAAAGATATAAGAATCTTGAATGATTAGAACATAGTTAGCTCAGCTTTTGTACTACTTCCATCTTTTCTAACTCTATGCTATGCCCCTGTAATCCTCACTCCAGCCCCAGCTCCCCCTCACACCAGTGCTCCAGCTGTGTCACCAGCATGCCACATGCAGCCAGCACCAGTCCTGCCCATGGAGGGCTGAGAGTGTGGAGAACATTGCTGACTGCCCATCCAGAATGCGACAGGGTTTATTGAATCCTGCACTACTCCCCTAAGTGGTCCTTACTAAGTGGAAGCCTTGCACCATTAGGCTGACTTGGATTTGTGCGTCTGAATTCAGGCTGCACTGCTCTTGGGGCAGCTGGGAAGCATGTATGCAATCTCTTTTGCAAAGAAACTGCCCCTCCTGAAAATTTAGCCATTGCTTTAACTCACCTAATGTATAAATCACATAAGGTGGCCCCAAGCTAACAAGAATAGCAACTCTAAAAATGGCTCTTCTTGAGTCCAAGCCACATCTTCCCCTACCTGAACTTCTACAGTGGGCTTCTGACTGCCTCCCAGCTCACCTCAGCTTCTTTGCAGGGTGTGCTCTTTACTGAAGTGAGAGAAATCGCCAGTACTTTTAGAATGAAGTCCAAAATCCATAATGGAGCTTACAAGACCTTATGGCCCTCACTGAATTTGCTTCACAACAATGCTGCCTTTTAGAGCTCATGTCTTTCCCACCTAAGGACACTTTTATACACTATTCCTTCCTTTTGAAAGGTTCTTTACTCTCCCTGGCCCCCACCACTATGCCTGGTACAGTTAACGTCCCCTAATATTTCAGATTTCAGTTAAAGCTTCATTCTTTAAGGAAGCTTTTCCTGACCTCTCAGACTTCATCATAGTTTAGAAATCTGTATTTGATGGTATAATTGATTACTTGATAACTTCCCCAACCTCAATACTTTGCAAGTGCCACAAAGCATGGTTCATGTCTACTTGCTTGGTATTGAACACAGCACTCAGAGGCACTTATTGGGTAGGCAGAATCATTTATAACAGCCTGTTACTGCGCTCTGGTTTAGTTAGACACACCATAACACCCTCTACAATAAAGACTCGAAAAACTAAGGAAAAGGGATACAAATAATGACTTTGGACCTCCAAACATCAAATGAAGGGTTGGAGAATTGAATGGAGCACCTCTTGTACGGAGAGATAGAATAAACCCAGCGGGAACACAGAGAACCACATCTTGTCTGTGACCTGCTTGCTGGCCCAGTGCAGCAGTGCTATTTTGGGATGATATTGAGTGTCATCCCTGGGTGAGGAGCCTAGTAAGGCAACTGCAGAGAAAACACAACCAGAGGCAGAAACATTGGGTAAACAAACTTGGAAGGATGAAGTTGGCAGAGCTTGCCCTGGGTCTGCCCAAGCCCGAGAGGACAGCACATGGGAGCACCATGTCTTCTAAAATTAGGGAAACATAGGGAAGAGCTATTAGAGCAAACTAAGGTAGTGAATTGTCGGAGCCACAAGATTGGAGATAGAGAGGGCAGGAAGTGCAAAATCTGCAGAGGAGCAAAGGGAAAAAACAAGAGGGCAAAGGAGAGATCCAGCATCCCTGGTGAGTTCAGAGAAGGGGGGGAAATTGGGAACTAGGGCTGGGATTGCCCTTCAGCAGAAGCACCCAATCTTTTGGACTGAAGATGCCCTTTGAATAGTAACCCACAGAGTAGCAACTTAAAACCCCTCCAAACGACCCCAGATCACCCCTTTTCCTCCTACCTTTGAGTGGTCCCACCCCCTGAACATGTCTCCACAGCTATCCCACATTGCACCCCCCAGCCCACCCAGGCCACTTATGTGGATCCTGGTGCCCCAACCTCTGCCCAATTCCCACCCACCCCTGCCTGGCTCACTTGTGCACACCCCGGCACTCCACCCACCCTTGCCCCTGCCTGGCTTCCACCTCCTCCTGCCTGGGCACTTGTGTACACCCTGGTGCTACATCCCCCTGCCCAGCCTGACCTCCACCCTTCTGCACATGCCCTGGCATTCTGCCCCATCCCACCTGTCCCGACATCCCCCCACATCTGCCTGGTCTGCCGGCATGCACACTGGCACTCTACATGCCCACCTAGCCGAACCTCAACTGCCCCTGCCTGGCCCCCTCACGTGTGCCCCAGCTCTCTACCTGTCACCTCCCCAAGCCCAACGTCCACCCACGCCTGCCTGGCTCAGAACCCATCCTACTCCATGGGGCAGTGCTAGCCATTAGGCAGAGGGACAATGTTATCCCTCAAGAGCTGTAAAGGGACCTGGACCACCTGACACCTGGCACCTCACATCAGGGAGGGACCTATTCTTGTAACTGCACACAATCTTCTAAGGGAAGTCATGTATGTTTAATGACATAGGATCCCTAGGTTTGTGCAACACACAACACTCACCAGTAACAGAAAAGCACACCCAGCAAATTGACAGCATCAAAGTCATATATAGACCAATAATACAAAACAACAACAATTAAAACAAATCAAATTGAAGTAAACAACCCAGAGAATAAAGAAAGATGCCAAGATCCTGCTATATCAAAACAAAAGCAAAACAAAGTCAAACAAACATATGATCTCTCTATATATAATAAAATCCTTAATGCCTCAAAGAAAACAGTAAATTACAAATCACATGAAGAGGCAGGAAAAGACATTACAACAGTAAAATAAAGTTAAAAAATGACTACAGGGAATCTGAGTTACAAAGTTGCAACTGAAGACAATATCAAAATAAAAGGATGAATGAATAGGGTAGTTATAGAACTTTCATGAGGAAGTTAAAGTGATTTCAAGACATAACAGGCTGTTTTAATTGTAAGATGTTAAATATAAACCTCATACTAATCACAGAGAAAATTAATCTACTCACCAAAACATAACAGAAGAAAAACAAAGTCTCAGTATACAAAAAATCGCAATAATAAGTGAATGAAAAAGAAAATGCATACACAAAAGAAACTTGGCACAGAAAGCAAAGAAGAGCAAAGAAACCTTTAACAACACACACACACACACACACACACACAAAATAAAACAAAATGGCTGCAGTAAATTCATCCTTATTGCTAATCACACTGAATGTAAATGGATTAAATGCATCAGTGCTTCTGGGTACATGTGGGTCCCTGAACACCTCACAGACTTCTGCCCCAGCCACTCAGTAGAGACCTTGAGTTTCTCATCTGCCCTACCTGTGAAGTCTGCTCATGCACTCCTTTGTTCTGGGACACTTATTCTTCCAGCCCCAGACCAAGATTCTGCTACAAAAAGTCTACCATTGTCCCTTCCTTTCATTGACCCTATTGTGCATTTCAGGTTTTATAGGCTGACCCTATACCTCACAACTCCTTACTGCTGGTCATTCTCCAAATGTTTTATATGTCTTGTCTCAACTAGACCATAACCTTCTTGTAGGCAGAAGCCATGCTGCACAGGTCTTCTTTGTACATCTGACCCTAACTTCCCATTGCACCCAGCTCAGACTTTGACTCTATCAATACCTAATGATTTATTGATCCAGAACCACGGCAAGAATGGAGTCATGCTAACTACCCTAAACTTATTAATACAGGCAGGCAAACAGCAGTTGAATCCAAGTGACTTTGTGTGTGTGTGTGTGTGTGTGTGTGTGTTATTATTGACTCATTTATCAAGAAAGTCCTGCTAAAAGTATGTCACGCCCAGGGAATGCAACTTACTTGAGATTGTGCAGCCCCTGCTCTCCAGTACTTTGGCAATCATGTGGATGAAGAGGCTGTTGTGAAACACCATAAATCAAGCACTCAATAGCACAGTTAATGTAAAGCTGCAGGTACACGGGGTACAGAAATAATCAGATTAGAAGGGTTAGTCAGGACCAGCAGCCAGGACACACCTGCCCTATTTCTCTACATCAAAAATTCCTTTTCTTTATGCTTACATTTCTCCTTTTCCACTTTCTTTATGGAAATTATAAAAGAAATAAAAGCATGATATGTGAAAGAATTTTGTAAACGCTACAGCACTATATGCATGCAAGACAAGGAGGTGTTTTAACAACTGAGTTTGCTTATATTGGAGCCACACACAAAGCTTTGTAATTGATTCTGGGATACAACTTCTCTCCCTACTCCCTACACACTTAAATGTTGAGTTCCTCTAAAGGATTAGGATAGCCTTGCCTATCTCCTTTGAGAAGATGTTGGCTCCTATGTTGTATTAAAGAGGCTCTTAGGAAAACCTCCCAATGCAGGGAAAGAACCCTTGGTCTTTGGTATGACACAAGCCCCCTCTGGCACAATGATCACCAAATTCTCAATATGATCCATCATATAACACTTGCAAGCTAAACCAGGATGGACTGAAGTTCTATTCTTTAAGTGGAAGGATTCAAAGCGTCCTGCCCAGGCTTCTAACCATGATTTCATTAGAGTTTTCAGCTTCGTCACTCCAGCTAACACGACTCATGCCTTCCTTAGATTCAAAACAGAATAGATAATATTTCGGTTCAAATTAAAGATTCAAATTGGATTAAACTCTTTTCAAAAACAGCAAAATATATGGTATTGACAAACTACCTAACTTTTCATTTAAAGATCATTATTTTCTGAAGTCTTTGTTTTTCCTCTCTAATCTATTCTTACTTCCAGGTAACAGTAGAAATTCTATAAAGGGAAGGCTAAGTTCAAGAATTTTGGTAGTGGCCACTTCAAAGTTTCTGTCCTTGGAGTGAATCCTACTCTTTGGGCGCTGAAAACAAAACAAGCACCTACTGTTCTGAAAATTCCTTCCTGTCAGGAAGGAATTTGAATAGTATAACTTGCCTAAACAAAAAACTTTGGCTAGTACTGGCTTCATGGACATGTGACCAGTGCTACCGCTCAAAAGGGCCCTATGCTTGGTTTTAATGCTCTGTGGTCATTGGTTGAAATTCTTAATAACTTTATCTTTGGATTTGTGTTTTGTAAGTGAAGTCCAATAGGATAATGAGGCATGCAATGGAGTCTGAATCCTTGGTCCTTATGGGATCCCTCCTCCCACTGGCTTCCCATCTGCCCAGGATAGGTTCTCAGCCACCTGTTCTTTATCTTCTGGTATGCCAGACCCTACTTGGCCTTCCCCTCCCCTGCCTCCATCTGCAACTGCTGTCACCGTTTACCCGAGGCAGGGACCAAGTCACGTCGGCAAAGGAAGGTTTAAGTTCTACCAATTTCCTGGAGCCCTGGTGGTGGCCTAGGCAAAGGAGAGGTTAAGGTTGGGTGTACAGCTTGCAGCCTTTCAGGGCAGGACAAGATGGTGTTCCTTCCTGCCTTTGGTAGGCAGCACCACAGTGCTGACTTAGAGAGGGCTTCTCACCCACCCCAATCTTAGTACTGAGTGCATCTCGGTGCAGAGATTGCAATCCTTTGGGGGTTACCTGTCTGAAGTGAGCTATGGCAGTAGGCCAGTGAGAAGGGGAACTGGACTCCTCACCCCCATCTAGAGCCTGGCATTTTCATTTCATACTGGGCTCTGTAAATTATGTAGCTTGCCCTGACTTTGGCCAAACCTTATTAGTAGAATTGGCTTAAGCCAAATATTTTCCATTGAGTGCATTTCAAAGATGCTTTCAAACTTAACAGTGACTTTCTATTGTGTAAATCCATCATATTCACACACACACAAAGGTATTAGAAGGGAACACAGAAAAATATACACAGTTGAAGTGTTTAAATGACTTTGAGTGATTTTTTTTAAAAAATTCATTGCCTTTATTGTTATTAAAATGTGGTTTGCATAATAAATAAAATAGGAGAAAACAGTTGTATTATTCAAGTTAAAATTCATATAAAACATTTTTGCACTGGAATGATTTTTTTTTCTAAAAAATAAAGATTTTAAAATAAATATTCATTTGTTCCCTTATAATATGGATAAACAAGTGATGTGGTTATTTGCAGTTTATAACTGTTCTTATAAGAAATAAGAAAAATAAACGTAAGTATCTTCAAGAAGTACACACAAATTTTAGACACTTGTATAGGTTCTTCTGCTTCCCCTTAGTTGAGCCCATCACCCTTCAGACCCGGATGACTGCTGATTTCTCTACACCAATCCCTCCTATGTCCCGGAGCCAGGATGATGTTCCTAAAGTGCTGTTGTCATGTCACTCAAGAGTCAATGAAACGTTAGTGGTGATCTTAGAAATGGGAAGAGCTTAAAGTCTTCTTGGAAGTTTGGAGGAAGCTGCACTAGTTCACTCAAACAGGAAGCAAAACCAAAGACACGCATCATGTATGGCGCGGTGGCTCAGAAACCCACTCACATTTCATCTTATATGGAATAAAAGGTATACAAATTGGGGAAGAAGAAATAAAATGGCCTCTGTTCATAGATGATATTACTGTTTACGTAGAAAAATCCCAAAAATTTGACCAAAAGACTCCTGGAGTTAGTAAGTGATTACAGTAAGGTTGCAGGACACAAGGTTGATATACAAAAGTCAATTGCTTTCCTATATACCAGCAACAAACAATTGGGATTTGAAATTAGAAACACAATACCATTAGCACCAAATATTTAAATATTTAGGTATAAACTTACCAATATATGTATAAGATCTATAGGAGGAAAGCTATGAAACTCTGATGAAAGAAATCAAAAACAATGTTATTAAAACGTCAATTCTTCCCAACATGATCTATAGATTCAGTGCAATCCCAATCATGAAAAACTCATCCTAAATTTATATGGAAAGGAAAAAGAGCAGCAGGGGTGGTGGTCTGGGGACCATGGTTTTGGTGGATATCTAGGTCAATTGGCATAACAAAGTTTATTAATAAAATGTTCTGCATCCCATTGGTGAGTGGCATTTCGGGTCTTAAAAGCCAGCAAGCTGCTGTCTAAGATGCATAAATTGGTCCCAACCCACGTGGAGCAAAGGAGAATGGAGAACACCAAAGACTCAAAGAAAAAACCCAAGAGACAGAAGGGCCACATAAACCAGAGACTCCATCAGCCTGAGACCAGAAGAACTAGTTGGTGCCCAACTACCACCAATGACTGCCCTGAGAGGGAACACAATAGGGAGTCCCTGATGGAGCAGGGTAAAAGTGGGGTGCAGAACTCAAATTCATGTAAAAAGACCAGACTTAATGTTCTGACTGAGACTAGAGGAACCCTTGAAGGCATGGCCCACAGTCTCTCGGTTAACCAGAACTAAAACCATTCATCAAAGCGAATTCTTCAGACAAAGATTAGACTGGATTATAAAACATAAAAATAATACTTGTGCAGAGCGTGCTCCTTAGTTCAAGTAGATACACGAGCCTAAGTGGGCAGCTCCTGTCCGGAGGAGGGATGAGAAGGCAGAAAGGGATAGGAGCTGGTTGCATAGACACGGGAAACTAGGGGTGGAAAGGGGGAGTGTGCTATCACATTATAGAGATTGCAACTAGTGTCACATAACAATTAAAAGGAAAAAAAAAGGGCAAAAGACCCAGAATAACCAGCACAACACTGAAAAAGAACAAAGTCTGAGAAATGACACTACCTGATTTCAGGAGTTAATATAAAAAAAAGCTGCAGTGATCAAGATGGTGTGATTTTGTTGACAGAATAGACACATAGATTAATGGAACAGAGTAGAGAGCCCAGAGATAGACCCACACAAATACAGTCAACAGGTCTTTGACAAAGAAGCAAAGGCAATTCAGTGGAGAAAAGATAATCTTTTCAACAAATGATGCTGAACGACTGGCCCAGTCACATGTAAAAAAAGAATCTAGACACAGACTTTACACCTTCCACAAAAAATTAACTCAAAATGGATCATAGACATAAATGTTAAACACAAAACTACACAATTTCTAGAAGGTAAAATAATAGGAAAAAATATAGGTGAACTCGGGTTTAGCAATGAGATTTTAGACACAATGACAGAAGCATGGTCCATAAAAGAAAAAATTGATAGGTTTAACTTCATTAAAATTAAAAACTTCTACCCTGTGAAGTACCTTCTAAGGCACTGGGACACTGTTAAAAGACTGAAAACACAAGACATGGACTGGGAGAGAATATTTTCAGAACACATATCTGATAATGGGTATCTAAGTTATAAAGAACTCCTGAAATTCAACAATAAGAAAATGAGACCTAAATTAAACAATGGGCAAATATGTTAACAAACACTTTATATATAAAAAAAAATACAGATGGCAAATAAGCATATGAAAAGATGCTCAACATCATACGTTATTAGGGAATTGCAAATTAAAACAACGATGAGATACCACTACACACCTATTAGAATGATAGGAGTCCAAAGCACTGACAACATCAAATGCTGGTGAGGATATGGAGCAACAGAAATTCTCATTCATTGCTGGTGGGAATCCAAAATAGTACAGCCACTTTGGAAGACAGCATGGCAGTTTCTTACAAAGTCTTACCATATGATCCAGCAATCATGCTCCTGGTCGTTTACCCAAATGAATTGAAAACATGTTCACCCAAAAACTTGCACACAAATATTTACAGCAGCTTTATTCATAATTGCCAAAATTATCTTTCAATAGGTAAATGGATAAATTAACTGTGGCATCTCCATACAATGCAATGTTAATCACCAATGAAAAGAAATTAATCATCAAGCCTCCAAAAAACATGCAGGAACCATAAATGCACATTGCTAGGTGAAAGAAGCCAGTCTGAAAAACTATATACTGTGTGATTCAATCTGCGCCTACCACAGGGTTTTAACGAGAGAGGAAAAGAAACCCAACCTGTCCTAAGAGAGGAGCCATGGCTAGTGGGCATGTTGAGGCACCACCAGGGCCCGAGAGATCACACAGGTAGCTTGTAGAGCAACCCAGGATCAAGATATATATATATATATCTTCCCTCCCCCAACCCTCCTGGGGCTAAAAGGAGAAGAAAGGGAGCCAGCAGTCAGGACCAAGGGACTTATGTGCCTGGGCAACAGTCAGTTGGAAACCGCAAAACCACTGTCCTTGTAAATTCTAGAAAGGGGCAATGGCACATTAAATTTCCAGAGGAAGCCATTTACAGTCCATGCTTCAATGGCTGTGTCCCTACAACCACATCTTATTTCCTACACCCCGACCCCTCAAACACACACACACCTCTCAGCACCCTGATGAGAGCATGGAGTTCAGTCTCTCCTTTGTTCTTCCTGGAGCATACTCTTCTATCTCAGACCTTGAACACTGCATAGCAACTGTTTGTTTACTTTTCTTTCCCTTCCTAAACTGTGGGCTCCTTGAGTGAAGATAGGAACTTGGTTAGGTATTCCCAGAGCCTGGAATATAGTGGATGTTTATAAAATGTTGAGTGGGTGAATAATAATAATAACATAATGTTAAAGGATAACTTTTAAAAAGAAGCATAAAAGCATTACTCTCAGACAAACATAAAATAAACCCATGCCAAAGATTTTATTGAACTTGCTAATTAAGGAAGGAATAGGTAAAATGTTACAATTTGTTCAAAAAAAGTTCAAAAAGCAGAGATGCAGGCCCTGAAATTAATTTACAAATCAATGGATACAAAACTTTTTCCCTAGCGGTAGGGGTCGGGATATGGTGGGGGGAAAGAGAGAGGGAACAAGGGAGAAAGGATGGGGTTTGAGGAAAATCAATCATCATCCACCAGACAGAATTTGTAAGTGTAGTTAAGGACTATTTACTTTACTATCATTTAAGTACAATTTACAAAATTGTAAAATAGCTCAAAGACACTGAAAGTTATACATACCATAGAATGAGATAATTCAGAATGGTGCTCTCTAGACAATAATTTTCCACTGAAGACACTCAGTAATCTTTTTGGCCCATCTCCAATTCTTTCACAGTTTTTCCTGAGAGTGTCTCTCCTTTATGATCATAATAATGTCAAAGAAATGTTATTCTTGACCACAGAATAAGGCTCTCATTAGGTCTGGCCTGATTATTCCATAGGTGCAGCAAGAGCATTAATTAACCATACAGGACTCCTTGAGATTGCTTTGGAAAATCCAGAGCCAGCTGCTCAGCTTTGAACAATTACCAAAGCCACAAAATTATCTTCTATCTGGAGTTTTCATAGGGAATCTCATCGGACTTTTAAAAGCTTCTATTATTTGCTCTCCTGGCACTAGGAAACCAAGCCCAAGAAACTCCCTCCACCAGATTTCACCTGTAGACATGTAAATATAGTAAATTATTTTCTTCTTAAGGAAACCCAAAATATCTTCTTATGGATTGAATTGTGTCTACTCAAAATATGTGTTGTAAATCCTAGCCCTTATCCCTATGGCCATAATCCCATTTGGAAATGGGTTTTCTTGGTTGTGTTTATAAGGCTGTACTGTACGATATGTCTTAAATCAATCTCTTTTGAGATATAAAAGACCAGATTAAGCAAGCAAGCAGAGATAGGAAAAGATAGATGCAGGCCACATAAATATTGAGAAGAAACAAAGGAATGGAAGCTGAAAAGAAACAAGGACCATCCCCCAGAGCCAATAGAGGGAGAAAGACTTCCATTAGAGGTGGGGTCCTGAATTCAAACTTCCAGCCTCCTAAATAGTGAGAAAATAAATTTCTGTTTCTTAAAGCCATTCACTTGCGGTATTTCTGTTATAGCAGCACAAGATAAACTAAGAATTTGGTGCTGGAGTGTGGAGTGCTGCTGTAACAAATACCTAATATACGGAAGTGATTTTGGAATTGGGTAATGGGTGGAGGCTGGAGGAGTTTTAGGGAACCTAATATTAAAAACCTAGATTGCCGTGAGGAGAATGTTGGTAGAATTATGACCGTCAAAGGCAATTGTGATGAGGGCTGAGAAAGAAGTGAGGAGAGCTATAAAGAACGTCTCCGTCATCTTAGAGAATATATATGGCGCCAGCAACAGAACGTTGCTAGAAATGTGGATGTTAAATGTGTTTCCGGTGAGGCTTTAAAAGAGAATGATGAGCATGTGATTGGACAGTGGAGGAGGGGTGACGCTTTTTATGCAGTGACGAAGAACTTGTATGAATTATGTTCAAATGTTTGGTGGAATGTAAAATGTATAAATAATGAACTTGAATATTTGGCTGAGGAAATTTCTAAGCAAGATCTTAAAGGGGCCACACGTTTTCTCCTTCCCACTTACAGTAAAATGTGAGAGAAAAGAGAGGGACTGAAAAATGAACTGTGCAAAATGAAAACAGAACTTAAAGATTTGAAAAATTCTGTTGTACAAATTCTAGACATGTGTTCGAGATTCTTCACCAAGGACTTGGCTACACAACCCTTTGTTAAAGAGATCACCCTGTGACTGATGGATCTAACCAATTACCACAGCAGAAAACACATCCGCTTGGACTGACAGGGGCAGAGACAGGACAAAAAGAAAAGACTGTCTGCCTCTTGGAATTCTACATATAGGAAACAGGTCAGAGGAGCTGTAGCTGTTGTCCTCCAAGAAAAGAAAAGGAGCATCCCTCAGGCAGCTCGGAGATCAGCAGAACTGTTGGAAGGAGTTCAGAAAGCAGGACTAACTTGGTTTCAAAGCGGGGAGCCACAGCCTCCTAGGTTTCAAAGAGTGAAGCCACAGCCTTCTGGGTTTTAAAGGCTGGAGCCATGGCCTCCTAGATTTTGAAGAGTCAGATCTCCGCACATTAAGTTCTAGAGTGTGGAGCTGCTGTTCAGGTTGGCCAGGCTAATGGGGCTGCTGCCCAAGGCTGTGGGGATGGGGCTGCTATGTCCAAAGGGCAGGAGAATGGAGCCTTCCAGGGACAAGAGGCTAGGGTTGCTACTCAGATGGACTAGGAGAATGGGGCCACCCAAAGGCAAGGGAGCAGAATTGCCATCCTAGTGGGCCTGAAAGGTGGGGTTGAAGCTCAGGGCTGAAGGGCCTCCACCCAGAATCCTGAGAGTGGCCAATACCCAGAGTCTGGAGGGCGCAGCCATGGCTTAGGTGATTCTTGAAAAAAGAGCTGATATAATTTCTTCTGCTGGGTTTTGGACTTGCTGAGTGCCAATTACCCCTTCTTTCTCTCCAATTTCTCCCGTTTGTCATGGAAATGTCCTCTTTGTGCATGTTCCAGCCTTGTACTTTAGAAGCAGATAACTTGCATTCTAGATTTCACAGGTTCACAAATGAAGAGGAATTTTGCCCCAGGATGGAATACACCTAAAGATTCACCCATGTTTGATTCAGATGATTCAGAAAGTGAAAGTTTAGACTTAGCATTGATTTAAAACTTTTGGGTAGACGTGTTTCGTGTGGAGGAAGGACATGAATTTTGGGGGACCAAAATGTAGAATATTATGGATTGAATTGTGTCCTCCAAAAATGTGTCTTGTAAATCCTAACCCCTAATACCTGTGATTACAATCCCACTTGAGCATAGATTTTCTATGTTGTGTTAATGAGGCAGTATTAGCGTAGGGTTATCTTAAGTCAGTCTGTTTTGAGATATAAAAGATCAGATTAAGCAAGCAAGCAGAGATGAGAAAAGCTAGATGCTAGGTCACATGAATATCACCAAGAAACTGAGGGACAGAAGGTGAAAAGAAACAAGGTCCACCCCCCCCAGAGCTGACAGAGAGAGAAGGCTTCCCTCTAGAGCCGGTGCCTGAATTCAGACTTCTAGTCTCCTTTACACAATAGTGAGAAAATAAATCTCTATTCATTAAAGACACCCACTTGTGGCACTTCTTTTATAACAGCACTAGATCACTAAGACGTATCCTAAGGTTTCTGACCTGCCAGGAAGTGATCTTCTACACCACCTTGCATGCCAGATACCAGGCCAGTTTTCTTCTTAGTATTTTGTAGACGTTGTCTTTCAAAGTGCAACCAACCTTTATTCCTTAAGTGATTCATCATACCTGATTAAATGAACATCATTCTTAAATATGACACTCCAGGTAGACCTTGGTTGTACCATCAATTTGTTCAATTATAAAAAAAAATAATAAATTATAGCCTGATAAAAAGAAGACAAAGTCTTACTGAGCCTATGCAAATAACTATATTTCCATGAATAGTAAGGAGACACAGTAAGTTTCTGAATTCTGTGAGATATTTGAAAATCAAATATTATTTTAAAATGTTTTATTTCACTTTACATAAACAGAATTTGCTAAATTATTCTAGATTACGAATAAAGAAAGAGAACATCCTTATGAAGCCAAACAAGAGAATGTTAAAACAAATTCACAATATTCCAAATAGAAATGCCCTAATTAATTCATTCAGTTCTATGTAATAATTCCTGTTCTGCTGGATCTTGGGTTACCAAGCAACTAAACCATCAGCTTTTTTATTTAAAAAAAACTCTGAAAGTCCTGACTCAGGCCACTTTTATGATCTAAAATTATCTAAGGAATGTCAGCTGGAAAGCCAGTAACCAAGAATCTATTCTTTGAAGTGTCAATAATTTGGATTACATGGTACAGTTCTTTTCCATGAGTCCATGACACTGTTTTTCTTGAAGACACAATCTCTGGCCAGTAGCTTATAGCAGAGAATTCAGGAAAGCATCAGAGTATAACAAAAACTATCTGTAGATTACAGAAACTTAATGATTATGATTAATTTTCAATTATGGAAGGTGTGACAAGAGTTCATAATAAGAATAATGCATCTGATTAAAAAAAATTGATTGTTTCTCTCGTACACAAAACAAATAAAGCCATTCCTCCCCAAAGTTTTTAGTCAAAATATCTATAAAACACGTTGCTGTCGAGTCATTTCCAACTCATAGTTACCTTAAAGGACACAAGAGAACTGCCCTATAGGGTTTCCAAGGAGTGCCTGGTGAATTTGAACTGCTGAACTTTTGGTTAGCAGCCATAGCTCTTAATCATTGTGCCACCAGGATTCCAATATACCCACATCCTCACCACTATTTGTAATTTTCTTTTTTAACCTTAGCCATCCTAAAAAAATCCCCTGTTGTTGTTGAGTCAATTCCAATTCATAGCTACCCTGTAGGACAGAGTAGAACTGCCCCATATGGTTTCCAAGGGGTGCCTGGTGGATTCAAACTGTTGACCTTTTGTTTAGCAGTGGTAGCTCTTAACTATGGCACCACCAGGGTTTCCCAATAGGAGTGAAGTGGTATCTCGTTGTGATTTTGACTTGGATCTCTCTGATGGCTAACGATGTTGAGCATACTTCCAGTGTTTGGTGGCCATTTCAATGTCCTTTTTGGTGAAATATCTTTTCAAGTCCTTTACCCATTTTATGATTGGGTTATTTATCTTTTTGCTGTTAAGTTGTTGAAGTTTTATATGTATTTTGGTAATTAGATTCTTACCAGATATATGATTTCTGAAATTATGTCCCAGTCGGTAGCTTGTCTTTTCACTTTTTGTGTAAAAGTCTTTTGATTTTTATGTGGTCTCATTTATTTATTTTATCTTTTGCTGATTGTGTTTTTGTTATTATATTAGATAATCCATCATTAAAAGCTAGGATGAATAGCATTGACCCTGCATTTTCTTCTAAAAATTTTATAGTTACAGATTGTACATATAGGTTCTTAATCTATTTTGAATTTGTTTTTGTGTATAATGTGAGGCATGTATCCTGTTTCATTTTTCTTCATGTGGAAATTCAAATTTCCCAACACCTTTCGTTGAAATGACTCTTCTTTCCCTATCATATGGACTTAGCCCCCTTGTAAAAAATCAGTTGATGTGTGGGTTTATTTCTGAACTCTCAATTCTACTCCATTGGTCTATGTGCCTGCTGTTGTACCAGTACTGGGCTGTTTTGATTAATGTAGCTGTATATTATGTTTTGAAATCAGGAAGTGTGAGTCTCCTTACTTTGTTCTTCTCTTTCAAGATTGCGTCAGTTATTAGGAGCTTCCTGCCCTTCATATAAAGTTGAGGGTTGGTTTTTCTATTTTTGTAAAGAAGGTGGTGGAATTTTGATCAGGGTTGCGTTGAATCTATAGATTGCTTTGGGTGGTATTGACATCTTAACAATATTAGTCTTCCAATCAATGAACACGGAACATCTTTCCATTTATTTAAGTCTTCTTTAATCTCTTTCAGCAGTGTTTTATAATTTTCATTGTATAAGTCTTTCATGTCCTGGTTAAATTTATTCCTAGGTATTTTATTCTCTTACATGCTGTTGTAAATGGAGTTATTTCCCTAATTTCCCTTTCAGATTTCCCATTGCTGATTTATAGACACCCAACAAATTTTTGTTTGTCAACCTTGAATCCTGAAACTTTGCTCAATTCTTCTATTAGCTCTAGAAGTTTTCTTGTGAACTCTTTGGCATTTTCTATATATAGGATCAAATCATCCATGAATAGAGACAATTTTACTTCTATTTTCAAATCTGAATACTTTTTATTTCTTTCTCTATTAACTATAATGTTAGCTGTTGGCTTTTCATATACACTCTGAATCATATTGAGGAATTTCACTTCTAATCTTCTTGAGAGTTTTTTTATCAAGAAAGTGTTGGATTTCATTAAATGCTTTTTCTGCATCCATAGAGATGATCATGTGGTATGATGGTGAAGGTTGTGTGTCAACTTGCCTGGGCCATGATTTTCAGTGATTTGGCAGTTATGTAATAATGTTATCATCCTTCATTTTGTGATCTGATGTGGTCATCCCCCCTTTTGTGATCTGATGTGATCAGCCAATCAGTTGAAAAGGGAGTTTCCTTGGGGGCATGGCTTGCATCCAATACATGAAGATATTCTGGCAAAGCTTGCACACTCTGGATCCTGCATCTAACTCATCATCCTCTGACCCCTGGTTCTTGGGACATGAGCCAGAGCCTGCTGCATGACCTGCAGATCTTGGGATTTGCCAGTTCCTGCAACCATGTGAGCCAGCAGCCTTCAACCTGACCTGCCAATTTTGAGTTCGTCAGCCACTGTAACCACGTGAGTCAGAAGCCTCCAGCCTGATGCCTGATCCACAGATTTGGAACTTGCCAACCTCTACAGCTGTATAAGCCACTTCCTTGAGATAAATTTCACCATAAATAAGACATTTGGTACTAGTGGTTCTAGTGGAACAAAATAGTAAGGATGAGTTTTCCGAATTGATTCTCAAGTCTAGTTAGCTTTAAAGCTGCTGATGACTCTGTCTCCAGTAGAAAAGAGGGCATTGCTAATCCATGGTGTGAGGTGGCAATAGAAATACTTAAAATATCACCAACAATGGATCAAATATTTGTGAGAGACAAGGTGTTGGGTGACTGCATGTTTAATACATTTGTATAATTTTGTCAGAATGAAAAAAATAAGGAAGCTGGTTGGTTAGTCCTGCTCTTGCTAGACAGAGTGGTAAAAGAAAAGAGATGACCTCAGGGCTTCAGGGTCACAGCTCAAGTGTGTGGGTCTTTTCCTTTGGTCTATTGAAGTGGTGTACCATGTTGTTGATGTGGTGTATTACATTGATGGTTCTAATGTTGAGCCATTCCTGCATTCCCACTTGGTCATGGAGTATGACTTTTTTAATATGCTGTTGGATTCTATTTGCTAGTATTTTGTTGAGGATTGCTACATCTGTATTTATAAGAGATATTGGCCTGTAGTTTTCTTTTCTTATGATGTCTTTGCTATCTATTGCTGGTGGGAATGCATAATGATAAAGCCTTTGTGGAAAACAGTGTGGCAGCTCCTCAAAAAACTAAAAACAGAACTACCATATGGCCCAGAAATTCCACTTCTAGGTATATACACAAAAGACTTAAAAGCAGAGACTCAAACAGAGACTTGTACACCAGTGTTCATTGCAGAACTATTCACTATAGCCACAAGGTGGAAAAAAACGTAAATGCCTGTTAACAGATGAGTGGATAAACAGTATGTGGTATGTAGATTGAATGGAATATTACTCAGCCAGGAAGAGAAACGAAGTCTTGATACATGCCACAATATGGATGGAACCTGAAGACATTATGCTTTAGTAAAACAAATCAATCACAAAAGGACAAATATTGTATGACTTATGTACACCAGGCACTCCTTGGAAACTCTATGGGGCAGTTCTACACTGTCCTATAGGGTTGCTATGAGTCAGAATAGACTCGATGGCAATGAGTTTTTTGTCTTTTTAATGTACAAAAACAAGAAAAGGCAAATGTAAAGAGACCAAAGTTTATTAGTGGTTACCAGGGGTGGGAGGAATGGGGGGCATTGCTTATGGAGTACTGAGTTTTCTTTTATGGTGATGGGAAAATCACATTGAGGGTAGGTTTGCACAGCCCATTAATGTAATTGCTGTCAGTAAGTTATGCACCCGTAAAAAGTTGAACTAGCAAAAGTTGTGTTATAGACATATTTACAACAACAACAAAAGAGTAGCAGTTGAGGCTTCTTATGTACAACCAAACACCTCATGGGATTTAGCCCTTTCGTTTGGAAGTTTAGGGTCACAATTTCACGGGACATTCCAGTAAACTGGCCCAAGATAATGTTAATATGTCTTTTCTATTTCCTGGTTTGTTGATCTTAAAAGCTTGCAAGTGGCCATGCAAGACACAACTGGTCTCTACTCGCCTGAACCAACGGGGGAAGGAGGGAGAGTTAGGAATAAGAGGAGGAAATAAAATGTGTGGCTAATTGCCTCCACGAACAACTGCCTTCTTTGCCACGAGACCAGAAGAGCTGGATGGTGCCAGGCTGCCATTACTGAACATTTTGATCAAAGATTCTATAGAAGAATCCTAATCAAAAGGGTAAAAATGCAGAAAAGAATTTCATAGTTTCATGGAATGCAGACTTTCTGGAGCCACAGAGGCTGGAAGAAGCCCTGGAACTGTTTCCCTGAGATAACCTTTAAACCTTAAAGCAAAAATATCCCCCGAAGTCCTCTTAATACCGACCGATAGTAAGAAATGTCTGCACTGAGCATTATGTTCTTTTAAGATTTATCTATGTGGGATCAAATTGACAACAACAATTTGAAAGATTCGACTGAAGTCTTAGGGGAAGCTGAGTTTATGTTTATGTAGGAGGGACAACTCAGAAAAGGAGGGTGAGATGGTTGCACAAATGAAAGAATGTAACCAACATCATGGAATTGTAAATGTAGAAACTGTTGAACTGGTGTGTCTTTTCCTGTGTATATTCTCAACAACAACAAAATAAATATTTTTAAAATGTTTATGAGGAAAATCATTAAATTTGTTTTCAAAGAAATCAGTAAATGTTTCCAGTAAGTCAGTTTTATTTATAATAAACGAACTTAATTTTTATAAAGGAAAAAAATCTTGAGATATCACATAAAATAATTTGTGACATTATGTACAGGTAGGTGGAGCTGTTGAGAGAAAATCTATTGTCCCTTCACTGGACAGAATTTATTTGTGTGTTAGTTAGCAAGAATTAGTTGCATTTCTACAGTTATCTACAATTTATAAAGTTGTAAAATAAGTCAAAGGCAATGAAAGTTGCAAACACCATAGAATCAGATAATCCAGAAAGGAGTGCTCTAGACAACAAATAGCTTATCACTGAAGACACCCAGCAATATCTTTGCTCTATTTAAAAGTCTTTTCCAATTTTTCTGTGACAATGAATTGCAGTTATTTAGTGTTTTTTTTTTTTTTTTTTAATGTGCCAGCCAGGCATTCTTTTGAAGACTTTACCTATTCTATTTAATTTCCACAATAATCTTAAGATGGTGCTATCATTATGTCTATTTTAAAAAAGAAAACTGAAGGACAGAAAAGTTAAGTAACTTGTCCAAGGTCATAGAACTTGTTAGTGGTGCATCTCAGGTTTGAACCCAAGCAATGTGATTCCAAATTTCATATTCTTAGCCACTATGCTGTCCTGCTTCCGAAATACATGAACATTAGTACTTTATAAGTTACTGTTTATTTGGTTGTCAGGGTATGATCTTAGACCAGTTGTTTTGCCACCCTGTTTTTCCTTGGATGTAAAATTGAAATTCAGAAACCTCCCATGTGGTTGTGACTCTTCTTCGCATGACACAGCCAAGTCAAGTGGAAATAATCTCCCAGGTGTAAGAAAGACCACAAACATCCTCAGGCCTCACTAGCCCATAGGTGTAAGTAAGATAATACGTTAATAACGAAATTTCACTGGCTTAGGGCCCCCACCAGTTAGTTCATCAGACAAATCAGGCTTTGAATTCAGTTAAAGCCCAACATGAAACTAAATATCTCAAAAAGAGACACACACATAACACAAATAGATACAGCTTTAGATGGCTTGTTGTTGTTGTTAGATGTCATCGTGTCAGTTCTGACTCATAGTGACCTCACGTGTGCTGAGTAAAATGAATCAATAGGGTTTTCAAGGAGTGGCTGCTGGATGTGGACTGCCAACCTTTTGGTTAGCAACAAAATGCTTCACTAGGGCCACCCAAAAATGGATACTGGTGCATATCAAATCACTATGATGCCACTGGATATATTTAAAAGAATAATATAAGAGTTTTAGTTTAAAACATCAATTTTAAAATATGTTGAAATTTCTTCTTTGTGGCTATGATGGTTAAGATTGTGTGTCAACTTGGCTGGGCCATAATTCTTGGTGTTTTGGCAGTTGTATAATGTTGTGATCATATCTGTGTTGAAACTTGATATGTGATCACCCCCGTAATGGACCCTGCTGCGTGGTACCGCTGGGGGTGGGGCCTATGGAAGCTCACTGCCCCCTCAGTCTTCAGGTCTCCACCTTCCACCATCTGCTTTCTTCCTGCTCACACTGCCAAGGTTGTTGGCTTGTTCTGGATCCAGCATGTGTCTCTTGTCTGACCTCCAATTCTTGGGACTTGAGGTAGCAGCTTACCTGTCCATCTTGGGTTTATGTCGATCTTCACAGCCTGCAAGCAAGAGTCCTGCTCACTGACCTGCCAATCTTAGGTTTGCCAGCCTCTGCAGCTATGTGAATCAGGAGAAAAACCTTGCAGTCTTGTCTGCCGACCTTGGGGATTCCTCAACCTTCACAGCCTGTGAGTGGGAGCTCTGCTCTCTGACTTGCTGATCTTGGGTTCACCAGCTTTTGCAGCTCCATGAATTGGGAAAGGCCTCTATCATGATCCAAGGACTTGGGACGTTCTAACCTCTACAATTGTGTGAGCTGTTTCCTTGATATAAACCTCTCTCTACATATTTTTATGCTTTACTGGTTTTGCTTCTCTAAAGAGCCCAGCCTAAGACAGTGGCCATTTACACACATTTTAAAATTTAGATATCAACTAAAAACTACTTGAGGGATATATAATATTACGAAAAAAAAAAAGAAATATGTGAGGAAACAGTTTTAAGACTACCGAACTACAGCTACTCATGATCCACAAAACTAACTGGCAGGATGGACCTGACCCCATTTGCACAATTTGCTTTTAGTCCATCTGGGCACTCATGGCCTCTGGGAAAGGAAGTGCTCTGCTTAGCCTTATTTGGCCTCTGAGTATGGGGTGTGTGCATGTGTGTGTGTGTGTGTGTGTGTGTGTGTGTGTGTAGGAACGAGGCCTCTTCTCCCCCTCTCTCTCTACTTGAGGAGCCTCATCTTTCACACACATGTGGAAAAGATCCGGGCTAATTGTTCGAGCCCACTTAGTCATCCCTGGTTGTCAGGTTTTGAACATGGCAAGTGGGATGATATAAAAATGCAGCTTTAGGCTATGTCTCATTACCACTTACGACTGTTGAGAATTGTGGCTTCCTATATGCTGAAGGTAGGGAAATATAAAAATACCAAAGTGAGGGGAGAGTTATAAAGAAAATAGAGCTGTCTTTAATAAGGGGCCCTGATGGCGCAGTGGTTAAGAGCTTGGCTGCTAACCAAAGGTTGGCAGTTCAAATCCACCAGCTGCTCCTTGGAAATTCTATGGCACAGTTCTACCCAGTCCAATGGGGTTCTTATGAGTCAGAATACACTCAAAGGCAATGTTTTTATTTTTTGATCTTCAATAAACTTCAGTTTAATTACAATTATTGAAAATATTACCACATAAAGCATTTCAAATATTATTGAGCACTTGAATCCATTATTTAAACAGCTTAAGCCCTAGCAGGGAAATAATATCTTTAAACCTTCCTTTGGACCGAGTCAAGAGCTGCATTCCTGGTAGAGCCAAGACGGTGCTATAGTCAGAAGCACCATCGCATCTTTCTGCAGCAAAGATCAGAAAAACTAATTAAAAGAGATGCAAAGGTCAGTCCTGGAACCCTGAGCATCAAATGAAGGAATAAAGGACTAGATCAAGTGCTGAAAGGAAGAAGAAACTAACAGAGAACAGAGAATGACAGGAGCTACAGAGTGGAGGTCTTCTGCCAGCTAATGCAGCATGGCTTCATCATGTTGGAGCACAGCCACCAATGACCCTGGGCAGGAGCATAGGAAGGCAACTTTATGGAGCTACCAACAGGAGACAGAGCACCTGGTAACCAGAAATACATGCTTTGCCACCCCTCACTCTTCTGCCCTGTACTCTGCCTCCATTGATTGCCAACAAGCCATGGTCACTCAGCCAGGGAGTCACCAGTTCACTGGTGCTCCAGATCCACCCTGCCCACTCCAGTCAGCTCCCTCAGCACTAAATTTTTTATTTTTCTTTCTCTTTCCTTTTCTCCCTTTTCCTTCTACCTCCCACCTAGGCTCTGTGCTGCTTCTGCCCCTTCCTGATGGGCCATGCCACACTACCCAGTGATAGAGACATCAGCTCACTGCCACCCTGGTTTCACCCTACCCCCAATGGCTGGTTCTCTCAGAGCCATATTTTTTTGTTTGGTGGTGTTTTTTTTTCCTTCTCTCTCTTTCCCTTCTTTCTTTTCCTTTCTCCTGCCCACCTAGCTCTGTGTGCCATCTCTGCCCCTTTCTCTATGTGACATGCTGCACTGCTTGGTTAGAAAGCCACTGGCACACAGCCTCCCCAGGTCTACCCCATCCCACCCATTGACTCCTGCTTTGCTGCCATTTATTCTTTTGTTTCTCTCTCTTCTGTCTCTCTCACTCACACATAGCTCCACACAACACATCCTCTGTCTTCCCTCCTGCCTCTTTGCACCACCAGCCAAGCATCAGGCCCCCAAGTGGCACCAGTACAGACCTCCAGACCCCTGCCACCTGCCCTGCACTACCCCCTGGCCCCACTCTGCTGAGGACCAACCCCCCAAGTGAGACCAGTGTGGATCCCCAAATCCATGGGCCATGTCCCATACTGCCCTCAGCCCTGCCCCGCTGAATGACACTCCCCCATGCAGAACTGGGGCAGATCCTTGGACCCGACCTGACACCACCCTGGCGCCACCCTGCCAAGCACCATGCCCCCAAGGAAGACTGGCACCAAACTCCAGATGCCCAAACCTCACAATGCTCCATACCCTGGGCCCACCCTACCAAGTACCATGTATCACACCCCCCTCCCCCAAGCAGCACTGGCACTGACCTTGGCCCCTGCCCTGCTGAGTGCCATGCCCCCGTGCAGGACCAGCATGGATACCCTGAACCCCACCCAGCACTGCCCTGGCCCTTCCCCACTGAGCATTATGCCCCTGAGTGGGACTGGTGCAGACCTCTGGACTGCTGGGCCCTGCCCTGCCATGCCACCGCCAGACCTGCCCCACCAGCCCTAGTTTGTGCTGCAAAGAATCCATCCCTGCCCATCCACCCTCCTTCTGGATCTGCCCCGCTGCACTGTAGCTGAGTGACTGCCCTGCCCACCTGGACAAAGTGGCAAGAACTAGTATGCCCACAGACAACAAGAAATGAAACACATCCAGCCCACCTGCCAAGACATAACCAAATAAAACAAAAAAGCAGGAAAAAAAACCTACAATCAGTAAATGAAGAAAATAATTGCTGAACGTCTTGGACATAGCTGAAAATAATAAAACATATTAAAAAAAAACAGGACAGGATGGCTCCAGAAAGCAACCCAAATAAAACACCAGATGACCTTCCGGTAGAAGAAAAGGCACTGGAACTACCTGATAGGGAATTCAAGAGTCTAATATTCAGTGCTCTCCAAGAGACTAGGAAAGAGATGAAGGAAAACAAACTAAAGAAAAAATAGACAAAATCATGGAAAATACAGACAAAACCAGGGAAAACATAGGAAACAGGAAAATAATATGAGAACAAAATGTCAAAATAAGTAAACAATTAACAACCATACAAAAACAATTAGAAATCCAAAAGATAAACAATAAGATTTTCAGCAATAGAAGGTTTTAGGAGCAAATGTGAAACAATGGAAGACAGAATCAGGGAAATTGAAGACAAATCATTGGATACCACACTGAGGAAAAATCAGAAAAAAGAATGAAGAAAAATGAAGAAATCCCGAGCACAATGTGGGATACAATCAAAAGCAAAAATTTGCATGTGATCGGACTTTCAGAACCAGGAGAGAAAATGGAAAACAGAGGATTATTGAAGATTTTCTGATAGAAAACTTCCCTAATATCAGGAAAGATGAAAAGGTTATCATCAGAGAAGCTTAACGAACCCCGTATAGGATAGACCCCAAAAGAAAGTCACCAAGACATCATTATCACACTCAACAAAACCGAACACAAAGAAAGAATCCTGAAAGGAACTTGAGAAAAATGCAAAGTCACATACAAAGGTGAAAAAACAAGACTAATCTCTGATGTTTCACAGAAACATAAAACCTTGAAAGAAAAAAATTGCCAACCAAGAATAATATATCCTGCAAAACTGTCTCTCAAATATGATGGTAAAATTAGGACACTTCCAGATAAACAGAAGTTAAGGGACTATGTAAAATTCAAACCAAACTTACAAGAATTAGTAAAGGGAGTCCTTCAGTTGGAGAATCAAGAACATCAGACAACAACCTGAATCTAGGACACAGAACAGCATCAGCCAGATACCAACCTAGGTAACGAACATTCAGTGATAAAACAAAACTAAAAGATTGAAAATAGGGAAACAGAGACATCAACACTCAAAAAATTAACACTCAAAAAATCAAAAATATTGAGATAATACAAAGAATCTTCTCTGATCACAAAGCCATGAAAGTAGAAATTAATAACCAGAAAAGAAAGGGAAAAAAATAATATAAAATAACATGGAAACTGAATAATGCCTTGCTTAAAAGCCACTGGGTAATAGAAGTGATCGAAGATGGAATTAAAAAATTCCTAGAATCAAATGAGAATGAAAACACAGCATACCAAAACCTTTGTGACACAACAAAGGCAGTACTCAAAGGTCAATTTATAGCAACAGAGGCACACATCAAGAAGAAAGGAATAAAATAAAAACATTAACTTTACAACTCGAACAAATAGAAAGAGAACAGCCAAAGAAGCCCACAGCCACCAGACGAAAGGAAATAACAAAGATCAGAGCAGAAAATATTAAAGAGAGAACAGAAAAACGATAGAAAGAATCAACAAAACTAAATGTTCGTTCTCTAAAAGCATTGACAAAATCAACAAACCACTGGCCAAACTGACAAAAGAAAAAAAGGAGAGAACACAAATAACCCAAGTAAAAAATGAAACGGAGGACATTACAAAAGACCCAACTGAAATAAAAAGGATCATAACACAGTACTATGAAAATTGTACTCCAACAAATTTGAAAACCTAGAGGAAATGAACAAATACCAAGAAATACACTGCTTACCTAAACTAATACAAACTGAGGTAGAAAGTCTAAACAGACCCATAGCATGAGAAGAGATTGAAAAGATTAAAAAAAAAAAACCCAACGAAAAAAGTTCCTGGCCCAGATGGCTTCACTGGAGAATTCTACCACTAGTACTACTCAAACTATTTCAGAACATAGAAAAGAAAGGGATACATCCGAATTCATTCTATGAAGCCAGCATAGCCCTGATACAAAAAGCAGACACCACAAAAAAGAAAATTACAAACCAATGCCTCTAATAAATATGATGTTATTGTTTAGGTACTGTTGAGTTGGTTCCGACTCAGATGACACTATGTACAACAAACCAAAATACAGCACAGTCCTGCGCCATTCTCACAATCCTTGTTATGTCTGAGACCGTTGCTGCAGCCACTAAGTCAACCCATCTTGTCAAGGGTCTTTCTGTTTTTTTTGGATCCTCTACTTTACCAAGCATGATGTCCTTCTCCAGGAACTGGTTCCTCCTGATAACATGTCCAAAGTATGTGAGAAGAAGTTTCACCATCCTCACTTCCAAGGAGCACTCTGGCTGTATACCTTCCAAGACAGACTTGCTCTCTCTTGTGGAAGTTCATGGTATATTTAATATTCTTTGCCAACATCATAACTCAAAGGCATCAATTTTTCTTCAGTCTCCCTTATTCATTGCCCACCTTTCACATACTTATGAAGCGATGAAAATATCATGGCTTGGATTAGGTGCACCTCATTCTTCAAAGTAACATCTTTGCCTTTTAACACTTTAAAGAGATCTTTTGAAGCAGATTTGCCCAATGCAATCTGTTGTTTGGTTTTCTGACTGTTGCTTTTGTGGGCATTGATTGTGGATCCAAGTAAAATGAAATCCTTGGCAACGTCAATCTTTTCTCCATTTATCATGATGTGGCTTATTTGTCCAGTGGTGAGAATTTTTGTTTTCTATTATGTTGAGGTGTAGTCCATACTGAAGGCTGTATTCTTTGATCTTCATCAGTAAGTTCTTCAAGTCCTCTTCACTCTCAGTAAGTAAGGTTGTGTCATCTGCATAACACAGGTTGTTCATGAGCTTTCCACCAATCTTGATGCAATATTCATCCTCATATATTCCAGCTTCTTGGATTATTTGCTCAGCAAACCTGACTCACACCTTTCCTGACTTTAAACCACATAGTATTCCCTTGTTCTGTTTGAACTTCTGTCTTTTGATCTATGTACAGATTCCTCATGAGCACAATTAAATGTTCTGGAATTCCCATTCTTCACAATGTTATCCATAATTTGTTATGATCTACACAATCAAATGCCTTTGCATAGTCAATAAAACACAGGTAAACAGCTTTTTGTATCCTCTGCTTCTAGCCAAGATCCATCTGACACCATCAATGATATCCCTTGCTCCATGTCCTCTTCTGAATCTAGCTTGAACTTAAGGCAGTACCCTGTCAATGTACTGCTGCAACTGTTTTTGAACGAGCTTCAGAAAAATTTTACTTGCATGCGAAATGAATGATATTGTTTGATAATTTCCACATTCCGTTACATCACCTTTCTTTGGAATGGGCACAAATACGGGTCTCTTCCAGTCTTACTGTCCCGGAAGACAGTAGCTGTCTTCCAAATTTCTCAACAATGATGAGTTAACACCTCCAACACTGCATCTATTTATTGAGACATCTCAACGGATATTCCGTCAATTCCTAGAGCCTTATTATTCACCAATGCCTTCTGTGCAATTTGAACTTCTTCCTTCAATGCCATTGGTTCTTGATCATATGTTACCTCCTGAAATGGTTGAACATCAACCAGTTCTTTTTGGTACAGTGACTCTGTATTCCTTCCATCTGGTTTTGATTCTTCCTGTGTCATTCAATATCTTGCCTGTAGAAACATTCAAAATTGCAGCTCAAGGCTTGAATTTTTTCTTCAATTCTTTCAGCTTGAGAAATGTTCTTCCATTTTGGTTTTCTAATTCCAGGTCTTTGCACATTTCATTATAAAATTTTGCTTTGTCTTTTCAAGCTGCCCTTTGAA
This sequence comes from Loxodonta africana, assembly GCF_030014295.1. Lineage (NCBI taxonomy): Eukaryota > Metazoa > Chordata > Mammalia > Proboscidea > Elephantidae > Loxodonta > Loxodonta africana. Next base: position 205,457,935 of record NC_087344.1, on the reverse strand, counting down.
ATATACTGTTCAACTCTTTTAGTTCATCATTTCTTCTACTGGCTTTTGCTACTCTACATTCAAGAGCAAGTTTCAGAGTCTCTTCTGACATCCATTTTGCTCTATTCTTTTTTTTCCTGTCTTTTTAATGACCTTTTGCTTTCTTTGTGTATGATGTCCTTGATGTCTTCCCACAACTCGTCTGGTCTCCGGTCATTAGTGTTCAGTGTATCAAATCTATTCTTGAGATGGGCTCCAAAGAAACTCAAGGTCATATTGTGGTTCTTACGGACTTGGTTTAATTTTCCTCAGCTTAAACGTGAACTTGCATATGAGCAATTGATGATTTGTTACACCGTCAGCCCCTGGCTTTGCTGTCACCGATGGTACTGAATTTTCCATTGTCTCTTTCCACAAACGTAGTTGATTTTATTCCTGTGTTTTCCATCCAGTGAGGTCCACTTGTATAGTCGCTATTTGTGCTGCTGAAAAAAGATGGCAATGAAGAAGCCGTTGGTCTTGAAAAATTCTATCATGCATTCACCAACCTTGTTTCTATCACCAAGGCCCTATTTTTCAACTACCAGTCCTTCTTCTTTTCCAATTTTCACATTCTGATCACCCGAAGTTATCAATGCATCTTAATAGCACATTTGATCAATTTCAGACCACAGAAGTTAGTAAAAATCTTCAATTTTCTCTTCTTTGGTATTATTGGCTGGTGCATAAATTTGAATAATAGTCATATTAAATGGTCTTCCTTGTAGGCATATGGATATTGCCCTATTGCTGACAATGGTTCACTTCAGGATAGATCTTGAAATGTTCTTTTTGATAATGAATGTTAGTCCATTCCTCTTCAATTTTTCATTTCTGGCATAGTAGACCATATGATTGTGTGATTCAAAATGGCCAATACCAGTCCTTTTCAGCTCACTAATGCCTAAGCTATCGATGTTTATGCATTCCATTTCATTTTTGATAATTTCCAGTTTTCCTATATTCATACTTTGTACATTCCACGTTCTGATTACTAATGGACATTTGCAGCTGTTTCTTCTCATTATGAGTCACGTTAAATCAGCAAATGAAGGTCCCAAAAGCTTGACTCCATCCACGTCTTTAAAGTTAACTCTACTTTGAGGAGATAGACCATCCCAAGTCGTATTTTGAGTACCTTCCAAACTGAGGGGCTCATCTCCCAGCACTATAGCAGACAATGCTCTGTTGTTATTCATAAGGTTTTCAGTGGCCAAAGTTTTTCAGAAATAGACTGTCAGGTCCTAGTTCCTACTTTGTTTAGTCTGGAAGCTCTGCCGAAACCTGTCCACCAAGGGTGACTCTGCTGATATTTCAGATACTAGTGACAAAGCTTCCAATATCACAGCAACACACTAGCCACCACAGTAAGACAAACTGACAGATGTGTGGTGGCTCATGAACATAGAGGTAAAAATTCTCAGCAGTATTCTAGCCAATAGAATTCAGCATCGTTAAAAAAAAAATAATACACCATGGCCAAGTGGATTCATACTAGATTAAAAAAAAAAAAAAAACTAGTATTATTCAGTATTAGAAAATCAATCAATGTAACCCACCATATAAATAAAAGAATTACATGATCATCTCAATCAATATATGGAAAAGACATTCAGTGAAGTCCATCACCCATTCCTGATAAAAACCCTCAATAAAATAGGAGGAGAAGAGAAATTTCTCAACATAATAAAGGGCATCTATTCAAAACCATGAGGCCCTGGTGGTACAGTAGTTAAGAGCTACAACTAGCTATGGCTGCTAACTAAAAGGCTGGCAGTTCAAATTCACCAGACACTCCTTGGAAACCATATAGGCAGTTGTACTCTGTTCTATAGGGTTGCTATTCGTCAGAATTGACTTAACTGCAACAGGTTTGGTTTTTGGTATACAAAACCAACACCTAACATCATTCTCAATGGAGACAGACTAAAAACATTCCACCTGCAAACAGAAATAAGATGGAAATGCCTTTTATCACCACTCTTCTTTAATATTGTGCTGGAAGTCCTAGCTAGAACAATAAAGCAAAAAAAAGAAATAAAGGGAATCCAAATTGGTAAAGAAGTAAAACTATCCCTATTTGCAGATAGTATGATACTATATTTAGAGAGTCCTACAGAATCCACAACAAAACTACTGGAATTAATAGAAAGACTCAGCAGAGTAGAAGGATACAAGATAAATACATGAAAATCACTTGGATTCCTATACACCAATGTCATGGATTGAATTGTGTCCCTCAAAAATATCTGTCAACTTGATGAGGCCATGAGTCCCAGTGTTGTGTGGTTTTCCTCCATTTTGTGGTTGTAATTTTATGTTAAAGAGGAATAGGGTGGAATTGTAACACCCTTACTAAGGTCACATCCCTGATCTAATGTAAAGGGAGTTTCCCTGGGGTGCATCCTGCACCACCTTTTATCTTATAGGAGATCAAAGGAAAGGGAAGCAAGCAGAGAGTGGGGACCTCATACCACCAAGAAAAAAGCACTGGGAACAGAGTGCATCCTTTGGACCCAGAGTTCCTGTGTGGTGAAGCTCCTAGTTCAGGGAAAGATTGATGAGAATGACCTTCCTGCAGAGCTGACAGAGAGAGAAAGCCTTCCCCTGGAGCTGATACCCTAAATTTTGACTTCTAGGCTACCAGACTGTGAGAAAGTAAATTTCTCTCTGTTAAAGCCATCCACCTGTGGTATTTCCATTATAGCAGTACTATGCTATGATAAAGAACAATGATGAATCTTGGAAACATCTCGCAATATGAATGAATCTGGAGGACATTATGCTGAGTGAAATAAGTCAATAAAAGGACAAATACTGCATGAGACCACTATGGTAAAAACTCATGAAAAGTTTTACACATAGAAAGTAACAGTCTTTGATGGTTACAATGGAGGGGAGGGGTGAGGAGGGGAAATCACTAACTAGACAATAAAGACAATAGATAAGTGGTAAATTTGGTGAAGTGTAAGACAGTACAAAATACTGGGGAAGTCAGCACAACTTGACCAAGGAAAAGTCATGGAAGCTTCATAGACACATCCAAACTCCCTGAGGGACACAGTTACTGGGCTGAGGGCTGGGGACCATGGTCTCAGGGGACATCTAGCTCAATTGGTATAACATGGTTCATAAAGAAAATGTTCTACATCCTACTTTGGTGAACAGCATCTAGGGTCTTAAAAGCTTGTGAGTGGCCATCTAAGATATGTCTACTGGTCCCACCCCATCTGGAGCAAGGGGTAATGAAGAAAACCAAAGACATAGGGAAAGACTAGTCCAAAGGACTAATAGGCCACAACTACCACAGCCTCCACTAGACACAGTCCAGCATGGCTAGACGGAGCCCAGCACCCACCACCAACTGCTGTGACAAGGATCACAATAGAGGGTCCTGGACAGAGTGGGAGACAAATGTAGGATGGAATTCAAACTCACAAAAAAAGATCAGACTTACTGGTCTGACAGAGACTGGGGAAATCCTGAGAGTAAGGCCTGAGGACACCCTTTTAACTCAGTACTGAAGTCACTCCTGAAGTTCGCCCTTTAGCCAAAGATTAGACAGGCCGGTAAAACAAATGATAATACACATAGCTCAACCATGGCAGGAAGGAAGGGCAGGGAGGGACTGGAGAGCTGGATGAATGGAAATGGGGAACCAGAGGTCAAGAAGGGGAGAGTGTTGACACATGGCGAGGTTGGCAACCAAAGTCACAAAACATGTATTAACTGTTTAATGAGAAACTAGCTTGCTCTGTAAAATTTCACCTAAAGCACAGTTAAAAAAAAAAAAAAAGAGTGGCATTTGTTGTATTAGATGATAAAAGAAACCCCAAGGACTTAAAAGCCAAACAGAAATGTTTGTAAATTAGCAGAGATCTGTGAAAATTGTGTATTCCATGTCATAGCACATTTTATCCTTCACATCCAGACTCTGCCACTGGATTTAATAGAAGATATCCTTTTCTACAGACAATAGGAAATTAAGGCGAAGTTAGCCAGCCAGCGTGTCACCTCTGTTATTACTACTGTAATTCTTCTCTGACATAGTCCAGGCACAGCCCACTTTAAGAAAATCTGATATACCCACATTGCAAAATAGACAAATTCACATTTTCAACATTTAAAACCCTTTTTATACTTTTTTGGCTTTACAAAGGGATTCCTAGGAGGGGTCATTTAAGTAGAAAGCTTTTCTTGTGCATTGAAACGAACTTTACAAAATAACAATCTTAAATGAAAAACAATATCAAAAACAAACCTAAGAACTCATTTTTGTTTCTGCTAAATGAGGCACACTGCGACTCAGGTTGCCTGGCTTGAGTCCTTACTGGAGAAGTGCATTCTAAAAATAGTGTAGTAGCAGAAGAGGCTGAAATAATGAGCTGTTAAGATGATTACGAAGAAGGAGAATAGGCCCGCAAAGAAAAGAGTTGCAATTTTGTTTAGTCTGGAGGGATGATGCTACAGGGTGGCTTTTTTTTTAAATAAATAATTTATTTTATTTTTGTTGCTGTTGTTGAGAACATACACAGCAGAACATAGACCAAGTCAACAGCTCCTACACGCACAACTCAGCGACTCTGACCACATTCTCTCAGCTGTGCATTCATTCTCACTCTCCTTTTCAGAGTTGTTTCCTCTCCCCGTTAACATAAGCTCACTGCCCCCTAAGGTTCCTATCTAATCTTTTGAGTTGCTATTATCAATTTGATCCCATATAGATAGATCTTAAAGAGCACAATGCTCGAGGCAGACATTCTTTACTAGTTAAGCTAAACCATTGTTTGGTTTTAAGAATAAAACAGGAGATATTTTTAGTTCAAGGTTTAAAGATTATCTCGTGTCAACACGTTTAGGGGTTCGTCCAATCCCCACAGCTCCAGAAAATCTGTATTCCATGAGAATTTGAAAATTTTTTTTTTTTTTTTTGGCTTTAACAAATAGAAGTTTATTCTCTAATGTAGTCCAGAAGTCCGAATTCAGGGCATCAGCTCCAGGGGAAGGCTTTCTCTCTCTGTTGGCTCTGGAGGAAGGTCTTTGTCATCAGTCTTCCCCTGGTCTAGAAGCTTCTCTGCACAGGAACCTCAGGTCCAAATGACATGATCCTAGCATTGCTTTCTTGGTGGTATGAGCTCCTTATGTCTCTCTGCTCGCTTCTGTCTTATATCTCAAAAGAGACTGGCTTAAAACAGAATCTAACCTTGTAGATCTCATCAACAGAACTGCTGCTAATCCATCTCATTAACATCGTAGTGATAGGATTTACAACACATAGGGAAATCACATCAGATGACAAAATGGTGGACAATCCTACAATACTGGGAATCATTACCTAGCCAAGTTGACAGATATTTTGGGGGGACACAATTAAATCCATGCCAATAATGAAATGCCCTTTGGGGCTAGGGTTATGGGGGATTCATATTTGAATGCCTACATGTCTTTAGTCTGGTCATTGGGAACATCACAGACCCAAAGGTCAGCTGATGTAAAGATACATCTGTTCACATTATAGGGTTAACCCAACGCCCATAACATGCTACACTGATAATGAGATTAAGTTAATAAGATCCGTAGTCAACTGAAGAAGGATCTAGGATGCAACAATAATAAATTTGGCGTCTATCAAATTGCGGAAATTCCAACTATCTCCGTGTATGCAAAAAAAGAAAAAGGGGGGGGAAAACTTAAATAGTGGAAGCTTTAGAAAATTGCCAGGTATCATGTGATGGCTGGCCAGACTTAGTAGAATCCTGAACTAGAGTTCTCTACAAACTTTGGCAGTGAGCACGTTTCAGTTTGTGATACGAAGTTACGGTGATATTTTGTTATCATAACTCTTTGCCTCTAGGAAGCAACAGAAGAGCTTGCATTTTTGGATTAATTAATTCATACCTCCCCTCCTTTTATTCTCCAGCTTGCCCTCAGCACCCCAGCTAACCTAGACCACATGTCACATGGAGTGGGGTTAAGAATGTGCTCAACAAAGAAGAATGAAGAACACCAAAGACGCAAGGCAACTATGAGCCCAAGAGACAGAAAAGACCACATAAACCAGAGACCGCATCAGCCTGAGACCAGAAGAGCCAGACGGTGCCCGGCCCCAACCCATGACAGCCCTGACAGGGAGCGCAACGGAGAGCCCCCGAAGGAGCAGAGAGGAGGGGAGTGCAGACCCCAAACTCTTGTAAGAAGACCAGACTTAATGGTCTGACTGAGACCAGAAGGACTTTGGAGGTCATGGTCCCCAGACCTTCTGTTAGCCCAAGACAGGAACCATTCCCAAAGCCAACTCCCCAGACAGGGATTGGACTGGACTATGGGATAATAAGTGATACTGGTGAAGAGTGAGCTTCTCGGACCAAGTAGACACATGAGACTATGCGGGCATCTCCTCCCTGGAGGGGCGATGACAGAGCAGAGGGGGTCAGAAGCTGGCCAAATGGACGTGAAAATAGAGAGTGCAGGGAAGGAGCGTACTGTCTCATTAGGCGGAGAGCAATTAGGAGTATATAGCAAGGTGTGTATAAATTTTTGTGTGAGAGACTGACTTGATTTGTAAACTTTCACTTAAAGCACAATAAAAATTACAAAAAAACAAGAAAAGGCAAAAAAAAATGTGCTCAATAACACTTCTGTATTATCTCTTCTTTTTTTTTTTCCAGTTGCCATTGAGTCCATCCCAATGCACGTGTTGGAGGAGAACTATGCTCCATGAGGTTTTTTTTTTTTTTTTTTTTTATTAAGCTTCAAGTGAACATTTACCATTCCAATCAGTCTGTCACATGTAGGTTTACATACATCTTACTCCCTTCTCCCACTTGCTCTCCCCCTATTGAGTCAGCCCTTACAGTCTCTCGTTTCGTGCCAATTTTACCTTCTTCCCTCTCTCTCTATCTTCCCATCCCCCCTCCAGTCAAGAGTTGCCAACACACTCTCCTGTGTCCACCCGATTCAATTAGCTCACTCTTCATCAGTATCTCTCTCCCCGCCACTGACCAGTCCTTTTCATGCCTGATGATTTGTCTTCGGGGATGGCTCCCGTCCTGTGCCACCAGAAGTCCCGGGGAGCATTGTCTCTGGGATTCCTCTAGTCGCAATCATACCACCAGGTGTGGTCTTTTAATGAGAATTTGGGGTCTGCATCCCATTGGTCTCCTGCTCCCTCAGGAGTTGTCCGTCGCGCTCCCTGACAGGGCAGACACCGATTGCAGCCGGGCACCAACCAGCTCCCCTGGTCCCAGGATATTGCAGGTCTCTGGTTCAAGTGGCCCTCCCCGTCCCCCGGGTTCCCAGTTGTCGTGTGACCCCGGTGTTCTTCCTTTGCCTTTGCTCCCGGTGGGTTGAGACCAATTAATGTATTTTAGATGGCTGCTTGTTGGCATTTAGGACCCCAGGTGAGAATTTGAAATTTTGTTCTGCATTTTCTCCCTTTTGATCAAGATTCTTCTGTAAAATCTTTGATTAAAATATTCCATAGTGGTAGCCGGGCACCATCCAGTTCTTCTGGTCTCATGGCAAAGGAGGTAGTTGTCCGTGGAAGCAGTTAGCCGTACATTCCATTTCCTCCCCTTATTCCTGATTCTCTGTCTTCCTCTGTTACTCCAGATGAATACAGATCAATTGTTGTATCTTGAATGGCCACTTCCAAGCTTTTAAGACCCCACCCACTATGTACCATACTAGGAGGTAGAACAGAAGCACTGAATATATTATTGGGCAAATTAACTGGGATGGCTCAAGAAACCATGACCCTAAACCTCCAAACCTCCGTGAGGTGTTTGGTTGTGTATAAGTGCCTCAATGGCTTTTTTTTTTTGATCATTGTTGTAGATATATTTATCACACAACTTTTGCAAGTTCAACTATTTACAGGTGTACAATTTATTGACAGTAAGTACGACAATCAGAGATGCAACCCTACACTTAATCAGTGTGATTTTTCCATCACTGTAAACCGAAACTCAGTATTCCATAAGCAATAACTACCCCCCTTTTCCCCTCCCTCCTGCCCCTGGTAATCAGTTTTGGTCTCTATATATTTCTCTTTTACTGTGTTTTTATATAAGTGAGGTCATACAATATGTGTCCTTTTGTGATTGACTTATTTCATTCAGCATAATGTCTTCAAACTCCATCCATATTGTAGCATGTATCAAGACTTCATTTCTCTTACTGGCTGAGTAGTATTCCACCATATGTAAGTACTAAATTTCTTTATCCATTCCTCCATTGATGGGCGTTTATGTTGTTTCCACCTTTTCGCTATCGTGAATAATACCGCAGTGTACACTGGTGTACAAGTCTCTGAGTCTCTCCTTTCAAGTCTCTTGAGTATATACCTAGGAGTGGAATTTCTTGGTCATATGATAGTTCTATTTTTCTTTTCTTTTTTTTTGAGGAACCACCACACTATTTTCAACAACTGCTGTAACACTTGACATTCCTAACAGCAATAAAGGGGGGTTCCAATTTCTCCACATCTTTGCTAACATTTGTTATGTTCTGTTTTTTTGTTTGTTTTTAATCTTAGCTATTTATCCTAGACAAAATTTAAAAAAAAAAATAGCACTCCTGTTAAGTCGATTTCTACTCAAAGCAACCCTATAGGGCAGAGTAGAACTGCTGCACAAGGTTTCCAAGGATGTAAATCTTCACAGAAGTAGACTGCCACATCTTTTTCCCATGGAGTGGCTGGTGGGTTCAAACTGTCAACTTTTTGGTTAGCAGCCAACTTCTTTAACTGCCTGTTCTAGTTGTCCAAACAGAAGAGCCCTTTATACCTGCATCTTTTTAGTAGGAAAGAGAAGGGCTTTCACAGCCTTTTCTCTCCGCTTAGAAAGAGCCATACATGAATTCTGTTCCTATAGAGGCTGTAAAAAATGGCATGACATGGGGCGTCTGACCTCCGACTTCAGGAGGGAGAGGAGAGAGAATCACCATCAGCATCAGCCCAAGGTGGATTCCTATTGGTTGGAAGTCAGGCATACCTCCACCTTCCAACCTTTTTACCAGTGTTGACACAAGCCATCCCTCCCACAGCATTCTCTACTTCTCTGCTGGGTTTGTTAATTCATTGCAATCGCCACATAGAACTCATAGACCATACTCACAGTTATGGAATTTACTAGGGAAATAAGAGGTTACAATTCAAGATCAGGAATAATTCAGGGTACAGTTCTTCGGTCAGGACAGCTTCTCAGCCACACCCACAGGCAGACCTCTCTCTCAGCCCGTATGCCCCTCAGCCTGGTCTCTGCCCTGCTTGGGCAAGTGTTACAAAGCTCTTTAGTTCTGCCAGTAAGTGCCCACAGGCATCTCACTCCACCAGCAAGCCTCCTGACCCAAGGTTCTCAGTTCTTTCACTCCATGGGTTGGCACACTCATTGGAGCCACCTTGCTTGGTGGGCCAGTTGGCTGTGCTACTATTGTTTCTCTGCTGTTGCTTCTCTCCATCTTGTCCCTTCCTCCAGGTTGCAACCCTCTCCCTCTCTGTCTCCTGGGTCTAGGAGGTTCTCAGTGCAGCAACCCTGGGTCCAAAGGATGTGCTCCACTCCCGGCTCTTCTTTCTTAGTGGTGAGGTCCCTCTTTTCTGTCTCTGGGATTGCTCATTTTAAGCCTAGCAGCATGGCAAAACTGACCAATCCCTTCGTTGGAGTTCCACACACCTTATTTTCATGATCTCACTTCCACAAGGGTGCCATGCACCTTATTTACATTAGTAGCAAGCTGCCCAATCTAACATAAATAAGGGCCACAAGCACCTTATTTGCGGAGTCCCACCCAATCATTTGATGGGAATTACAAAACCATGGCAAAAAAGGCCATACGAAAGCAGTCAATTACACTGCTGAAACTCTGATTTTAGCAAGTTAAGCAATGTAACTTTCTTCCCCGAGGTCTCTACTTCTTCTCTGGAATTGACCTTATCTATTAACTGCTTGTGCCTACCTGGAAAGGATGCCTTTACTCATCTTTACATCTCCCCATCACATTTATACACTGTTCCTTCAGAGGAATGAGGCTTTTCCTCTTTCAAACACACTTGAAAAAAGTTGTCTTACAAACAGAAAACAAACACATAAAAGTATTTCTATAGATACAAACTGGAAAGCTTTTATACCATTCTAAGAAGTTTGAGGGTTGGCTTTATTATTATTATTATTGTGCTTTAAGTGAAAATTTACAAATCAAGTCAGTCTCTCATATAAAAACTTATACACACCTTCCTATGTACTCCTAGCTGCTCTCCCCCTAATGAGATAGCACACTCCTCCTCTCCACCCTGTATTCCCTGTGTCCGTTCAGCCAGCTCCTGTCCCTCTCTGCCTTCTCACCTCGCCCACATATTCTCATGTGTTTACTTGAGCCAAGAAACTCACTACTCACCAGTACCATTTTCTGAATTATAGTCCCGTCCAATCCTTCTCTGTCTGAAGGGTTGGCTTTGGGAATGGTTCCAGTCTTGGGCTAACAAAGGGCCGAGAGGCCATGACCTCTGGGGTCCCTCCAGTTTCAGTAAGACCGTTAAGTCTAGTCTTTTTATGAGAATTTGAGGTCTGCATTCCACTGTTCTCCCACTCCCTCTGTTGTGTTCCCTGTCAGGGCAGTCATTGGTGGTAGCCGAGCACCATCTGGTTCTTCTGGTCTCAGGCCGATGGAGTCTCTGGTTTATGTGGCCGTTTATGTCTCTTGGGCTCATATTTACCTTGTGTCTTTGGTGTTCTTCATTCTCCTTCTATGGGACAGTTCTACTTCATCCTATAGGGCTGCTATGAGTCAGAATTGTCTCGACGGCACTGGGTTTGGTTTTGTTTTTGGTCCAGGTGGGATGAGACGAATTGATGCATCTTAGATGGCTCCTTGCTAGCGTTTAAGACCCCAGATGCCAGTCACCAAAGTGGGATGCAGGATGTTTTTTGATATGTTTTGTTACACCAGTTAACCTAGATGTCCCCTGAAACCATGGTCCCCAGACCTGAAGGTTTTTTTTTTACAAGCAGTAGGGAGCCATAGAAGGTTTTTAATTAGAGAAGTGGTATGATCGGCTTCACTTTAAGAAGTCCAACTACAGGGTACAGAAGAAAATGTGGAAGGACAGGGAATTTCAGGTGGGTGGTCAGTTAGAAGGTAGTTGCAGGATAGTAGAGAGGTTGCTGAGGGTTCCACTCAAAACCAGGGCCATGAGCTTAGGGGCATTTAGCTGAGCGATGCAGCCAAAAACAAACCCATTGCTGTCAAGTCAATTCCGACTCATAGCAACCCTATAGGACAGAGTAGAACTGCAAAGCGTTAAAAATAAAATTTCCACAAGATTAAATTTGTGTATGAGTTCGTAAGTTTCATTTACAATTCATGAAATGGGGAGTTTCTGGTCTAGAAGTCAGACAAGAGCTCTGAAGGACAAGTGAGAGAGACGAAAGTTATATGGGTAAAGTGGTATAAGAACAAAGAAGTAACACTGGACAAAAAGTGATTGGTTAGTTCTATTTACTTTCCCTATATGGCATATCAGGAACTTTCACAACCAGGATGTATACTATAGCTGAAGCAGCAAGTGCAAATTGTTTGACAAGTTTTGTAGAAACTTAGCTGGTTTCAGTTTGCTAACATGGGCTAAGCATGAGTGACTCCATCTTAGGCCTAGTATCTTCAAGATAACGACTCCTCCCTTTTGATCATACTCTCAGTTTATTGAGGGTTGTGATCAAAATTTAAGGAAAGGCACTATTCTAAGTTGCTGCATTGTCATTCAGGAGAGATATCTGCATGGTATTCACAGGTTGTAATGTGAGGCCAAACTTTGCTTCATTATTCCTTTGTCATTTCAGTCTTAATGAGATCATTTGGAGATGTGTTAGTAGCTGTTATCAACCTTTTAAAATCTTTGAGAGAATACAATGAACCAGGGAGACCACAATTATAATTGTAAAGAAAATGTTTGGAGAGCACCTTGGAGCCAAGGTTCCCATGACCCAAACCAGTTGCAATCAAATAGGTCATAAAGTGACCCATGTTAGGGTTTACTTGTCAAGCCAAGTAGCTGGTTATACTATTGCATGTAATTGAGTCTCAACCTCCCCCGAAGTGTAAATCTAAGGACAACTGCCACCACACAGACTCCTCCCTGCTCAGCAAGCAAATAGTCAAGAGCTAGTTTATTTTGTAATGTCATTATCTTTATCTGTGCTACTTCAGAGAGAGAGAGAAAGAGGATATAGAATTACCTATATTATTAACAAAGCTATGTAATCCTAGAGCCGCCTCATCTAACACCATCTGCAAACGTAAAAAAATTATTTTTTTCTACATAGGTTAAACCAATTCCAGTAATCAAGGGTACCATGACTACTATAACCTGTTGTCGTCAAGTCGATTCCAACTCATAGCAGCCCTATAGGACAGAGTGGAGCTGCCTCATAGGGTTTCCAAGGAGTGGCTGGTAGATTTGAAGTGTTGACCATTTGGTTAGCAGCTACGCTCTTAACCAGCGTGCCACCAGGGCTCCATGAGTGCTATGAAATAGCCAGTTAATGCTCCGTTGTTCAGTGGACTCTGATTTGATAGCTGTTCAGTCAGTGTTTAATGGTCTGTTCGTGTTGCTGTCAGTCTTAGTCTCTCATATTCCATATTCTCTCTGATAGAAGTTTAGAATGAAACGAAATATGAGGTACTCCGTAAGTCAAGTAACAAGTTTTCACCATTGGAAGCCCTATGGGGCAGTTCTACTCTGTACTATAGGGTCACTATTTTAGATTTTTGAGAAACCACCACACTGTTTTCCACAATAGCTGTAACATTTTGCATTCCCACCAGCGATTTCCTGACAATCTCACCAACATTTGTTATTTTCTGGGTTTTTTTTTTTTTTTTTTTTTTTGGTCTTAGCATCTTAATGGGAGAGAAACAGTGTCTCATTGTGGTTTTTATTTGTATCTATGTAATGGCAAATAACACTGAGCACCTTTTTATGTGTTTGGTGACCATCTGAATGTCCTCTTTGAAGAAATGTCTGTTCAAGTTCTTTGGTCATTTCATGATTGGGCTATTTGTCTTTTTGTTGTTAAGTTGTTAAAGTTTTATACATATATTGGTTATTAGATTCCTGTCAGACATATGGTTTCCAAAGGCATTTTCCCAGTCAGTAACTTCTCTTTTCACTTCTTTGGTGAAGTCTTTTGATAACAAAGTTTTTCGTTTTTATAAGGTCTCATTTATTTGTCTTTTGCTGTTTGTGCTTGTATTATTATATTAAATAATCCTTGTTGAAATATAAGGCTAACAGTGTTGCCCCTGCTTGTTCTTCTAAGAATTTTACAGTTGCAGTTCACGCATTTCCTCTACATGTTTGTCAGTTTGTTGTACTGTGGGGGCTTGCCTGTTGCTGTGACGCTGGAAGCTATGCCACCGATGTTCAGATAAAACCAAGGTCACCCATGGAGGACAGGTTTCAGCTGAGCTTCCAGACTAAGACAGACTAGGAAGAAGGACCTGGAAGGCTACTTTTGAAAAGAATTAGCCAGTGAAAACCTTATGAATAGCAACAGAACATTGATATAGTGCCAGAAGATAAGCCTCTCAGGTTGGAAGGCACTCAAAAGATGACTAGGGAAGAGCTGGCTCCTCAAAGTAGAGTCAACCTTAATGACATGGGTGGAGTTACACTTTTGGGAACTTCATTTGCTGATGTAGCATGACTCAAAATGAGAAGAAACAGCTGCAAATATCCATTAATAATCAGAACTTGGAATGTACAAAGTACTAATCTAGGAAAATTGGAAGTTGTCAAAATGAAATGGAATACACAAACATCGATATCCTAGGCATTAAAAAAAAAAAATAGTGAGCTGAAATAGAGAGGTACTGCCCATTTCAAATTAGACAATCATACAGTCTACTATGCCAGGAATGACCACTTGAAGAGGAATGGTGTTGCATTTGTCGTCAAAAAGAATATTTCAAGATCTATCCAGAAGTACAACACTGTCAGTGATAGGATAATATCCATATGCCTACAAGGAAGACCAGTTAATACGACTATTATTCAGATTCATGCACCAACCACTAAGGCCTAACATGAAGAAACTGAAGATTTTTACCAACTTCTGCAGTCTGAAATTGATAGAACGCACAATCAGGGTGCACTGATAATTGCTGGTGATTGGAATGCAAAAGTTGGAAACAAAGAAGGATCAGTAGTTGGAAAATATGGCCTTGGTGATAGAAACAATGCCAGAGATTGAATGATAGAATTTTGCAGGACTAACAACTTCTTCATTGCAAATACATTTTTTCACCATACACATGGACCTCACCAGATGGAATACACAGGAGTAAAATTGACTACATCTGTGGAAAGAGTTGATGGAAAAGCTCAACATCATCAGTCAGAACAAGGCCAAGGGCCATCTTCGGAACAGACCATCAATTGCTCATATGCAAGTTCAAGTTGAAGCTGAAGAAAATTATAACAAGTATATGAGAGCCAAAATGCGACCTTGAGCATACCCCAGCTGGATTTAGATACCATCTCAAGAATAGACTGGGTGCACTGAACACTAGTGACTGAAGACCAGACAAGTTGTGGAATGACATCAAGGACATCATGTAGGAAGAAAGCAAGAGGTCATTGAAAAGACAGGAAAGAGAGAAAAGACCAAGAGGGATGTCAGAGGAGACTCTGAAACTTGCTCTCTAATGTTGAACAGATAAAGCAAAAGGAAGAAATGAAGTAAAAGAACTGAACAGAAGATTTCAAAGGGTTGCTTGAGAAGACAAAGTAAAGTATTATAATGACATCTGCAAAGAGCTGGAGATAGAAAACCAAATGGGAAGAACAGGCTCAGTGTTTCTTAAACTGAAAGAACTGAAGAAAAAAATTCAAGTCTCGTGTTGCAATAGTGAAGGATTCTATGGGGAAAATATTAAACGACACAGGAAGCATCAAAAGAAATGAAAGGAATGCACAGAGTCATTACACCAAAAAGAATTAATTGAAGTTCAACCATTTCAAGAGGTAGCATATGATCAGGAACCAATGGTACTGAGGGAGGAAGTCCAAGCTGCACTGAAGGCACTGTAGAAGAACAAGGCTCCAGGAATTGACAGAATATCAATTGAGATGTTTCAACGAGTAGGTGCAGCACTGGAAATGCTCACTTGTCTATGCCAAGAAATTTGGAAGGCAGCTACCTGGCCAATCTACTGGAAGAGATCCATATTTATGCCTATTCCCAAAAAAGGTGATCGAACCGAATGTGGAAATTATCCAACAATATCATTAATATCACACACAAGCAAAATTTTGCTGAAGATCATTCAAAAGTGGCTGCAGCAGTATATAGACAGGGAACTGCCAGAAATTCAGGCTGGTTTCAGAAGAGGACATGAAACCAGGTCTATCACTGCTGATGTCAGATGGATCCTGGCTGAAAGCAGAGAATGCTAGAAGGATGTTTATCTGTGTTTTATTGACTATGCAAAGGCATTCAACTGTGTGGATCATAACAAATTATGGATAACATTGCGAAGAATGGAAATTTCAGAAGACTTAATTGTGCTCATGAAGAACCTGTATATAGATCAAGAGGTGGTCATTCAAACAGAACAAGGGGATATTGTGTGGTTTAAAGTCAGGAAAGGTGTGCGTCAGGATTGTATCCTTTCACCATACCTATTCAATCTGTGTGCTGAGCAAATAATTGAAGAAGCTGGACTATATGAAGAAAAACAGGGAGTTATGATTGGAGGAAGACTCATTACCAGCCTGCATTATGCAGATAACACAACCTTGCTTGCTGAAAGTGAAGAGGACTTGAAGCACTTACTGATGAAGATCAAAGACCGCAGCCTCCAGTATGGGTTACACCTCAACATAAAGAAAACAAAAATCCTCACAACTGGACCAGTGAGCTACATCATGATAAATGCAGAAAAGATTGAAGTTGTCGAGGATTTCATTTTACTTGAATCCATGATCAGTGCCCATGGAAGCAGAGGTCACGAAATCAAAAGGTGCAATCCAGTGGGCAAATGTGCTGCAAAGGACCTCTTTAAAGTGTTGAAAAGCAAAGATGTCACATTGAAGACTAAGGTGCACCTGACCCAAGCCATGCCATTTTCGATCGCGTCATATGCATGTCAAAGCTGGACAATGAATAAGGAAGGCTGAAGAAGAATTTACTCCTTTGAATTGTGGTAATGTCAAAGAAAATTGAATATACCTTGGACTTCCAAAAGAACAAACAAATCTGTCTTGGAAGAAGTACAACTGGCATGTTCTCTAAAATCAAGGATGAGGAGACGGCATCTTACACACTTTGGACATGTTGTCAGGAGGGATCAGTCTCTGTTGAAGGACATAAAGGTTGGTAAAGGACAGGGTCAGTGGAAAAGAGGAAGACCCTCAACAAGATGGATTGACACAGTGGCTGCAACAATGGGCTCAAGCATAACAATGATTGTAAGGATGGTGCAGGACTGGGTAATGTTTTGTTCTTTGGTACATAGGGTTGCTATGAGTCAGGACTGACTCAACAGCATCCAACAACAACAACAAAGTTAGCATATTTAAGTCCTTAGTCCATTTTAAATTTGTTTTTTGTGTATGGTGTGAGGCATGGATCCTGTTTCATTTTTCTGCATGTGGAAATCCAATTTTCTTTTTCCATGGCTGAACTTAGCACCCTTGTAAAAAATCAGTTGACCATAGGCTTGTGGGTTTATTTCTGGACTCTCAGTTCTATTCCATGGGTCTATGTGTCTATTGTTATACCAGTACCAGGCTGTTTTTATTATTGTAGCTGTATGTTGTTGTTGTTGTTGTTAGCTGCCATCAAGTTGATTGCAATTCATAGCGACCCTGTGTACAAGAGAATGAAACACTGCCTGTTCCTCTGCCATCCTCACAATCAGCCACTGTGTCAACCCATCTGGTTGAGGGTCTTCCTCTTTTTTGCTGACCCTCTACTTTACCAAGCATGTTGCCCTTCTTCAGGGACTGGTTCCACCCGATACCATGTCCAAAGTATGAGAAGTGAAGTCTTGCCATCCTTGCTTTTAATGAGCATTCTGGTTGCACTTCTTCCCAGAAAGATTTGTTCATTTTTTTGGCAGTCCCTGATATATTCAATATTCTTCTTCAACACTATAATTCAAAAATATCAATTCTTCTTTGGCCTTCCTTATTCGTTGTCCAGCTTTCACATACATATGAGGCAATTGAAAGTATCGTGGCTTGGATCAGGCACACCTGAGTCTTCAAAGTGACATCTTTGCTTTTTAACACTTGAAAGAGGTCTCTTGCAGCAGGTCTGCCCAATGCCTTATAGTCACTTGATTTTCCGAATGTTGCTTCTGTGAGTGTTGACTGTGGATCCAAGCAAAATGAAAACCTTGGCAACATCAATCTTTTCTTCATTAATCATGATGTTGCTTATTGTTCCAGTTCTGCAGATTTTTGTTTTCTGTATGTTGAGTCATAATCCCTACTGAAGGCTGTAGTTTTTAATCCTCATCAGTAAGTGCTTCGAGTCCTCTTTGCTTTTGGCAAGGAAGGCTGTGGCCTCTGCATATTGCAGGCTGTTAAAGAGTCTTCCTCCAATCCTGATGCTGTGTTCTTCCTCATAGAGCCCAGCATCTCTGATTATTTGCTCAACATACAGGTTGAATAAGTATAATCAAAGGATACAACCCTGATGGACACCATTCTTGGTTTTAAACCAAGCATCATCCCCTTGCTCTGTTCGAATGAATGCCTCTTGATCTATGAACAGGTTCCACATGAGCACAATTAAGCATTCTGGAATTTCCATTCTTTGAAATGTTAAACATATTTGTTATGATCCACACAGTGGAATGCCTTTGCATATTCAATAAAACACAGATAAACATCTCTCTGGTGTTCTCTGCTTTCAGCCAAGATGCATCTGACAACAACGATATCCCTGGTTCCACATGCTCTTCTGAATCTGGCTTGGATTTCTGGCAGTTGCCTGTCCATGTACAGCTGCAACTGCTTTTGAATGATCTTCAGCAAAATTTTACTTGCATGTGATATTAATGATTTTGATTGATAATTTCTTTATTCCGTTGGATCACCTTTCTTTAGGACGGGCACAAATATGGATCTCTTCCAGTCAGTTGCCAGGTAGCTCTTTTCCAAATTTCTTGCAATAGAGAAGAGAGCACCTCTAGCACTGCACCCCTTTTGGTACATCTCAGTTGGTGTTCTGTCAATTCCTGGAGCCTTGTTTTCCACCAATGCCTCCTGTGCATCTTGGACTTCTTCCTTCAGTACCATAGGTTTTTGATCATATGCTAGCTCCTG